>NW_018127891.1:800959-838903 GCF_001952655.1 Monopterus albus | reverse complement strand
GAACTTCTGTTTTACTCAGATTTACACTTTAACTGTTTGAAGTGAGGAGAGACACTGTCAGCTGTTTCTGGGACCTTTGGGGTTTAGGTTGGAAGTTGTGGGTTCATGTTTCTAAAGTAATGTCTATGCACATTATGTACATTTAATAGAAAATCCTACACAGTAATGGGCTTTTTTGTATTTTTATTGCAATGCAATCCCAGTAAAACCTGAAGGGGAAACGAGAAACGCCAAGGTAAATTTTCTAACAGAAACACACAGATATAATCCTCGGGTAAATGATCTCCTGGCTGCTACGCTAATTTTCCCTGTTAATTAAGCTATGATAATGAAACTCTTACCACTCACACAGAGGAAACCAGGTGTAGGCAGGGTGATTGTAAACGTTTAATCAGTTGCTTCCTCTCTCTCTGTTGATGTTTTGAGGCCACACAGGGGGCTGATATTGCATAAATGAATGTCTTTATTGTGCAGCAAGTCTCCAAATTGGGGTGTAAGAGTACACAAAAATCACAGTTCAGTATTTACTTCAATTTTGAAATTAGAGTTCAGTTCATTTTCCATACAGTAAAGGACAAAATAAGTAATGACATTTCTTTATTGAATGTACATTTTTATCAATGATTTGTATCAAGAGTTTGTTTGAAAACATTTTTAATGAAATATAAATAAAATTTATGAAAATAAAATTGAATAAAAAATCGAACACAGCTGCAAACTACTACTAAGTGCTCCAATAACTAGGGAAGGGCTGTTTAAATGATGAACCAGCATTTGTACTATGCTCGTTTCTTCCTTGTAGCAGTGATTTTCACTTTTGTGTGGTGTCGTCTTAAATGAGTTGCAAGTTTGGCTACTTGATCACCACTGAACACAATGAACAAATAAAACATCTTATCCACTTGTCCTTGTTTGTTGTTGTAGTTCACCAGGAAGCCGTAGTGTTCCCAAACAGGAGACATTTATGATAAGGGAGGGTCCTCTACTTCTGGCTTCTCGTTTGCATCGGCCATGACGTTTGGTGGCCAGAGGCTTGCCTGAGCTGAGCATGCTCTGTGTGTTTATGGATGACATGTGTGGAGGTGACAGTGCTGCGGTGGGTAGAGCAGTCGTCTCCCAACCAGAAGGTTGAAGGTTGGAATCTCGGTGCCTCCAGTCCACATGTCAAAGTGTCCTTGGGCAAGACACTGAAAACAACATTCAAAACAAGCTTACTATTAAAGATCACACGCCACAGATGGCTGCCATCGGTTCTGTACCGGAAACAAATTCCTTGTGTGTAACATACTTGGCCAATAAAGGTG
Organism: Monopterus albus; assembly: GCF_001952655.1. Taxonomy (NCBI): domain Eukaryota; kingdom Metazoa; phylum Chordata; class Actinopteri; order Synbranchiformes; family Synbranchidae; genus Monopterus; species Monopterus albus. Next base: position 837,599 of record NW_018127891.1, on the reverse strand, counting down.
ATTATCCTTATCCTTTATTGCGCTCTCATCTGCCATTTAATACTGTATGTTAGTATGAGAATGCGGATTTAGGAAAAAAATTCCACATTCAAAACAAGCTTACTATTAAAGATCACATTTGGTACACATCTGCACCATACCCAAAGTCCTGTAATAACATTTCTATATGAATACGTATACACCCCTCTCTCCAACTGTCTCATCAAATTGGATACTGTTCATTTCAGGATGGTGATGGCACACAAGCTTGATGCGCCAAGTGAGACAGAGAGACAGGGGCATTCCAGTAGTGTAGTTGTTGGGGGGGGTTCATCCTTACTAGACGGTAGATTCCTGAAACCCAGTTCAGTACACATTTTATTTTTTATTTTTTTGGAACTATTAATGAATTCAGATAAGTGCTGAAAGTTATTTTAAGATCCTTTCTTGTAATCAGCTAATTGAGAAACTGAGAAATAAATGACTCGTATCAGAGATACAGTATCTGTCTCAGTTTGGCCCACTTCATATTTCTGATTACAAGACTCTGGACCAGGCCCTATATTCCATTAACCTCTTGGATAAAGTAAAGGGCAAAATTTTTCAGGCTTTGTCAGTTTAATAATTAGGTTTACTTTGTAGTCCCTTCTTTACCATCAGGGTTTTCTCTTTGTTTGTTTTTTAACCATTACATTACAAGTTAGATAATTTAATCCATTATACGGTACATAAGCATTTTAGTATAATGAGTCCATTTTAATACCTTTCACTTCCTGGGTGCTGTTGCAGTGACCTTGGGATAAATGGTGTGGAAAATGTTGTCACCCTGATGAATATCTTCCACATTTCACACAGTGGTTCTCTGTTCTTAAATATCCATCTAGCCTCACATGTTGGCAAAGATGTGTGTTGCCATTTCTGAAGGTCAAAGAGGTTTTCTGACCACTGTATCACAGTAATCTTGGTTGCATTTTGCACTCCTTTACAACCAGAGTGTGCTTTTGCGAACAAGAGCACTCAGAGTGTATGTACCTTTGCCAAGATCGGATCCAGATCAGATCTGGATGAAATCTGGTCTGGTGATAGACATTACCACCCTACATGTGTGTGCCAGATTTCAACCAAAGTGATACATTTTTGATAACTTCAGATTTTAAATTTTTTTTTATTTTGCCCCATGTTAGATGGGATGGGATTTTTCTTTGTCATTATTTTTTGTGACTTTGACCTTTGACCTTTTTCAGCCAAAATCTTTGAGGGTTGGTCCCCACCAGGTGTTTGTCTGTAATCCTGCTAAACAAGAAACACACACAGAAACAAAAACGGTCTCCTTGGCGGAAGTAATCACAGCTGAGCACTAAGTTCCAGGCAGGGCTGTTGAAGGTTAAGATAAACATGTAAATAACAGACATTTTTACTTTATTCTCAAATTCTTAAGATTTTTTTATTTTTATTTTCTGACAAGTCAATACAAAACACATTCAAATGTGTTTGCCATTGCTTCCAGATTCTAGTGCTCTAATGTACAGTATATATAAATCCTCACATCATCCATTGCATTAAATGCCACTACATAGTGGGTGTACCAATTTGAAAAATTGTTAAAAAGAGTGAGAGAGAGAAAATCAGATGCTGTTAATTACCATCTCGGAAAGCACAAAAGTTGACCCAGTTGTTCAAAATATGGATTTTGTGTTAAATATCGACAACAGTCTCAAATCCCTGGGTTTTTGTGATCTCTGTCGGTGTTCAGCTGCTGTTTTGTAAAACAAAATATTACAATTGGTGTATCATTAATAAGTGAATGAATGAGGGCTGCTGTCAGATGAAATGTGTTTTTTCTGAATTCATACTCAGCCAGATTCAACTTTATCTCCTTATATGACCCAGAAATGCTCTGTGACAAACTTGTGAACTCATCCAGTGACCAAAATACTTAGAAATGGTGTAAACAGGCTGGTGGGAGAGTTTACCGGGCTTTCTTTTTTAATATTATTACTTAGTGGTTGAGAATCAGGGACTTGATTCCACTAGAGCTCTGTCTTCTCTCCCTGTAAAGAAGGCGAAAAGTCAGATAAAATTTCACAGGCTGCTTGCTGCTTGCTCTGGCTGCTTTGGAAAGCAAGACAGGCTCTGTTTGTCTGATGAGAAACACTCTGGAGAAAAACAGATGGAGCTAGAAGATAGAGGTGGACCAAAGAAGAGAGAGAGCGAGGTGGGAGCGGAGGAGGGTGGTACAAAATGAAAAAGAAACTGTGTTGGATGGTCTGGTGTGACCTTTTGCAAATGGATTTTTATAAACATGTTCCTTTTTCTGGAGAAATGAATGGTAATTACTCTGGCATTCTGATTATGGTGTTCTGTGTGTGTTTTTTTATGGCGCACACTCGTATGCGCATACACAAATATGCACTCAAACACAAGCGCACCCACACACTAACAATGTAAGCCATGCATGCAGGCCAATTTTCAAAGGAAAGGTCAGGGCTGACATTGATTTGGAACCCTTTTTGTGATCTGCTAACCATGAAAAATACACAACATGAGCAAGGGATGAACAAAGAAAGGAAGCAGGGAAGGAAGACAAAGATTGGGACAAGAGGTTAGGACATCAGTAAATGCCATGTGAACTGAAATTTGGGTTTCTCTAATATTTATTTGCTTAAACATGTTTATATAGATGCTTACTCATGTCTTACTCATGATTTGAGGCATAAATCTTCCTTCATCTTGAGTTTGGATGAGGGTCTAAGAGAGTTTAAGCAAACAGATTAAAAATTTGAAAAGAGGATGATCAAAGGAAAAGTGAGTGCACATGGGACCGAGACAGTAAACAGAAAAAAGACGCAGTGATAGTGAAAATGTGAGAGATCTAGCCAATGTGAGACAGACAGCTGTTGCCTAAAAGCAGCAATGGGGTTGTATGGAGATGAAAAATAGACCTGACACTTCATGGAAGGCAGCTGCCAATTTACTCGACATGTCCTCCAGTTTTCATCTGACAGAGAATCCATAGTTACCCCTTTCTGCATCTGTGGGAGCTATTATGAATTAGAACATTGATGGCTGTAGGTGCCCTCAGGTATTCACTTGTTAGATGCTACTTTGGTATTAGAGAGCCATCATACAGTTGTATGTGGAACCATAAAATCACTGATGCATGTAATGGTCCAATGAATTGATAACTGAATTAATTTTGGCTAATATCTCACAAGCCTGTTCTACAACCAGTTTTTCCTGCCTGTGTTGTACTAAGTACACTGGAAGTCAGTTTAAAAATAGATTTCCCATCATCTTTTACCGCTCCATCAGTGCAGGGTTCCAGTCGACTCAGAGATAAAAACATAATAAATTATATACAGATTCATCAATGTCTGTCCCCATGTGTGCTCTTCTGGAAATAATGTACCTGAGTATCACTCATCTGTAATTAGCAAATATTATAAATCAAAAGTGAAAGAATTGCTTTGAAAGTTTCCAGATCTTACACTGTTTTTGAAGAACAGGGGTTTTAGACAGCTTTCCAAAACAGAATCTCATCTGCTGCACAAAAACACCAAATAGAAAGTCTACAAGTTCAAGGTGTAATTCTCTACAATAGATCAGGCTTTTAAAGTGTATGAGGTTTAGTTCATTCTTGGAAGCAGCTGTTGCAGAAACATTCTGACCACAAAGTCAATTTACTGTCTTACTTGGAGCTTTCAAGCATAGCATATGATATTTGTCAACAAATGGAGTTTGCCCAGTTCTTAAAATAAAAAGTAAATCTTGGTCCTCTAACAACTTCTTGTCATTAGCTTAAATGTGGAGGTCTAATAGGTCAAATCTTATCTGACTCAACTCTGTGGTGAGAGTGTTTTGCCATTTTGCTCATTGGTAAAATCTAAGGCTGCACAATTATTTTACTTATTAATCAGTCTTGTCTGTGGTTTCCTAATTAGTTAATTATTTAATCTATAAAATGTAAAATAAATAAAAAAAATTGTGTAGTGAAGAACTTCCTTCTCACTTTCCCACAATTTACAATCCAACAATATTCAGTTTCACTAAAGAAGAGAAGCAGATCTTCTCATTGGAGACGCTGGAACCAGAAAACAATCATTGATTCATCATTAGTAAAGTCAAACACCTAATTAAACCCAGTTTAAATGAAGTTATAAAGCCTTTTTAACAAATCTGGATCCAATGCTACAACCAAAAACAGCTTTGTGTCTGGTTTTAAGCTTTGCTTGAGCCAAAATGAGTCACCCCAAAAGCCATCAGATGAACAAACTGCATACTGTATGTCAAGTTGCAGACAGAGTTGCAGATAGTTGAGGTTCTGAGCATTAACATTTCATTATATGATTGACATCTTTACTATACAGTATTATACAGATTTCAGAAGCTGCGTTGATGTTCAAACTGCTGTCTGATACTTTCCCTCTGTGAATCAGATATCAAAGGCATTATTAGAGTTTGGGCCCCCCCAATGTTACATATCTGAGCTGCAGTGAGTTATTCTGCCACAGTCAATTGTCATTTGTTTTATTTTGTCGGGTAGATAAGACACCGAAGCATCAGATCTTTCTGCTTGAGGAAAATGCAAATGACCTTATCATTTGTAGCTGTGAGTGTAAGCATGACTCTGTGTGTGTTTATGTGCCTAAATGACTGTGAAAGAGCTGAGAGTGACACGACAGAGCCTACAGTGCTAACGAATCACCATTGTCACTAGGTTGCATTAAGTTTCTTTCTCATACTCCAGTTCCCAATGAACCAGCAGGCTTGGTAAAGGGTTTGTGTAAGGGTGGTTTGTTGTGTGTCCTAGTTACCATTTGCTTTGCTGACACCTGCTGGTGTATTCATAACAAAAACAATTAGATGCACGGTCCCTCAAGGAAACTCTGGCTCTCTTTCATCCCCAGTCAAATACATTTGCTGTGCACTCGCTCTGTCTGTTTGTTTCTCTCCAGGAGTTTCGAGACCATAACTTTCCGCTGACAGATTCCCCATGCTCTGCTGCCTTTTGTTGTTATCTGATTAGCTGAAGTGAGAGACCAACCAGGATTCATTTCACTGCTGTCTCTCCTAATTTCATTCCAGGCTGTTTCCCAAGCAATGCCTAGAATTTTAAGGTTCTCCTCGTACATATACAAAACTTATGTTTTGTGTTGGACGTGCTGCTACAGATGACAGTGCATTTTCATTTAACTTCATGATACCAATGCTACCAAGTGAGGAGACATGTTGTCTTTGAAAAATAAGGCTGATAATCAGAGGAACAGCTTATGAGTGAGTTTATATTTTAACATTTTCTTTACACCAGGTGTCCTTTGGAGGTAGCTTTCCACAAGGTTTTCATTAACAGAAATATAACCCAGAGGATTTTAGGATAGAAATAGGAAAAAATACATTTAATAGGATATTGGGATATAAATGAGGTCAATGTTTCAGTTGAGCCCAAATATGCCCTTAAGCCTAAACTAAAAGTTGGAAAATGCCCATCTCAATAGAGCGACTGTATCAAATATTGCCTTTTTCCCCAACCAACAGCCCTATACCCAAACATGTATAACTCTCGCATTTCAGAACACCAGTGTTTGGTGCTTTTCCTTAAAAAAGATGATCAAAATACTTGCAGATTAATTATCTGTTGTCTAATCAATCAATGAATCAATCAAAATTTATTTGTATAGCACTTTAAAAATAACGTCTGGTCGACCAAAGTACTTTACACGGCAATGCAAATCCAGAGTAAAAAATATCAATAAAGAAATAAAACAACATAGGAACATAAAAAAACACCAAGTACACAGAATCAACACATAAAAGGAGGAAGCATTAGACAGCACTATGTATTAAAAACCAAAGTGAATAAATATGTTTTAACCAATGATTTAAAAGTTGTCAAGTCTGTAGAGGATCTAATATTAAGAGGTAAACCATTCCACAATTTAGGAGCTGCAACAATAAAAGCACGGTCACCCCAGCGTTTGTATCTGGCCCTGGGCACCTCTAACAGAAACTGGTTTGAGGATCTGAGTAATCTAGTCGGTTCGTACCACCTCACCAACTCAGCAAGGTAGGGCTGTGGCAAACCATTAAGGGCCTTAAAAACAAAATTCAATAGCTTAAAATGAATTCTAAAATGAACTGTAAGCCAGTGAAGAGAGGCCAGTACCGGGGTTATATGGTCAAATTTCCTAGTACGTGTTAAAAGACGAGCAGCAGCATTTTGGACAATTTGAAGACGAGAGAGAGACGACTGATTAACACCAAGGTATAATGCGTTACAATAGTCAAGTCTAGAGGTTATGAAAACATGGATTGCAATCTCAAAGTGATTAAAAGAAAGAAATGACTTGACTTTACTTAGCAACCTCAGGTGAAAGAAACTAAATTTTACGACTGAGTCTAATCAAAAATCATTGCAGCTCAGTTTCAGTATAAGTACTGCAAAATTAAATGTTTGCAACAAGGGAACTGAATTCTTTTAGTTGTGTTCATCTGTTTAACTCAAAATTTTTTTACCCATGTATATCAACACCTTATCCTTTGTCATTTAAAAAAAGCAGCAGAAACAGTGTCATGCTAGGTAACATTACGTTTTGTTGCAGGAAACTTTCCTTAAATGCTTCACTGCTTGTTGTGGTGGATGGGTGTAAGTGCTGGTGTGTGAGACTGTAAGCACTTGCACTGTGCACACTTTAATGGATGGTGATGCTCAGATCATTTTTGTTGGTACGTTTTTGACAGAGTTGACTGTAGTTTCCAGTTTGTTAGTTGCACCTAGCTAAACCTAATACAGTCTAATAACAGTCCTCCATGAAGGTTATAATGTTTTAGAGAAGTGCTGATTTAACTTTATGCTTACTTTACAGGCTGCAGCCTGTTTGTGCTGTTGAACTGTATTGCTGGAGAAGTGTTTACCCCAACACCACTGATACAGATGGGATTGACAAATTAATAGAAGTAAGTGTACATCACCAATCTGTTTTTGTGTCAGACCTTAAGTAGCTTATTCCCAGTTGGAGCTGAGTGTCCAATTTGTGGCTAAATGAAGCTTTAGGTAGCCAACATTTTGTCACACCTCTGACATCTCATTTTTTGTGCCCACAATAGCTTTTCACAATTATGGTTTTTGTGACTGTTGAGCTGTCACTTTCTGTGCCAACAGTTTCCTTTGAGGCCATGTATTTCTTTACAGTCTAACAGTCCTACTTTTATTTCAAAATAGAAGTAGGCTGTATAACATATTTTGGTAACTCAGACATCTTTGCTGTGCCTGTTTTCAGAAGTGTTCATTGCTTAACAGACTGTGATATGTTTGACTAGACACATGATTGGCTGTCACTTGAGCAGTATGACAGTGTATTAAAGCTTCTACATTTTTGATTGAGGACCATTTTTGTTGCAATCAGAAACCCAAACAGAAGTCATCCGAGGCACAATTCAGACAGAGTTTAAGGCCAGTAAAATGAGTAAAGTAAAAGTCCTTGTAAGAGCTGTCTTCAGTCCACAAAATGACTGTTGGTAAAGTCCACTGATGGCATCAAGTCCACTCTGTGTCATTTCAGGTATTTAAAAAATGCCAAATTGATATCTCAGATAACGTTCCTCAAAGCAGTGCCCCTCTGAAAGAGTTAAGCCACTTCTTTAATAAAAAAAAACTGAAATCTCAGAAACCCCATCAAGTGCCTCTAAACTTCCTAATCAAATTGATAAGAGCCATCCATCCATTCATTATCTACAGTGCCTTGCGAAAGTATTCGGCCCCCTTGAACTTTGCGACCTTTTGCCACATTTCAGGCTTCAAACATAAAGATATAAAACTGTAATTTTTTGGGAAGAATCAACAACAAGTGGGACACAATCATGAAGTGGAACAAAATTTATTGGATATTGCAAACTTTTTTAACAAATAAAAAACTGAAAAATTGGGCGTGCAAAATTATTCAGCCCCCTTAAGTTAATACTTTGTAGCGCCACCTTTTGCTGCGATTACAGCTGTAAGTCGCTTGGGGTATGTCTCTAACAGTTTTGCACATCAAGAGACTGAAATTTTTGCCCATTCCTCCTTGCAAAACAGCTCAAGCTCAGTGAGGTTGGATGGAGAGCGTTTGTGAACAGCAGTTTTCAGTTCTTTCCACAGATTCTCGACTGGATTCAGGTCTGGACTTTGACTTGGCCATTCTAACACCTGGATATGTTTATTTGTGAACCATTCCATTGTAGATTTTGCTTTATGTTTTGGATCAGTGTCTTGTTGGAAGACAAATCTCCGCCCCAGTCTCAGGTCTTTTGCAGACTCCATCAGGTTTCCTTCCAGAATGGTCCTGCATTTGGCTCCATCCATCTTCCCATCAATTTTAACCACCTTCCCTGTCCCTGCTGAAGAAAAGCAGGCCCAAACCATGATGCTGCCACCACCATGGTTGACAGTGGGGATGGTGTGTTCAGGGTGATGAGCTGTGTTGCTTTTACGCCAAACATAACGTTTTGCATTGTTGCCAAAAAGTTCGATTTTGGTTTCATCTGACCAGAGCACCTTCTTCCACATGTTTGGTGTGTCTCCCAGGTGGCTTGTGGCAAACTTTAAACAACACTTTTTATGGATATCTTTAAGAAATGGCTTTCTTCTTGCCACTCTTCCATAAAGGCCAGATTTGTGCAGTATACGACTGATTGTTGTCCTATGGACAGAGTCTCCCACCTCAGCTGTAGATCTCTGCAGTTCATCCAGAGTGATCATGGGCCTCTTGGCTGCATCTCTGATCAGTCTTCTCCTTGTATGAGCTGAAAGTTTAGAGGGACGGCCAGCAAGTCAAAGTCCAGACCTGAATCCAATCGAGAATCTGTGGAAAGAACTGACAACTGCTGTTCACAAACGCTCTCCATCCAATCTCACTGAGCTCGAGCTGTTTTGCAAGGAGGCATGGGCAAAAATTTCAGTCTCTCGATGTGCAAAACTGATAGAGACATACCCCAAGCGACTTACAGCTGTAATCGCAGCAAAAGGTGGCGCTACCAAGTATTAACTTAAGGGGGCTGAATAATTTTGCATGCCCAATTTTTCAGTTTTTTTATTTGTTAAAAAAGTTTGAAATATCCAATAAATTTCGTTCCACTTCATGATTGTGTCCCACTTGTTGTTGATTCTTCACAAAAAATTACAGTTTTATATCTTTATGTTTGAAGCCTGAAATGTGGCAAAAGGTCGCAAAGTTCAAGGGGGCCGAATACTTTCGCAAGGCACTGTATATCGCTTATTCTGAAGTTGGTCGCAGGGAGCCAATCCCAGCTGATATTGGACGACAGGCGGGGTACACCATGGACAGGTCACCAGTCTATCACAGGGCTGGTACACAGAGACAGACACCCACACTCACTCCTACGGACAATTTAGAGTCACCAGTCAACCTAAGCTGCATGTCTTAAGACTGTGGTAGGAAGCTGGGGTACCCCAAGAGAACCCAAGCAGGCACACGGAGAACATGCAAACAGAAAGGTCCCAGAACTTCCAGGGTTTGATCCCGGAACCTTTTTGCTGTGAGGTGGCAGCGCTACCCACTGCTCCGCCATGGCACCCAAATTGATAAGATTAGCGAGCTATGGTTTAGACTCTGTAGGGCAATAAACACTTCAGCATAATTTCCCCCGAAACAATTCTTACAATCCTCATCTTACTGCAGACAAACCATGTGACTGTAAATTAGTTCTTGTTGGTTGTAGGACTAAGTTGCAGAGGCCTTTGAAGAATCTTTTTGAGCTCCGATGATCTGGCTCCCCAACAGTGAGGCCTTCATGTGGATTGAGTGTACCTCACACTGAGCCGGGGCCTTTGAGGCTTTAGAAAGACAACTCAGAATTATTACTAATAAAGCTCTCTGGATTAGACTGTGGGTTGTATGTGAGTGAGTGTCTGTTTGTGTGACTGAGCTCTCATCCATCTTTTGATGTATTCTTTTTTTTTGTTCACCTTTAATGGCATTTAAATGAATGTGTTGAGACGGAAACCCCATCGTCTGAAATTGAAACACAATATAAGTTGAAACAAAGACAAAAACAACACAGCCGTCATCAACCAAACAGCAGTACGCCTTGTATTTCATGTTGATTTGTCTGTGGGATTCAAATGAGCGAGAGCACACATCGAGTCGGCTTGATGGCTCAATCAGTGCAAGTTAATTACAGTCTCAGCTGGAAAGGGGCACAGACAGAGAAGATCACCTCAGCGCAGATTGTGGAGTACAGTTTTAGGCTCTCCTGAAGGGCACATTTTCTGAATTGATAGAAGGAAAGGAGAATAAGAGTATGCAGAGTGTTGTAAAGGAAAAAATAAAACAGCAGGCACAAACAAAGATCCTCATTAGTTGGTTGCTACTGTGGGGCATGACAAGAAAGTTGCACAGAGGGAAAAACAGAATCAGAGGCACCTAAATGAAAGACATCAATAAATAAGCTCTCTGTGCTGCCACTGAAGAAGTCATTAAATTGTGCTGCTTGGTCAAAGAGATGACTGAGAAGCTAGCAAAACCACTTTTTATTTGCCATTGTATGTGCTGTCAGTTAAGAGAAGCAACAAAATGTTAATGAGCACCCCCTTGGCTGTGCCATTTCTGAAAATGTTCCTTGATTCTTCTTATTTGTGCTCCCTGAAAAGAGCAGCAACCCTCTCATGAGAACAAATAAAATGTTTGAAACAAACAGTACACAAAGTTAGATCAGTTGTGTGAAAATACTGCCTGAAAGCAGTAAAAGGCAGGTGCCATTTAAATTCCTTTCAGGTGCCACTATTTGAGAAAATTACCAGCAACTTATCAGAGTTGTTTAAATCTAAGTGTTAACTGCTTTTAATTGCTACACTGTTGTATATGGAAGAATATGCTGAGTTTCTTTTCTTTCACTTTGCACTGAAGACAATTTGCAGCGTGGTGTTCTGGATGGGCTTCAAAAGACTGGCATTAATAGGAATGTGATGATATCCGATGAAACCAGTCTTGGCCCAAATTAATGCTGGTATTGGCATATAGAAATTAATAAGAGAGCACCAGATGGTCATGTAATTTGATTAAGAGGCTGTCACAGCTCCCCTCTGTTTATGATGTGATAGGGATTTGGTTCAGTTGTATTGGCACCAGTGTACCAAATGTACAATTGCACTGTACATTTTGGTTTTATCAGCATAGTACTCAAAAAGCAGAACGTTTGGCCATCGGGCCATGGTTAATATCAAACCCTCTTATGATTTTTCAATTACCGAAACAGATGCACTGGACTAATCAATTAACAATTTTTGACCATTCTCCACACTGAATGAAACGTATTTACAAATATCAACAGGGTCTGGAGTTGTACTGTATAAGAGCCATACAAAAGAACAACATTCTCTTAACTCTATTGTGTGTTTCCTATAACTAAATGCATACCGTTGTAAATCCCTGTTGGCTCTCCAGTTCTGAAGAACAGTATCAGAGTGCTTTGACAGCCCGACTCAGGCCTTTAGGGAGAGCTCTGTCGCTTTAAAGTCTGCAATCATAGGGAGAATTTTGCCACCATCAGTGCACTGTGAATCAGCAGCTGGGACTGCTACTGTGTCAAAGCGACACCACTCAAAGCACCGCAGGGCAAAACATGAGCAACATGCAGTACTGATCTTTTGCCACATACTGTGAGAAAAAGTAGTTCAACCACACTTGAAGCTGTAAGCTGGTTCCAAAGTGCACCTTCCTCCCCTTTGCTTGGGGGCTTATCAGATATCCTTGTGTAGAAATCTGAATTTTTGAGAATAACAAACTTTACTCACTCACAAAAAGTTTGGAATTAGATGCTGGAGCTTTTTGAGGGGGCTAATGAAAAGCTAAACAGTGTGACCAGCTAATTACAGATATTTAGCAAAGATAACACAATGCTATTAATCCTGCTGCTCAGTCATGCGTGAGCGTTTTCTGCCACATTTGATTTCCTTCATCATTTTTGAAGCAATTATGATTAGAACTCCAAGATTAAGTCTCATTCATGTGAATCAGGTGAGCCTGACAGTGCACTGAGGACACCAATGGGTTGTAGCTGAAAACGTGGGGTCCTCCACCAACAATTGCCGACTTGGTGCCTTTCTGTGTGGAGTTTGTATGTTCTCCCTCTCCGGGTACTCTGGCTACCTCCCACAGTCCAAAGACATGCAGCTTAGGTTGATTGGTGACTCGAAATTGTCCATAGGAGTGAGTGTGAGCCCTGTGAAAGGCTTGCAACCTGTCCAGGGTGTACCCCGCCTCTCGCACAATGTCAGCTGGGTTTGGCTCCAGCCCCCCCGCAGCCCTCGTTAGGATAAGCGGTATAGATAATAGATGGAAGGGCAGACTCCAAGATTAATGATGCACAGTATATTGATACAAGTTAAGAGTGTGTGAAATGGTGTGTGTATGCTGCCCTACTGGTATGCAGATTGTGCAGTGCCTCACTTGAACTCACTGGGGCCTGTTTTTTGCCTCCCTGAAGCTGCTGACTCATGCTTAGGTTTGACTAACTGGGGGACTGGGTGAGAGCTCTACAATTGGTTGGCATCATCAAGTACCTTCTGGGCTCATTAAATCCCAAGATGGTGAAGGCACAAGAGCAGCACAGTGAGTAGTATTACCCAGCAGGATAAGCCAAGCACCAAATGGTGTCCTAGTTTGGCTCAGGCCCACCAAATCACATTGAACCATTTCTAGCTGCGAGTTCATCTGGTAAACGGCTTATCTCACTGGATAAACCATTTGAAATCTTATAACTGATATGAAGGGACAAACACAATTTTTGCGTTTAAGTCTAGTGTGTGCAATGTGTTCATCTTCACAAACAAGGATATAAGGAATCTTCTACAGTGTTCATGTGTGGAGAAGACCCCGGTGGTGGGAACAAGTCTATGGACTTGCTGCAATTGTGGCAACCAAATCAAATTAGTAAACAGTAAATTTCTAGTTGTATTGTTACTACATCTTTAGTGTAGTGCAGGGGTGTCAAACTCAAATACACAGTGGGCCAAAATTTAAAAAAATGCTCCAAGTCGAGGGCCAGACTGGTTAAGTATTTATTGAAAACAAATTGAAATGACCTTTTTGAATATATTGAACCTGAACACTGAACAGAAGTTATTTCCTATAAAACATCAATCATTAATGAATAAATAATAATAAATGAAAAATCAGTTGCGTTCATTTCTTATGGCTCTTATGTTTCCAGAGTAATTTAAAGTGAAAACATTTTTTCTACAGGCCAAAAACAGCCAGAAATGAATTTACTTCAAAGAAAAATCAGATGCCCTGTAGTAGCAAGTAAAAATAAATAAACATGCATTAAAGCTCGGTTTGCTGCCCTGTAATACCTTTCTGAGGAGGAGACCTGAACGTGGCGGACTAAACAAACAAGACAAATGAACAATAAAAAAAAATAATAATAATAACCACACCTTAAACTTTAACTTTAACAAATGGACAATTAAATAACTGCACTTTTCTACTTGACCATTATACAATCAATCTTGGACATTTGTGTCGATTATGCAGCTTTTACACTTTTTAATTCAATTAAGTACGATCTTCTGAGCCAGACACTTGGCGTCTGTTCATCTATGTCTGGGGTCAGGCTCTGAGCTGAGGAAATCCTCGGGATTGAGTGAAGGTGTTCGTCAGTAAGACGACTTCTGTTTGACATTTTGTTTATCTTCATCAAAGAGAACAGTTGTTCACACAGGTATGTACTTCCAAACAAAGAGAGCATTTGAGCAGTGTGGATACGCAGCTGGGGCATTGTGTTGGGGATGAAAAGTGGAAAATGTGCAGCGTCCACATTATCATATTTTGCCTTGAGTGCGTCGCTACATTGGAGCTCAATCAGCTCCATTTGGAGGTTTGATACTGCGTTTTCCACGTCAGCTGCAAATGGGTTACTGAACAGTTTGAATCTGTTTTTTGGGCTTCAAAGTCGGCAAATTGCTGTGTGAATTCAGCACCAAGTATGCTGAGCTTTTCGGCAAACTGTACTGGGGAACACAGTGGTAGAGACGTGCTCTTTCATCGTTTGGCAGCACGGAAAATGGCTCAAGTTTTCTTGTAGCATCTGCATATCCCATAAGCGCAGCTTGGTTTTAAAAGCCCTTACTGAAGCGTACGTCTTTGATCAAATGGTCGTGCCCCTGAAGCTGCAGGTTGAGCGCATTGAGATGTCTCATGATGTCACACAGAAAAGCCAACTTACACAGAAACTTTTTGTCCTGGAACTCTGCTGTGTTTTTCCCTTTGCTTTCCATGAACTCACAGATCTCCTCGCGCAACTCGAAACATCTTTTCAACACTTTTCCTTGGCTTAGCCACCGCACCTCTGTGTGATAGGGCAAGTCACCATATTCTGAACTTAACTCCTCCAGAAAATACTGGAACTGGCGGTGATTTAAACCTCTAGCTCTTATGAAGTTAACTGCTTGTGTTATGGTGCTCATAACATGTTCAATTTTCAAGGATTTGCCGCACTTTGATTCCCAATGAATGATGCAGTGATAAGTTGTCAGCTCACCTGCACCGTTTTCCTCCCGCATTTACTCCCAGATCCTGCCAAGTGCCAACCAATCCACTCTTTTGACCGCACATCATGGGTGCTCCATCTGTGGTCAAGCCCACAAGTTTATCCCAAGGCAGCCCTATTTCATTCACACATTTGGATACCTCCTGAAAGATATCCTTTCCCGTAGTTGTGCCATGCATTGAGTGTAATCCCAAAAGTTCCTCTGTTATGCACAGACTTGAATCCACTCCACGAATAAAGACTGATAGCTGGGCAATGTCAGAAGTGTCGTTGCTCTCATCCACAGCTAGGGAGTATGCAATGAAATTCTTTCCCCTTTCCCTTTCCCATCAGTTGTTGTTGTAGATTGGTGGCGAGCTGATTTACATGATCAGCAACAGTGTTTCTGCTCAGGCTCACATTTAAAAATGCTTGCCTTTTTTTGGCACACAACGTCGCAAACTTTTATCATGCAGTTTTTGACAAATTCTCCCTCTGTAAATGGTCGGGCTGATTTTGCCATTTTCAGGGAGAGGCGTAATGCTAGCTGAAAGTTGACCACAGGTAAGCTAACTCACTCGATCAGGCTGCCAACAAACAAGCGGGAAAGGGGCTCGCGCTCACGGGCCTTTGATGGATGTGCCGTTGCACTAGCAGTACATTGCGGGACTTGCAGTTCTAATAGTGTGGTCAATATACTGGCCGGCCAGATTTAATAATAATTAGAAATTATCATGCGGGCCAAAGATAATTCCATTCAGGCCTTGAGTTTGACAGTGGTGTAGTGGGTTGAAGTCTCTTAAAGTAGATTTAGAATTATGTTTTAAGTGGTTACAGCATCGTTTTGGAGCTGTGTTCCTTTTCAAAAATGTTACAAAACATCAGGCTACAGCAGCCACAGAGATGGTGTAACTGTGTAGCCTTGGCTGCTTGTGTTTTCTCCAACAGGTTGGTAGAAATTCATTGTTGAAGTAATCATGAAGCATGATCAGACACATCTAGCAAAGATATCTCTACTGTAAGCTCCATTCTTGCCACAACTGCCACTCTGTTGCAGTGAATGGAAGAACGTAAACACACAGATTGCTGTAGTAGCCTCTGCTGAGTGTAGCAGTTGTATTGTGGTATTTTCTTAAGACAAAGTAAAAGTTACCTGGGTGTAACTCTAGTTCTAGAGGTACCTATGTTGTGCTCTATCAGTAAAGCAAATGAAATGATGTTGCCTGATCATGTACTACAGAGAATGTGAAGTTGTTGTATCAGGTTTTGGACAGATGTGCCATTTTGGTGGGATCATGCTCATTATGCATCATAGAGATATTCCTACATACAGCTATATGTTAATATAAAAAAAAATGACTATCCCATACAGTAGCGGATGCTTCAGCTACATCCAAACGTCCACTTTAGTGTTCAGTTTGAGCACAGACAGGACAGAAATTGATTTGTCAGCAGTGCTGTTTGTGTTATCTGGTGAGATCAGTGGGCATTTTTCGGTCTGTCGCTCTCATTGACGGAATCTCTAGGTTCGCTACAAGTTGGCTAGAGATGCAGCCACTCAGAATTGCACATGCCAGCTGAATGGCATATAGCTGATGTGTGGTTACCGTCAGCCTTCCATTAGCCCCCTTCTCCTAATGCATGTCTAGATTCCACAGTAAACATGCCCATTAAAGAGCTTACATGCAGATTTGCATGGTGTCCCTATTACATGGCACTTTGCTCTCAAAAACACACAAAGGACTGTATTCACACTGCAGAGTCATGCTTTTGTTTAGGCTACAGTCTATACAGTAGAATTGTCAGAAAATAATCCCTATCATGCAGGTATTGCACCAGATAAATAATTGTTACCCGTTACACTGGGTTTCACATTTCTAGTCACAGATCTATTAAACATGGTTAACATGCTTAAGTTATGTTAAGAAGTAATAAATAAAGCCAAATTCAAGCCATTGAGGTGACAACACTGCCCATTGTGCTTCCGCCTTACTCTCTTCTTCACCTTTTCCTGCATCCTGTAGTGTTTAAAAATGCAGTGCTTCATTCATTCAAGGTTTAATGTTATGTTGCAGCAGAATCAAGAAAGTCACTTTCGGCTTTTCCCATTTAGGGGCACCACAGCGAATCGTCACACTGACAACTCACATGTTGACATTTAGCACGCGTTTTACGCCGGATGCCCTTCCTGACGCAACCCTGATTTGAACCTGGGCCACAGGGTGAGAGCGCTGTGTCTTAACCACTAGCCTACCAGGGATGGCTTATTTTGCAGCAGAATGCAATCTAGTAATATATTCACAACAAAACATATCAGTATTTGCAATGTAGTTGCATAGGCTATATAGGAACATCATTTTTTAGTGTATATTGGCCAAGATTGGCCCTGTAATGCACAAAGAGGTACTATTCTCTACATTTGTTCAGGGTTGATCTGCTGTCTATCTATACAGAAATACAGTATATAAATCAGAGTCCTGCAGCTCAGGTGTTTACAGTGGGACTGCTTTTAACCCCTTGCATAATTTATATGCAACTGTAGAAACAGGCTTTCAGAACAACAAAAATCTCAAATAATAAAATGATGCAAGATAATTCAACTCAGGTCATTGGAAAACCGAGCTGTTTTGACAGGTGAAATACCTTGAAAGATGCAATACCTTTTCCACTGGGTAAGGTGGATTTGTACAGTACTAACCCACAGGAAAGGTTATGAGCTGGCCTGTGAAGATCCATAATGAGCACCTAGGCAGCTCACATTTGAAATACAGCTGCTTGCCCTTTCTTAATAAAGCAAGTACTCCTTGAAATGCGTTTTCACTAATTGGCTCAGCACTACATGTCTAGCCTTGGCTCATTTGAACTTAATCATAAATCTAATTTTAAACATAAATTCAAGTCCTAGTTTCTTGGTGGCGACTGGCCATATTGATCTCATACGCTTCACAGATGTTCTCACCTTTAAAGTGTAAATTTCAGAAGGGCCATTGCAGATATAGAAGAAAAGAAACACACACACATGTATGACGCATGCTGTGTCAACAGTGTGAGAGAACAGATGTAGCGACCAATCGGACTGCATGAACACGAGAGCTGTTCCAACTTTGCAGATGGTCCTGGCAGGCACAAAATATCACCCAGAAACCCTGCTGTTTCTCACAGCCTAACTCACCTCCCACTTAACACCACCCTTTCATGGAACATTTAAGAGTTGTTTTCAATCAATAGAGCATACACTATGACCATGGCAATGTTCTGTCAGATTTAAAAAAATGAAAGCAGTCACACATCCTTGACCTCTGTCACCCACAGAGTTTAATCAGCACACCAAAGCTACACAAAAGTAAAGTATAATTTAGCATGTTTGGCTGTCAGATTTAGCCAAGGTCCTTTTTGCATGGTCCTTTTTATTAAATTTTTTCAGCTCATCACAATTCTATACCCAGAGTTTTCAGGAGAAAGGTTTCTGAAAAGTAGCTTCTACTTAGGATAAAGGAGAGACTCATAAAGCAAAGAGAAAAATGTTTGGCTTCCTTATTATCTGTGGCAAGCAGACAGCTGGGGGTAACTGAGAGATTTATGAGTAATAGGATGAAGAATAGAGCTGTGGGCCCTGCTGGTGTGATTACTTTATATTTGCAGGCATTAGATGTCACTGCATCCGCTTTTTTGCATCTCACTATATCACCATTCCACACGGACACTATAGCAGTTTTTGGACTCAGATACCCAAAGGAAATCAGTCACATGAAAATACAGTGAAGGCCTGCCTCTCTCCTTCGAGTGCAGCTACTGATGGTGCTAGTTGTGCACATCTTTAGCAGACAGACAAATACTCACTGCACCTTAAGCATGTCATAGCATGAGATCAAGAGATGGACAGAACCTCCTGCACATCAACCTACAGTTGAAGTCAGAGGTTTACATACACTTAGGCTGAAGTCCTTAAAACAAATTTTTTTAAACCACTCCAGTGATGTCATGTTCACAAACTCTCGTTTTGGCAAGTTGGGTAGGACATTACTTTACGCATGACATGATTTTTCTTGACTTGTAATTTGCTATATCACAATTCCAATGGCTCAGAAATGTAATGCACTCAGTTGACTGGGCCTTTAAACAGCTTGGACATTTCCAGAAAATGTCATGGCTTTAGAGGCTTCTGATAGGCTAACTGATATTATTTTAGTCAATAGGAGGTGTACCTGTGGATGTATTTTACCTACCTTCAAACTCAGTACCTCAGTACCTCTTTGTTTGACATCATGGGAAAATCAAAAGAAATCAGCCAGACCTCCAAAGTTGTGGCAAAATGTCTTAAGGGCAACAAAGTCAAGGTAATGGGGAGGCCACCACAAAGCCCTGACCTCAATCCAGTAGAGAATTTGTGGGTAGAACTGAAAAAGCATGTGCAAGCAAGGAGGTCTACAAACCTGAGTCAGTGCCACCAGTTCTGTCAGTGAAGAGTGGGCTAAAATTTCAGGAACGTAGTGTAAGAAGCTTGTGGAAGGCATCCTTAAATAAAAACTGAAATAAATCTTTTTCTCTACTACAGTATTATGACTTTTCACATTCTTAGAATAAAGTAGTGATCCTAAGTGACCTAAGACAGGGAATGTTTATAGGATTAAATGTCAGTGAGTTTAAATGCATTTGACCATGGTGTATTTAAACTTCTGACTTCAACTGGATCACAAAATATTGTTTTGTGTGTGTGTGTATGTGTGTGTGTGTGTGTGCCTTTGTATTACTTACGTCATGAGGACCGAAACCTGTTAACACACTCACACTGTGGGGACTTGGCCATCCTTGTGGGGACTAGCTTCTGGGAAGCTAGTCCCCACAAGGAAATCACTGAATTTTAGGGTGGAAACATAGTTTAGGGTTAGGATGAGGTTAGGTGTTAGGCAAATAGTGGCTATGGTTAAGGTTAGGATAAGTCTACAGGAAATGAATGTAAGTCAATGTAAAGTCCCCAGAAGGAATGAAAACAGCATGTGTGTTTATATATATATGTATATAAACTGTATGTATACCCACCGAGTATTCAGCCGACTGTCAATCAGCTGTTCACTATGTGGCTATTCTTTTTTTGTTTTTTGGTGGTGGTTTTTTTCTTGTGATATTTCAGGGCACCACAACAACCTGTTGTGTCCTGATGCTTTTCTTCTTTTCTCTCTCCTCTATCCACTCACACCAACCGGTTGAGGCAAAAAACCTCCCACCGAGAGCTGGGGTCTGTTGGAGGTTTCTTCTGTTAAAGGGAATTTTTTCTCCCTAGTATCACCAAGTGCTTGCTCACGGAGGATTTGTTGGGTTTTCCTTATAATAGTGTAAGGTCTAGACCTAATTATGTAAAGTGCCCTGAGAACCATTGCTGTTTTGAATTGGTGCTATACAAATAAACTGAATTGAACTAAATGGCATTAGAAATATGAAAATAATCAGAATGTTCAGTGGGATTTAACACCATTCTGTGAAAGATGTTTCATTCAGAAATCCACAAACAAAATTTTCCCAGTTATTATAAACTTTCACTCACTCGTATAGACGATTATAAAACATTGGATCAGCATATCAGATGTTGAGTATACAAACACCTATAAATAGGGATCATTCCTCTTTATATGCATGCAGCAGTTAAAAATTTGAAATGATGATGTTGCATAAAATATTCACATTTAGGAAGTCAGATGATTGTTTGGAGCTTTAGCCTAAAAAATGAGTTAAATGAACTTTTCTGTCAGTTGACTAATTAATTGAATGACTTTTTGCTTATGTAAAAAAGTTTTGAAAAATTATCCATAGCAGAGCCATGTGCTTTGCATTAGTAAAACATTTGACGTATTATATAACGATGTGGGGATTAGTGTTTTAGTCTGAAGCAAAACTTGGCCTTCACAAATCAGTTGCTTCCACCATTTTTCATAGAATAAAAGACCGCAGAGATATTACTAAATAGCAGGTAATTACAAACGGTGTGTGTAACTGATTAGCCTAAGTATGGGGCTGAAGTGAAGATTAGAATTATAATTTAGAGTGGCATTAACTCTAATTCTACTGTTGATTAAATTTGTCTGGTTCAACACGTTGATCTTGATTAGCTCAAGAGGTGGCCATTTTTGTTTTAGGTTTTTCTTCATGCCTTTGACTGGAAAGCCTGGTAGTTTTCATTTGTTTATTATTTTATTCACTGATATCAGGCTCACACTGAGTTACTTTCAAGAAGGAGCGCGAATGAATAATAATACGGGAATCATCCTAGATCAGCGAATGCAGAGAAGTTCTTTTGTTTTCATCTCGAGGCCAAAAGGCTTCATATGGTCAGTTTTTTGCCAATAGAGACCCCGTGAACAGGCAGGGATCTTGTTTCAGAAGCTGGTTTAGAAGTTGGTGAGCATTCTTTGAAGTTGCAGATGATGAGAAAAGCTGCCATTGAGCTCTGCAGGCAACAGTGGCAACGTCACCACCCTTTAATTTCCATTTCTGAGGTGAAAGGTGCATTTGGTAAAACATTTTATCTTTAGGGGTGCATTTTGCCTGTTTGTTTTTGTGCGCATGCATGTGCATATACATAGTGTGTCTTTATATCTGAACTTTCCATGGAAGAGTGGGAGATCTGAAATGTGAAAACAACGTCATCAGGCAAGAGAAGCAGAGCAGGCTGATAAGGGTACAGGTGCATCTTCAGTCATTCAGGTGAGGCTCTAGTTTTTTTTATTATGGCTGGGAGGCCTAACAATGTTGACACTACGCTTTTGCTATTAATGCTGTTACATTTCAAAAATGGTGTGATTTGTCACTATAGTAAAGTAGAGACTTATAGTGCATCCAATCATGGTCTGCCTCCTCCTTATTAATACTGCTATTGATTTCAGCCATATTACCCAGTCCTGCTTATTTGTATCCTCCAATCTCCTCCAATCAGCAGCAGTAGGAGAACTGAACTGACCTTAATAATGGAAGACCTCAATCAATTTCCAGGTCACATGAGACCAGAACTTGTGGGAGATAGGAAATGAGATGCACCAAGGATATACAAAACTTTGGAAAGGGACCAGTAACCCGTGATGGTGCAGCAGACGAGAAGAGTTACTAGAAGCTAGTAGGCTGTTAGACATCATGCTTTTAGTAGAGATGTCCAAAGCGAATCAGGGTTGTGCCAGACATATTTTAAAGGATCTGTATCAGATGAAATGAAGCCAATGAAACTCTGCTATATTTTGTCCACCTCAGCCTATTAGTGTTGCAACATCTTATCGTGCAGCATTTTGTTCCTATCTGTGCATGACTTTGAATTCTGACATCCAGACTGGCAAAGTAAAAGGATTCTCTAAGCTCTGACTTTTCTAGCCATGTACGAAGAATTCAGGTAGTTCTTATTCCTCTGCTCTCACTGATGAAAATGAGAAACACTGCTGAGGGCAGACTTTGATTTAGTCTTTAGATGAAAATTTAGTCAAATTTTTGTCTTTTGGTTTTTGTTAGTTTTAGTCAACAAAAACTAAGGACGGTTCAGGTTTGCTTATTTCTATACAAATTTTTAATGCTTGTCGTATGTCTTTGTATTTTGAAGCCACAACTGTTGCCACTTTGATTGTGTGAGTGGACTACAGGGTTTTCCCTTGGTCTTCAGAGGGCTCGGGTGCAGTCTAGGTCAAGTGTTATTTTTCTCTTTTTTTTGAGTATTATGCTTACAATATTTGTGAATGAAAGCTGGCAACACTTTCTGCATATATAGTCAAAAGTCTTCTTTTTTCAGTGCATAGAATTCTCCTCCTTATTTCTAAAGTACATTCATTCTGATATGTTTTTCTCTTCATGTTCATTTGGCTTAAGGTGCCCTGCAGAAACACTTAGGTGCTGCACCAAAGCCTTTCTGTGGCAGGGAAAACCCTGGACTGAGTGTTTCTATAAATATTTTTCTATACTAAACAATTAAATGAACAATGATACTCTTGCGACACCCTTAACCTGTTCCCAACGTATCCCAGGGTGCAGTGGCATCCACTTTGGGAGCCGCAGGTCTAACTATTGTATTTAATGGCTACGTGAAGAACAGAGGAAATACCTGAGATCAGCTCTCAAAAGACGATTAAGTCCTGTGTAGTGCTTCAAATTGATGTCAGGGCATTATTCACAGAGACGGCACCGCTCAGTCAAACATTCTTTATTCCCTCTTAATTGGAAGGAATGGAGTTTTTTATCCAACAGGCTGTCTTCTGTAGCGATGTCACTGCTGACTGTGTATGCTCTAAATTCTGAATGACACTGCAAATACCCAGTGATGGGGGATGTAATGGTAGCTGGCAGCTCATCGTCCGCTTTCCACTTAGTTGTTAGTTGTGCAGCTTCTGTACTGCTGTCATAGATGAAACGGCACCTACTTTGAAAAGCAGACAAGTTGTACCTATTAGCAAATACACCGGAGTGAACTTTGTCAAAACTGATTGAATATAGAAAAGGCTTTGTTTAATATAATTGATGGTGAGGTGGCAAAGTTGCTGGACTGCAACACACACAAAAAAAATCTATCATTGTTCATGTAACAAAGAAACTGTCTGCTGTAACTTGAAGCCAAGTTAATAAGAGCATGGCACCATAATACAATTATAGTACATTTAACAAGCTAGCTTTTCATTGATTAATATTAGCCTTCTTGATTATTCTATTTGGTTAGAAAATGAAATGTATGCATTTAAGAAGCTGGACACAGTCTATGTTTAGCACATTGGCCTAAACATGATTTAAACTATTGACTGTTTCACTGTCAATTGACAAATCGTTCCATCTATAAATACACAATGTAAATAAGTTTAGAAAAATTTAAGCACTTTTTCCAAGTAAGAGTTACTATATTGTAATATTTTTTTTGTGGATTGTGTTTAGAAAATACTACAAATACTGAAGCATTTTACCTTAAACTTGTATATTAATACCTTAAACATATTTCTGTTGTTTGCAGCCTCATTCCTAGAAAAAATGGTAGCGGTAGCAGTAGCAATACTAGACTGAGCTTGTGCCGTCTCTGCTGCGGGGTGTCTCGAGGCTGTGAGGCTGTTACCATAGCTTAAACAGACAGAGGAGTAGATACATTAATCTGCAGAAATGTCTGGGAGGCATTCCCAGTCCATCTGGTGTGAGAGGTTACATTGCTAATTATACCAGTATATTGCATTCAAATAACAATATGATCATTTGTCTATGGCCTGTTACAAAAATGGTTGTTGCTTTATTGAGGAGAGTTTGACCACTGGTCACGCTCAGTTTAAATGTATATTAATACCTTAAACATATTTCTGTTGTTTGCAGCCTCATTCCTAGAAAAAATGGTAGCGGTAGCAGTAGCAATACTAGACTGAGCTTGTGCCGTCTCTGCTGCGGGGTGTCTCGAGGCTGTGAGGCTGTTACCATAGCTTAAACACACATTAACCAACAGAGGAGTAGATACATTAATCTGCAGAACTGTCTGCATTCACTTTTTATCTTTGCATTTATTTTTATGTAATAGTATAGTAGTTTAAATGCACTGTCTAAAATGGCTCCACGAGTAAAGATGAAGAAATGTATTCACTTCTGACATGCCATACAACAATGATTGGTTTATCAAGAAAATAATTGTCCAATTAATTAACTGATAATTAAAAGTCATTAGGTGAAGCCCTAAAAACAACTAACCAACCAAAAACCAGCAAAAACCAACCAACAACAAACACAAACCCATAAAACAAACAGCAAACAACAAAAACCCATTCAGCAACAGCAGTAAGCAACAAGCCACAAGCAATGACTAAACAACAACTGTCAAAAGCCACAACCAGCAAACAAACAACTAACCGGCAAAGAACAACCACTGACAAACGACAGCACTCTGACCAGTGACAGTGACGACAACAAAGGAAAAATAATGCAAAATGAGAAATTAGCTAAAATACTAAAACATGTCACTAGTATTACCCTTAACACATTTTTGTAAATCACAAATAAAAACGTTTTTCTTCACTTTTTCGAACCGTTGTTCGGAGGAGTTCAGATGAAAGGGCCAGTAAGAGATTAGCTCATCCACAAGGTCATGTCACAAGGGACAAATCAGTGAAACAGGAAAGGCGAGGGGAAGGAGATGATTAAGGGATGTACTAAGGGAGCAAACACAGTCTACTTGCAGTGAACCATGTTTTCAAATGACACCATTAATCACCATTTTTTCCTTGTAAAGACCAGCAAGCATTGATACATTGATCCTTGTAGTGACTGTAAACACCCCTTGGGATGATTACAGCAAGTATAGACTCAATCATTTATCCATGATTTTTTTCCATCTCTGTAAGTTGGGTCTCTATCATTATTGTGATGGAGTGTTGTTGCCTTCGCTCTCTGTTCTAAGCCACTACTCTCACACACCAGCAATCTCCAGAGAATCACAGTGATTTATGACCTGTCAAGGTTAAAACTGCCATCAATCTGCAACAGCCAAGAAGAAGAACAGCAACTTTCAACTTCATTGCCCAGGCATACCTTTGTGTTTTCCTCCTGATCTAACTGTCACCCTGCTCATCCATGTTCAAACAGAAGCCAGACGGCAATAACACAGTACTTTGCATCTCATGTTACAGGCCTTAATGCTCACTTCCAGTCGTTTTGTGCTAATGGTTTACATTCATGTTTTTGAGTGATCCAGTTCCAATTTCAATACAGGTCCTGAACTGTCACACATGCGCAGATTTAAATGAACTGTGAGTGTGTATAAGAATATTAACAGTAAAATCATTTGTGCGACTGTCAAATTGCACAGTTCCTTTCAGTTTGGCTTGATCAGAAGCTTCTCCATAAATATTCAACAAATGTGGATTGTCTTTGTTTCTCCAATGACCCCTTCACTGTTGTTGCTCTACTCTGTGCTTATTTTTTACCTGTGTGTGTGTGTGTGTGTGTGTGTGTATGTGTGCATGTGATTCATGACAACATGTGATATGTGCATGTGCCGCGTAGTGAGACATTGAAAAAACATATGAATTCCATAGATTGGATATGAATGGGATCTAGAATCACATATGGATGTGTGTAGCATCTGATTTGGGTTGTTCACACATGCGTGAAAAGGTCAAATCTGAGTCACTTGGAGGGAAAATGGAATTTAATTCAATTCGGTTCAATTTTATTTGTATAGCATCACTTGCGTTTGTGAGACTATAGTTATTGACTCACTGGGGCTGTTGTAGTGTATTCTTTCTTTGTTTAATAATCTTGTTGGAGTGTCAGTGGTCAGGCAACTGAGCAGACCTGGCTCTGAGGTCACTGCCATTACAAGCCAGCTGGCCAGCCACTGCTTGAACTGAGCAAATACAATGCAGATGCTGTTTGTCAAGCCACATATCTTCTCTTTGCTTGGGTGTGCATAGGGTTCAGGGATACTTTGTGTTAAGAGTAGGTTAGGTCTGGAAAATGGTGTTGCTTATTGTGGGGCTCTGAGGATTTATGGCGGCATGGCCTGACACCCCCTTCACTGGGGCCAAATAATGGGTAGACATCATTTAACTAGTATACTGATGCTCTCCCCTTCTTTGGCACATTTAATTGTGTATTATTGACTGATTATTTCTAACTTAAAATGATGTACAGTTACATATAGAGGTAGTGAAGGTGAACCCAACTGATTCTAAGAGCTACTCTGTAACTGACAGTGTGCCACAAATCACTTCAGACATGAAATTGCTAAGTGTTTATCAACAGGGAACAGTATTAGAATTTATTTTTCAGGATAATTGTCTCTCAGCCCAAGGCAGCATCTGATCAAAAGTAGAAACCCCCATGTCATGTGTTTCAAGCTCCATTAGGCAGCTAACAGCATCATGTAACAAAACTCAAGAGACCCCACTAGCAGCAAAACTGTGTGTTCTGTAATGTACCCGGAGAGTCAAAGTTTATAAGACCACAACCTAAAAGCTGTAGCAGCTGAGAAAGCACTGCAAACTGAGAAAATACAACCAATAACCAACTGACAAAATCCTTAGTCAGGTACAGCTCACTGACCAAAAGAAACAGGATTTGAAAGGGAACAGGACAATAATATGGGAGTAGCAAGGCAATACTTTAAATGGAGGAGCAAAAAAGACATGAGAAGAAGAAGAGAGAAAGGAGACGCAGAAAACTATCAAAGAAATGGACGTAGTATCAAAAGGCAAAAGTCACATCAGCTCTCTTCTCTTTCAGCTTATTGTTTTCCCAGACGTCTCATGTCCAGAGGAAGTCAGAGGTCTGTAATACACGTTTGATTGCAGATTATCTCTGAAGTGACTCTTGGCACACTAACAAATGAGATGACCAGTATGACTGACCAGTCAGCTACAGAGTAAGTAGAAATAAAAATGAATTATGAAACCACAGAAGCTCAGCAAAAGTAGTAACCATACTTTGACCCAGGAAAACCAAATGGTGAGGAATCAAACATCCTAATCTTTATTTGAGGTACTTACAAATGAGTTTATATCTTCAATTGGTTGTGTAATTGTAAACTCAATAACTATTGTAAAGAGGAACTGAAAATTTAATTTTAATCAGTTTCAGTGTAATCACTTCTTAATGAGGTTTCCAGTCTCTGACAACACAGAAAATATTCTGAAACCTGTCTTTTTAAATATTCTTCAGTCTGAAAAATTTAAATAAGCCATTATCTCAACATGAAAATTGATTAAAATATTTTGCAGTATTGAGAACAATCATTTGCCAGTACAGCAATATTAAATCAGACACAGCAGGCAGTGGAGCAGGAAACAGTAGGGGACTTTATGGTCAGTAGTTTAAATGGAGCATATAATTGCTTAATTGACTCTGCTAAATATCATCTTTGAGCTTGTCCAGATCAAGCTATCCTAGAAACAGAACACTGTCATACCCCTGTGCTAATACTAACATGACGGCATTAGATTTTTCAGCAGCAGAGTGAATTTTTTTTCCAGGTCTAATGTGCAATTTGATATTGTGTTTGCAGTGAGCATCTGCAGAACATTGACCTAAGAATTTAGTTGTGCTCTTCAAAGATAGCTTGGTGTGATAACATTTAGTAATTACTTCTAAACAAAGTAAGGTTGTTGGGAATGCCATTAGTGTTGCAGGTATTTTGAGGAAAGGTCACGGTATCAATAATGTTATTAGCATGTGGCCCCTGGAAACCATGAATGCCATTACAAAAATTTGTTCCAGTCTATTTAATAGATGTTGAAGTATTTTTAAAAATGACCTTATACTAGCACCAGAAGAAAAGTCAGGGCATCACTAAAGTCAGTTCACTCTCTGAAGACTGCACAGTTAATGAGATGTTTCAGGGAGGCTACCAGCATCTGACAGTATCTACCAGAAAGCTGCTCAAAATCATATTCTCCACCATGATGTTTGATATGGGCCTGATCCAAAATGAATATTTTACCTGTTGGAATAATAGCTGTGCTACAGTATGAGCTACAATTGTGTTTAATTTGCTTTGAGGCAGGAGTATTTCATTATAATCCCATAGGTGCCATTACTCAAAGCCACAGTGCTCATTTGATTACTCCTGTGTGACAGATGGGGCCTTCGCAATAAACAGACGCAATTATTTATGGAAATTACTTCATGAGCAATTAGCAAGATGTGAACATGGGCAGACAGTCATCAAAACAATTTTATTTTTTGATGCAGAGTAAACAATGATGCCTCCTCCAAAAGAAACACACAAACTTGGAGTGACATTGTGCCCTCTTTGCAAACAACATGGATAATTAGACATGCGTATAGTGTGCGTCTGTGTGTTGTAAAATGATACTGATATGACAAAGTTCTTCGTAGATATTATGTCAAACTGCACATGCATTTCTGACCTACAGGCCTGGAATACAAATCAAGTTCTTCACAGCAAATGAAAAGGATGTGGGCTAAAGGGTGGAAAATTCAACAGACTAAGGAACATTGGAACATTAAAACCATAATAGGCACTAAACAGTGATTATTTTTTGAATATGTGAAGATAGAAGTTTTGGCTTTTGTCTGTTAAGCTTTTGTCTAAGTAAGCTTCCGTCTCTATTGGATATCCAGTTGAAATAGCGGTTTAAGGGGAAGGTCAAGGGGAATTTTAAAAACACTTTGTAAGCATCTGTGCACCCAATGTGCAAAATCTCTATTTAAATGTAAATGTTTTATATAAAAGCGTTGTATTCTAGGAAAACACAATAACTCATATCTGCTGACAGACTGCATCTTTGCATCCAGTGTGCTATCACTGTTCCTATAATAGATCCAAAGCATGTAATATTGAGCAAAGGGTAATGTGATGTAATGTAACAGGATGGGTCATCACAAGTCACTGATGCATGTAATGCAGTATAGAAATGTGCTTTAGTTCAAGTGGTTATAAAGATGAGTGGTCAGATTGATAATAAGAACTCTTGATAATATGTTGTTGTGAGGGGGGAATTTGGTTTTCAGAGAGAGGGACAGCTGGCTTCCTGTCGCTCTAATTGAAAACATGCTTTAACTATAGTGAGGACTTCAGTCTCATCTAATATGAAGACTAACATGGCCACATTGTCAGTCAACGACAGTCTAGGCCTGATAATCACCATCTGTTTTTGCAAAGGGAGTATGACAAAGATTAAGATGCTCCCATACTGCTAATATGATCTGATTTGCTGCCTGGTTTGAAGGGCTTTTTGTTTTTGAACACCCTCCAATTTTGAAGCAATACTCTATCAAAAATCTTTTGAGTTAAAAAAAGCAAAGCAAAACTCTGCCTATGTATCCTTGAAAGGGTTTTACTGTAGTTTCCCCCTTGGTAGAAAACAGCTGCCTCTTGAATTTAATCATTTATAAAGGATTGCTGACCGGTTTGTATGGAAAAACATAAAACTACTGTAGGACTGCAACTAATGTTTACTTTCATTATTAATCCATCTGCTGATTATATTCTCAATTTAAAGAAGTGGTTAATTTAATCCATGAAATGTCAAAAAATGCATAAAACAATTCCCATCACAGTGTGAAATATCCTTTTTCAAAAGTCTTACAGCCCTAAAGCCAAAGACATTCAATTCACAGTGTGATATAAAACACAACATCAGCTTTGACTCTAGATTTTATAGCTTTACGGCAAAAATATTAAAACTGGAGTTACCACTAGCAATTATTTTAATTATTGATAAATGATTATTCTCTCAATTATAATTACTGTTTAATTTGTGAAATGTTAAAAAAAAAGGCATCAAATGTTTTGTGGTGTCCAACTGACTGTCTAAAACCCAAAGTTATTTTATGATATGAAGCAGAACTAGACAATGTCTGATAAAATGAAAAAAAAAAATGTTGCAGAGTAATTTTCTGTCTGTCTGATTGGTTACTTGAAAACGTTTTAAAACACTCCTTCAGCAAACTGTCATTTTTCCAATATACCGCTAAAGACAGTAGGGACGTGCATTTCAAGCTAAAATGCTATTCAATATTCGCTGGGAACTCTTTGGCGATTAATCAAGGCACTGACAAAAGAGTTTTAATGACTCTGGCATCACTGAGAGTCCCACTCCAACTGCTCCGTGTTGGTTATCTCCATTTTCCTAGTGTTGTCATGTACTCATGCTGTGACTTTACCTGTTAAGTCCCCTGTGTTCCACAGTGGTGGAAAGCACATTCACCAGGTTCTTAGCATTAAAGCCATTGCTGTAGACTGAAGAACAGCACTCTGTATTTTCTAGTTGCTTAAATAATGGCAGGTGACTGTCACAAACAATTCAATTTTAAGCGCTATCCATGCATCCGTGGCCACAGACACCTTTTCAACACTTGTCAAACGACAGATCACATGCATTATCATCGTACAGTTTACCCGGTTCTGCTGTGACTGTTTTTCTTGATGGCTGTGGTCTTTGCATGTTTCTGTTGTTTGTATTTGGTGCTGTAGTAAAATGATATACTGACCTCATTATCACATTATTTACAAGTGTCGGTACAAGCAAGTAGTAAAATTGGCTCTTTGATTTTAAAGACAAAACCATAGTCATGAAATATTAAGTTTTTTAAATGTAATGATCTTTTCAAAAATCATTGCCCAACCCTAAAAGATAGTACAAAGAAAAAAACCAAGAGTGCCACACAAAGGATGAATTTGGGGTGTTCATTTAAGGTAAATCCTAAGATGTGAATTTAGTACATACGTATATGCACAAGCAAATCAAATATGTGAAATGAAAGTGTGTAAGTGAAAACCAAAATGCAGATTTCCAGAGTTCAGCCATAATAAGATAAAAATCACAGAAAATTGTTCAACTGCATCTGTAATTTCAAATATGAAGTGGGGTAAACTCCGTTTTTCTCAGGCTGTCATCATAACTATCAAGTAATTATTCCAGCATTTACAACCTGTAATGTCTGTTGGTGGATGCACAAGTTAATGATGTTGCTGTGTGTGTCAGTGCTCACAGGGCCTCTCCATCACACTGTGGAACATAAACGCACATCCCAGTCATTTAGTAGCTCTAATTAATAAAGGATATTCTATTGCAAAAGCTAAAAAGTACAGTAGACAAGCAATCAATCTAAGTTGAACATATTGCTCCGCTGCTAATATAATGATCTCTCACCAACCATATTTTTATGGCTGGGGTGTTAAGTGGAAACAGTTCTAAAAACATTTTAAACTACTCTATAATACAGTGGCACAGACAGAAAATGTATTTTGGGTGAGCCAATACAAAAGTGGAACGGCCATATTTTTCCACAAAACAGCATGTTAAACCAGCAGGGCATACCTCTTAAGGCTACACACATCACTGTAAACAAAAACCTGTCTTCTGTAGCCTGTGCAGTTTAAAACCTATTAGTAACAACAACAGAAACTCAAACTGAAACTCAAAATCAGGACTGGTGTGAACTCCTGCTGCTTATGCAGCTTATAACCATATAATTAACCCTTTTGTCACCCAGAGGCAAATAAACGTAAACAGCAGGCTGTGTTAATTAAGACAGAAATGTCCCTCATGCATGACCACATATTGTTTGGTCAGTACCATGGCCAGCTCACAAAAAAACCACAAACGCACAAACAGAAAGTAAATCAGCAGTAAAAGGAAAAGAGAACGCCCAGTCAAACATTGTTTATATTATGAGCACACACTCCATTTCTACTGCATAGTCTACAGTGCAGCCTAACTTAAACTCAGAAATCTTGATTTGGTGCAAGAATTGATTCTCCTACTGACAGCAGACTAAGAACAAGCTTTAGTTTAGCTAGACACCATGACTGAGGTTCTGGTGGTGATTAACCCCGCTGAACATGCTGTAGATTTTTTTTAATTCCATGGGTTAGATATTCTGTACATATTAGGGCTGTCCCTTTTTATTTTATGTTTGCTTTAAAAACATGATTTTTGGGAAAAGTGACAGCCCTGGTATACATACAGTACATACAAATGTAGCCAGTAATTCCCTCATTGTCTACTATTTGTCGGTTTGGGGCTGTTGTTTCCTTTCTCCTCTGTGCACCTTTTGTACACAAAGCACTTCCACTCCTCATGCAAGGTGCTGCCCACGCTGTGCTTGTGGTGTAGACACGGGGGTCAGTCTCTTGACACCTGACTCTTGTAGGCTATAGCTTGCACTTTCCACAATATTGTGATGAAACTCGACTGGGTGGGCTGGGAAACAGTTTGGTTGTGCCAGTGGCGCCCAGGCCCTTTGCCAGCTACGCACCAGATATAATGGTGTTAACATAGCAGCATATTGTCATTTAAGTAATTTAAAAAGAAAACCTTGCAAATATTTGCAGTGTTTTCAAAGTGCAGTCTTGCTCCTTTTTTGTAAACTACTGTAAACCATATATTTTTGGGTTGGCTGGACAAAAAGTCTGAATAAATCAGTTTAGCCTCTGGGAAATTGCGATGTTGGTGGGGTGTTTTGTGCATTTTTTAAAAATGTTTTTTGGCCAAACAATAATTGATATCACATAATGATCATTATTTTATACATACATGATACTAATTCACACTACTTTCTAAGTAGCTGATTATTTATGAAAAATACAATCAAATGTGCTGATACTGCAAATCATTGTTGGCTCCATCCCTACCACATTACAGCAATTGAATAAGAGTAACACAACCTACTCCAAGGTTTTGTGTAATTGTTTAATACACAAAAAATGAAAGAAATTTGATCATAAAAACAACAAATGATCCCAATCGAAACTAAAATAATGGTTTTAAGTAATGAAATGAAATGAAAGAGATTTTGATACAGTCCCTCTATAAAACCAGGGCCACACAGAGGATGGAGGATGATCTAACAAAGTATGTGGACTTAAATGATATCTGGTATGTTATCTCCGACTCAACACCAGTCAGTCAGAACTGATGAAGCCTCTTGGATGAGAGGTGAAATGTCTTCGATCTAGAAATCCAAGTCCAGTTGATTTCCAAGGTTATTTCGGTTGTGGTTTACTATGACCTGGATGACTGAGAATCTGCACAGATAAGTGGCGACTGAAGCTAATCACCTGTACTTGCTATGTTTCTAGGAAGAGCTGCTTATTATCAGGCACAAACCCTCAGCTCAGTTGAACCTGTTTACTGGGTAAAAAAATCCCCACCTAATTAGTGAAGCCTGGTATTTTTATGGAGAGAGAGAGAGACAACAGGAAGGGAGAGTCCTTGGAGAAGCTTAGCAACTTGATTAATGTAAATGCATTTCTTTCATCATCCTGCCACAGCAGTGAAGGCATGCAGACAGCTTGGAGACAGTGTGGGGTGGTGTCAATGTGTCTCTGTCTCACACTGGGGATACCCATTGTGTTCCTGGCACTGCCAACCTGGCCTTGCACTGCCTGGAGGATTTTTTTTCAGGGTTGAGGCACATAGGAAGGTGGACAGACATGCTAATGCTTATGTGCACAAAATATATCCTAAAAACTGACAGGCGTCCTTTCCATAGCTTTATGGTGATGCAGCTGTTCCAGTGGAGCTGTTTAGTGTCCTGTAATAAACACACTGTAGTTTGGAGCAGCTATATATTAAATAAAGGCAAATAACAAAGAATACACACAAAGTCAGTGTCTGGCTAGACCACACTCCTGAATGTGTGTGCTTCAGTGGTCGAGGAGGGTTGGTCCAGTCTTTGGAGCAGAAGTGATAGACTAATGTGAAATGAATTGTTTTGGAAATTCCTGCTCAGATTAGTCCTTTTGTGTGCTTTTCTAGAAACAACAACTGAAATACTCAGAATAATCCACAAACCTTGCTGTGGCTACCAGTCGCAATTTTTTTTACCTTCACTAAAATAAAGACGGATATAAGTAAAGGTAAAGCTTAAAGTGTGACCGCAGTAAAAGCAGTAGAGCATAATAAGTTAGATAATGAACATAAGTTAATGCTGTACCTCAGTGAAAAGATGAAAGTGTGTATCACCTGCCCTACTGATGAAAGTGTGTATCACCTGCCCTGCTAGAGAAGTAGGGCTCCTGGCGTCTTCAAAGCTGAAAATCTCTGCAGAGAGGAGCAAGTGGTGTGTCACAGACTGTGTTGACAAATGAATATTTATGACGGTGAGAACCATAACAATTAGCATTAGCTTTCATCAGGCTTCTGAGGTAAAACACTGCACTCATGAGGCTCCTCAAAGGCTTTGAACATTAAAACACTTAATTGACAAGGAGGAGGTGGGCCACTCCAAAACAGCTGCACTATAGAGACGGCAAAATCAGCATGGCAGTAGTATATCACAGGCATGATCAAATATTAATGTCGTAAACTTGTCGTATGTTTTTTACACAAAATAATAACAAGAGATGCACTGATAGCCATTTTCTTGGCTGATTCCGATTTTTTTCTTTTTAAGAGCTGTAATTGACAGCATACACAGGCATATTTGTATATTTTAATTTACTTGAATTAAAAATAAGTCATTGGATTAACATTTTACATTAAATGAAGTGCGGTATTTGTACTTCTCCAAATCTAAACAGGTGCAACAGGTAATAGAAACAGAAGAATGTCTGTTATTAGTGTGTTTGAAGTGTGTGTAGTTTGTGTTTGCTGTGTTTTACCACTGGCTGGATATACTGTAGGTATACATGCATTTCATGAGTAGCCAGTATTCCCTCATTGTGTGCTGCTTGTCGGAGATTTGGACGTAGCTTCTCCTTCTCCGAGGTATTTCTCTAGGCTCCTCTGTGTGCTGTAAACAAGCTCCCGGCCCAGACACGTCCACTAGTCTCACTTGAGGTGCACACACGACCCTTTTGTCTGTGCAGCATGGTCTGTTGTGCCTCTAAATCTGACCAGCACAGAGTCAGATATCTGAGTGATCAGCCTGTCACCGGTCAAGGTCGATCACTCTAAAAACTGACCATTTCTGATCCCCACTGATCGATTGGTGCACCTCTAATAATAATGGTTTTAATAGAGCTGTGCATAGCTTGGACTTCTTACAAACATTTGGTTTAAAATATTAACCCAATTAATATTACAGCCTCATACCATACATTAGATCCAGGTACATCTTGAAACTATTGATCTGGACTTTCTTCTACAGTAACTAAATAGTAGATATTTAGTATTTTATTGTTTCATACTGACAAATAATTTCAATTGTGTACTGAGTTCAAACTACAACTTTGGAAAACTACTTCTTATTAAACATGACAAAGAGAAAAGAATCTTTTCCCCCAAGAATTCTCTGAAGCTGTCAATCCACCATCTGCTATTTGTTCTACTGCAACCTCTTCCAGCTGTAAGCTGCTAATCTCTTTCCTTTGTGTGTTGCATGTTGTTCATCAACTCAGGCTTTGTTTGCATATAAGCTAGGGGTGGAAATATGGAAATGTAAACCTAATTGAAAATCACCCCACAGGATCAAAAATAAATGTCTGATTAGTGGGATGTTAGACTGTTACTCAGCTATTCTTGACATTTTGACTGAGGAATTCATAAAAAAAAAATCAGCAGATTAATCAATAATGAAAATAATTTTTAGCTGGAGCTCTGCTACACCAAGCTAAAACTAATGCACACTGCAGTTTGGAAAATGTAGTTTGTGGTGCTGTTGAATTGTTCATTTATATCAGGCTTGGTAACAAACACCTCTCTGTATCATGCAGGTCAGGTCAACAGCAACACAAACAGCCTCCTGTTCTCTGAAACAGCTTGAACAAGAGCTGAACATTATCACCTCCATGAAGGCAGGATTTATTGTAGACTGTTGGATTATACTGCATCACTTTTAGTTTGGTGTACCTGCAGTAATAAACTGCCAACCATACGTATACTTCCATCAGCTTTTGCTGGTCTGGTGTAGAAACCTCTGGTGCTACCTTCATGAAAAAACTCTTAAATGTGGAGCTGTCAAATAAACCAACGTTACAGTAGGCTGCCAGCCTATCGATTCTAAACATCTGACCCCTGAGCTGTTGGAGTTATTTTTAGAAGTATTAGCAGCTGATTATGCAGTTGTGTTCCCTTCCAGGCATTAACAAGGTGTTGGGGTAGCAGATGAGGCCAGTCTGGCCGACTTTCAAGTGTTGGCAGTGCAGGCTAACACGGGATGCTTTGACAAGTGCATAGTGGAGCTACACAGCACTGTGTCTGAGGGCTAGGGCATCTGCTCACTGCACACGTGGGTGACTGTGTGCAAGCACATACAATATACACAGTCAAGCATACTGTGTAAACTCATGCTACCACTTGGAATATATAGAAAAATTTGATTAAAAACATATCCACTAGCAGGATTGACCAGTAAGACAGGCTGCTAGCTTCAATTACCTAAATGGAATGTATAATTGAATATGAATATTAAATGATCACCTCTGCACTAAGTAGTATAATTTTGACAATTAAATTTGATTTAGTCATAGTCCTTTGACAAAAATATTTTGTAATTTTAGTCAAATTTTAGTCTTTTGACCCAGGGCCTTTCTGTGTGGAGTTTGTATATTCACCTTGTGCCTGTGTGGGTTCTCTCCGAGTACTCCGGCTTCCTCCCACAGTCCAAAAACATGCATCTTAGGTTGATTGGTGACTCTAAATTGCCTGTAGGAGTGAGTGTGAATGTGTGTGGTTGTTTGTCTCTATGTGTCAGTCATCAAATGTTAGAATCAACCTTAAAGTATGACTTTGTTAATAATTTT
>NW_018127891.1:774905-800824 GCF_001952655.1 Monopterus albus | reverse complement strand
TTTTTACTTTGTCTAGTTTTAATGTGTGTCTTCTAAATATATTTGAGGCTCCAGCTGTTGACACCTTTGTTTCATGATTACAGGCATTGTCTATTGTGTTGTTAGTGGGAAAGGGCTGCTTACAGTGTTTGTTCATACACAGTGTCCGTGTGCCTCTGTTCTGCAGAGCAACAATTTAGAAACCAGATTTGTGCACATCTGGACTAAAATCCTGTTCACTCAGTTTTGCTTGAGAGGAAATCGTGGGTAATGTCAGATGACAGAGACAAAATGTTACTTAATGTAAGATGCTCATAATTAACAGTAGTGTAACACATCACGTGGTTAAATCAACTTATATTTTGGGCAGTGGAGGGAAGTTTTGCTTATTTGGAGCTGCAGTTTGTGATTCCACATATGCAGGAGGTCATTGAATAAGACTTAGCATTACTTTATGTCCATTTGTCCATCTTTCACGTTATCATTTAGTCTCCATCTGTTAATGGAAAATCTACAACATGTCATCATAGCTCTCGTTACATACTGAAGATGTACATGTACCTCCTATTGTATTCATTGTATAAGTATTACTGCTGCAGAGTTTGGTCAATAATCAAGTAGTCAGTTTAAAAAAATTAGAACTAATGTCATATGATGCTGTAGCCAGCAGCCAATTAGCATAGCTTAGCATATAGACTGAAAACAGTGGGCAACAGGTAGTCTGGAACACAGTCCATCTATCAACACCCCTAAAGCTAACTATTTAATATGGAATAACCTTTTGGGTTAATCAGTACAAAAACAAGTAGTATTGAGGTTTAAAGTTTTTATATACTGTAGGGTCACATGCTGGACCTGTACTTGGCTGGGTGTAGGAACCTCCTATGGTTCAAAAAAGTGAATAAAATCACACATAAATACTGTGACTCAAAAGCTGTTGCTGTTCCACTGGTAGTTCAACAGGTATGCAGTAAAGTACAGTTTCTCTGTTTGCTTCTTTGTTTCTCATTTCAAACTGACCATGAAAACGGCTTTTTGCACAAAACATTTTTGAGTAGCACAGAATACATCTCTCAGCTACAGCACTTCACCATCAATGTCAGACTAACAAAACTATTCTGCAAATTCTTCCACATTGCACTTATTTTCTTCCCTTTTACCAGCAACCCTGAGAGAAAATAACTATGTTTAACAAACCATGAACGTAAGCTGACAAGACCTGAGAGCGTGGAAAAGAACAGAGGGAGGGGGAGCAGGAGTTTAAATCAAAGTCTTAATTTAAATGGCTTATTTAAATAAATAAAATAGCTGCTGGCATGAAATGGCTAGCTCTAAATTATTTTTGAAGTTATTCACAAATGTAAAACTTCCCTGTGTCAGATAGTGATGTCCCAGGTGAGATGTGTTTGTTTAAGAACTGCATGAGATGACATTGTTGTCCCACAATACATCTAATGGATTTAGAAGAAAACTGTTTGATTTCATGCAGAGGTGGTAGTAGTTGGGTTTCAGAACCTGTCACTACACTGTTTTTATCGGAGTAGACAAAGAAAAGCTGACTTGCGTCTTTGCCTGCGATTTGTGCTGTGGCCTTATTTTCCTCTTATTGTTAGAAGTGTTGTCAGATAAAATGTAAGTTGTGTTAAAAGGAGCATTACATAATCCCAGTCTGTTAACTATATTACTTCTACTGCAAAATCACTGTATAATGATTGTAAATTAAGGTCACATTTTCACAGTATGATATCTAAAGGAATGACTGTTTTAAAATGTTAATTCTTTGCTTGTGACATGTTATAGTTGAAGTAATGAGGAGCTGGAGTGTTAGCTTTAGGTGGTCAAGTCAATGGTAGCCTGTAATTATGGCAAATCATAAAGAGTTTGAAGCATTATTTAAATGTCAGAATTTAAATTTGTTCAAGTGAATGTGCTGAGAAACTGTTGAAGTTTTATTTAAAGAGCGATTACTCTTGAACTGTGAGTTGAAGAGTATGAGCTGAAGGCAGTGGAGACGTCAGTGGACATACTGTATTGGAGCTGAAAGCAGGTGAAGTGTCAGTTGAAACAAAGCTGACATGTATCTTTATCACGCAGTTCCACTCTGGCATCTTCCTTCTCTAATGTCAGATATGTTGTAAGAATAACAGAAAATACATACTTGTTTTAACAAAGTAGCATTAGTAATGACTTTTCATCTTTAGCACCTCTATGTATATTACAGAGGAAATCAAAAATCATCATAGCCACATTTTCAGAGTTTATCTAATTATCCCTGACAGAAAGCCAAGTGAAGAGAGAATGTATGACAGAATACTGCTTTGCTGCTACCTTCTTTGGCTGGCTTAAAAACGCATTTTGCTTTTGATGTTTCCTTTGTCTGAAACCACCTAGCAGTCAACAGTGTGAGTACATGGAGCTGACAGTGTTTTAAAGGTAGTGATATTTGCATTAAGCATATTTGAGTATCATAAAAAGCACTGTGTAAATAAAGTGCATTATTATTATTGTATTTGAACCAGATCTCCATGACATGCCAGTTACTCCCTTTAACACTGCTGCCCTAGTCGGGGCAGCTGGAGGACAACTGTGGCAGTGAGATAGTGATGACTTTTCCCCTTTTGTTACACATTGACAGAAGGTCTTGCCAAGTCAGACGCTAGCCCCGACAGCGCTGTTTGTGCTGCCCTGTTCAGTTTGCTGGGGACATTGAGTTGAGCAAATAGAGGAGGGTATTATCTGTAGAGTTTGACCTTCACTATCGGTTACACTAAAATGGACAGTGATCCTTCCATTTATGTCCCCAGGTGAGAGCAGACAAGCTCACATTTATAAACTATGACCTTCAATTTTGTCCTCCTTTTCATCATCAGGCCTTAGCTGAAGATAATAAAAGCAGCAGAGGGCCACAAGCTGTAACTTAGATAACATTTACACTTACTGCTAAGACTCTCATACAGTACCTTTGCATTAGTCTTTTTTTAAGTCACTAGTAAGGTTCATGTCACCAGATCTGTTATATTTGAATACCATTTTTAAATGATTATTAAATGCCAATAAGGCATTCTGATTCTATTTAATGTAAAAAATCACTATAAGGTAACAAACTGAAATTAGAATTGAGATGACAGCAGCTGGAGCTGAATCGTTTAGGGAGGACGACGTTAAATCTTGCTTTGCTGGCTTGGCACAGAGAGAGGTGCAATGGCTAAACCTTTGTGATTTTCTGGTTGTGATTGGTGGAACCTTCCACAACCCTGAGACATCCCCCTTTAATTGAAGCTGCAGTATGTAACCTAAGGTAGCACTAGCATGAAACTCCAAATCAATCTGCTTGGCCCAGCACTCCCTCCTTTCTGCTCCACTATGATCTGCTATGCTCGGCCCAGCTCTTTAGATATGTTATGAAATTACAATAAATGAGAATGCAACAGAATTTATTGATCAAGCAGAAATAATTGAAAGTCTCTGATTGGTTAGAGAGGTCAGTCCCGCTCCAAAACATTAGACGCTAACTTTAGAAGCAGCTGCACTGCTGCCAGTGCTGTTCAGTGAGTCTGGGTCACAGGAGGCTTCAAGGCGTCATTTTGCAACATATTTCTACCACAAAAAATATTTGAAAAAAGTCCCATACCGCACCTTTAAATCTGTAAAAAAGCACTTCCTTGAAGCAAATACTGAAACAAATATAAGCAGCAACCGAGTAGACTTTCCTTACTTTTTCTTAGTCGCTACAGGTTCCTGCAAAAGTTGTAGCTCTCTGCTGTATGAATTCTTAACCTTGCTCAAAAACAAATACCACAGCAAGATGGCCAAAAAAAGAAAAAAAAGACAACAACTCTGGTAGTTTTAAATGTACAAAGTTGCACAGATCTTTTTTTTAAATCAGTATTTGAAAATATTTAACAATGAAAGTTGAATCAAACAGTAAGAATAAGTAATACCAATAATTAATATCAGAAATAACTAGACTTAAAATCAGATTTTTTTACTGAAACACCTGAGGGAAGCAAACCCAGAAAAAAAAAAAAAAAAACACCAAAGTTTAGAAGGAAAAAAAATAATAAAATCACAAAATAAAGTAAAGACAAGGTCACACAGCGCTCACTCACTTCTTCTGTATGTACAGCACATTCGCTCCACAGTGCAGGACAGCAGTGATAAAAAGAACAGTGGTGAGAATGAAAACTCGTCTCCACAGTCAAACAGCCTTTAACAGCAGTACTGGCAGCTGTGTGGATTCACATGTAAAGGCAGGGTGAAGCAGAAAACCACATCAGAAACAGGACAACCGATTTGGAGCTGGCTAGCAAGTGTGTTTTCTTTCCTTTATGCTTGTATTACAGTCACAGAAAGCATGTTCAAAATACAACCAAGCATACTATATTGTTTTATTGTTAAAAAATGGTCCCTGGATGCATAAAACCACTTTGCTGACACCCCCTGACGACTTTAAGAACAAACAAAAACAAAAAACATTCAAGCTTGTTTCGGTAAGAAACATGACATCAACATTAGTTTGGAAGTGATTTAAAGAATCACATTTTGTTGTTTGTCTGTACAATAATCAATACCCATTATGATTCAATCCTTAAAGTAAATTTTACTTTCTTTCAAATCTCACACAACACCACATTACTAGAAAAGAGGGAAATGCAGTAAAATAGAAATGCAAAGAAACCTTTGGTCAAAGAGTGTACTCACAAAGGAAAATAGGCAATGACAAGTTCTAAGGAAAGCATCACTCGAAATTGAACAAAACAGAAATTAGAGCAAAACTCAAGTGCTTCTCTATACGTTTCTCTTGCTAACAATATGGCCCATAGTTCAACCCTCCTCCCATACATTTGGGTCTGCAAGTTATACTGTTTCCTCACAGAGGAAAGAAGGAAACACAAAGGTGCTCTTTTCATTAAAGTCTTGATTGTCCACAAAAAATTAAGTGCCAGCAGGAAATGCTGCAGCAAAAGGATATACAATCACAGCGTAAAATGACAATGTCCTTTACTGGAAAGGAATTCAGAGTCCATAACACGCTCTTGAAAAGACTGAACCTGCACTGAATTTGTGTTTGCAATGTTTGTGACTCTGTGTGTGCACCTGTGTCTGTAATCGTCACAGTTGTTGGTGTTCACTTTCATTCAGACACTGTCTTATCCTGTGTTGCTTCGTCTTGCAGGCAGCTCTTGCGGATGATGGGCAGGG
This sequence comes from Monopterus albus, assembly GCF_001952655.1. Lineage (NCBI taxonomy): Eukaryota > Metazoa > Chordata > Actinopteri > Synbranchiformes > Synbranchidae > Monopterus > Monopterus albus. The sequence continues at coordinate 795,643 of NW_018127891.1, read as the reverse complement.
GGTGGGCTTCTGTGTTGAAGACCCAGTCTTCCAGTGGGAGAAGGTCGTCGTCAGAGAAGAGCAGGTACAGATACCTGTGCAAACAGGAAAAACATTTAATTGAATCCAAATCTAGGCTGCTGTTCGTTTGAACACACGTAAAGGAATGCTTTGTAGTGTTGTTACTTTTTCAAAAAGTCAAATTTTAACTAACACCCATAGAACATAATTCCTCCCCTGTTTGTTTTCTTGTCTGTTGTCATACAACTGCACTATGTGTCCTGAGACTGTGGTGTAACTTAGAATTTTACCTTTAATGTTGCTCCAGTTCTGCCGTTTTCCTGAACCTTTCTCTAGAGACAATGGGCTGGATGTCCTTGCTTATAAATCTTGCTAACCTATCAGTGATGGCAGTTTTACAGGCTACTTGCAAAATAAATGTGAGGAAATGTGAGTAGTCACGCAAGGTTCTACAGGTGATGTTGCTTCACTGCTTAGTGGTGGCTCTGCCGTGACAAACTAGCATGTGGATCTGGGTGTTCTGTCACTGTAGAGTAAGACAGCGGCTTTTTACAGAGTTAGCAAGCACCCTTATATTTGTTAGTAATTTTGTCACCTATGTTAAACACAAAATACTCCCATACACTTGTCAAATGTTTTGTAATTTTCCAATCTGTGTGGCTTTGCTACATTTTTATAATCATAGCTTACAGTTAGGTCAATAGTGCCGTAGGGATGACGTATTTTTGAAGGCCACCCTGGAAGTTAGCATCACCATGGCTCCCTCAAAAAAAGCCAGTGGGGTTTTTTGTAGGATTTTGGATTACTGTATTAAATAATCTCTGTGACATACAATAGTTTGACTCTTAGGGCAGAGACACACCAAGCTGACAGTCAGCCATTGTGAGCGTCTGTCGGGGCTCATCTTCCCGGTGTGTCCCGCACTATTGGCAGTAGTCGGACCTCGTCGGGGGCTTTTCAGATGATTTGACATGTTGAATTGGCGTCAGCCCACTGGGTCTTGTTGATGAAAGAGAGACCACTTTGATTGGCTGTTGAGCTCAACGAAACAATGGACGAGAAGAGAGCAGTTCAGGAAAGCCCCTTCAGCCTGTTACTGTAGTATCCATGATTTCACCCATTTAGTGCTGTTTCTCCTGGTTGTTCACCTCTACAACCTCCTTTCTTTTTCCACAACCAAAAGACCAAGGGCAGAGAACAGCAGAGCCATTTGCAACTTCTTATCAGACATATTCCAAATGAAAGTAGTTATAAATGGCAGCTGTTTTTAAAGAGATGTGCCTTGTTTATAGCTTATACTTGCACATTCTAGTTTATCTGCTTTCCCTTTCTGAATGGCAAATACAGATGCTGCCAACTGCTGGTAGGGAGAGTTATTTCTGTCACACAGGTGCAGAATGTACGTGCTAGTTGGCTGTTGGTTGTAGTCTCTGCGGCATGTTCAAGTGCCAGTTTTTCAACCCAACTGGTCCAGACAAAGCTTGCGTGAGGTGATGCATCAATTGGCCGTCGTCGCTGGTAGTTCTTAAAACATCAGCTGCATTTTTGCCCTTACACATTTTTTTCAGCAAGATAAACCACATGTGAACAACACTTTTATGATTTTTTGAAGCCAAAATAAAATCACCAGAAGTAACCCCAGATATAATCGCCAGAAGTAAAAAGCTATTGTTAGGCTACTAGACTACACCATAGTCCCATGACTTCAGTGTCACCACCACAGCTTCCAACTTGTAAATTTGATTTAGCCTGATTATCTCTTTTTCAAAATCATTTCCTCTTAGCATGACCTGTCACTAAAGCTCTGAACAATCATAACTTTTTACAGCATCTGAAATTAGCAAGAGTCAAGGGCCTATGGATTACATCTCTGGCTATTGTTAACAAATATTAGGGTCTGTTTCCATAATGATGAAACACGTCACCCAGTACAGCGGTGTGCTTCCCTGATGTGTTAATTGTTTTTGGAACAGCGATCGAGGTCTATGGTACGGACAGATAAGCTAATAATTTTCCTAGTCCCATTGTGAATAGCTGTCACAAGCCTAGAGTTTTGGTTAGTGCTATTAACAATGTCCTGAATCCTTGTAAAATGGTGTTTCCTAAGGTGTCAAGGGCAATTTGTGAATAATTTTTAAAGTTCTTAAGGATCTCTTTGAATATGTTGCTCCTACTATTCCTATTATTATGAGTGTCTCCTTAATTTCTGGCCAGGTTCCTGGTGAATATAAACAAGCAGCAATACAGCCTGTACTTAAAGTACTGGCCTTGATACCTCTATCCTATTTAACTTTAGACCAATTATTATTAGATCCAACTATTTTTGAGAAATTCCAATCTGAGTTTAAATCTAGACAGTATGGAATTGGCACTCCTGAAGGTTTCTAATGATATAATACTTTCTGTTGATCATTTTAATCATTTGTATCTTTCAGCAGCTTTTGATACTGTTAACAATAAAATTCAGTTGTCTCTTCTCAAGCACTGGGTGGGTATTCAAGGTAATGCATTGTAATTGAGATCCAGATTAAAATCCTGGGGAGACAGAGTTTTTGCAGTGGTAGCTCCAAAACTCTGGAATAACCTACCTTTTGAAATTAGAGTGGCCTCTAATCTTACTTCATTTTGCACCCATCTTAAAATGTATTTATTTTCTCAGGCGTTTGGCATCACCACCAATTGAGGATCCTGAACTGATCATTTTTGTTTTGATTGTAACTAACGATTATATTATAGCATCATTCATTCTATTATAGTACCATTGGCTCTTTTTATCTGCTAATGATGTTTTTATTTTATATTTAAATTCTAATTTTAACACATTTTAAGCATTTTTCTTTTTTGCTTTGTACAGCACTTTGTAAGGGTTGTTTAGAAAAGTGCTCTATAAATACATTTTGCTTTATTCCAGGACAGACATTAAGCGTGAGTAGAGGCAATTCATTGTTGGTTTTAATCTCTGAATGAGTGTTTAAAAGACTATAGAAAATGATTGTCCTCATCATTTAATTTACCTCCACTGCTGCACTCTAATTACATCAGAACATAACCAGCCCGTGCAGGTCACACTGGATCAGTTGCACATTCATTGTAACGTTATGTTAGCCACAGAGTGAAAATGTGAGAAAGACAGGCTAATTTGCTAAAGTTTTTCAAGCTGCAGCAGGGTCAGAAAGCAGAAGCTAAGAGGCCAAGCTGGACCTAATTATAAAGCCTACAAGTGTTAATGAAAGGGTTAGTACAAGCCAGTCTGATGCTGGGGTCATAGATTTCAAAAGGACTGAAGCAAAGCACAGAATAACTCCTGCCCCGTGACTGCTTTAAATAACTGAAGGTAAAAACATGTTTATTTAATGTTACTGCATTCTATGTATATTATATGGTGTGCTTTAAATTTGTTGCTGTAATACTCTGAATATAATGTTAATGTGTAGTGGAGTAATAAGGTCCCAAATATTATGTCAGGCTTGCTATCGATTGAAAGGATTAGAGGTGCTCGAATTTATAACTCACACTTGCAAATGCGAGTCTTGTCACGTGATTGTTTTGGTCACTCTAAACACACAACAAGTAATGTTTTGGCACTAAACTATGGCACCCTTAATGTGGAAACTACACAAATGCATGGGCCATTAAGGAAATGTTTTAAATTCCAGGACCACCTCTCCTCACAGTGACAGGCCGGGTCAGTCACCAAGTGAAATTCCAGGACCTTATAATTTACAATTCAAGCACTCCTTAAATGCCAAAATGAAAAAATGGAGGTGATGCCAAACTTTTGAAAAGTATTGTAAATTTGTGACCTGATTTACATTTTTTAGCATGAAGTCTGAAAGTAGTAAGAGACACATTGCAGGTTTTTTTTTTAGCTTCTTTGGCATAAACAAAATTTAGTGTTACTCCGGGTGAGGCAGCAGCATGGGCTGAATAGAATGATTTCTGATGTTCCTGCCAGCAGAAGAAAAAAAAATTTTGCCCTCTACCAACTGTGATTCAGTGATTGGTTTGCCTCGCTTAATGATCCAAGAATGAGGGGAGGTAAAATTGAGGTGTTTAACTGCAAACCATCTATCTGAGGTTCATGTTTCTTTTTAAGTGTAAATCACCTCAGATGACTTCAGAGACTGAGATGGTGTATGTCTCAGTCACAGCAGAACTACACTTTATGGACAGAATAGATAATTAGAGATGAATCCCCAGCGTTCAGTAGTGGGCTCCATATGACTCTCCATGATGCTTCATGCATGCATATTGTAAAATGCCATTTGCCACATAAGCTGTTACTAAGGGATATGGAGAGGAAACAGGACTTACTTGAGTGTCTCTGAGAGGAAGAAGCTTTGCTGCATGTTATCATGGCTGACCGTCGTGGTGTAGACGTCTCGGATCCCAGAGAAGCCCGACTCCACTCTGCAGTGCTCCTCAAGGGCCTGACAGGAGATGAACAGAGGCAAAGGGCAGCTTTAATATCTTTAAACTTTATTTTACTGAACAAAATAAAGGCCACTTCTTGCAGTTGCCAGTGTGATAGTACAAACTGAATGAATACTGTTTCATTCATTTATTCATGTAGCCATGCCACTTTTTCCCTGTGACGGAACCAAATATTTTACAACTTGCATAGAAGGAATTACAGGGTGTTTAAGTAAAATACCATTTCTCTCATACAATGTGGCACAAAAAATAGAAAATTTATTACCTAAGCCATGTGTCCACTCAAAGTAAAAGAGTAAATGATGGAATATGTCAAGCCCTTCAGACAGCTACAACTGAAACTCAATACTAGCAATACTTACAGTAAATCTTACAGGGGCTAACAGAGAGAAGCTCAACTAGCCAAACAGATTAGCACATTATTACCCCTGCTACAAAGGGCTGGCTTACACATGCTAATTAAAGAAGACCCCGGCTTGTTAATTCTTGATGTTCATGAGGAAGCTGCGGTGTGCACTGCAACCTTTATGCCCGATAATTAAAGGCCTGTCAAACTCGTCAGCCTAATCTCTCCACTTCTCTGTGCACTAAATTAATGTTAAATGTATCATGCCAGTTCTCTACAGTTTATTTCCGCTAATGTCCTGTCTATTGCCACATTAATAATGGTGCTCCAGATGCAACCTGTACCTCCTGCTAGTGGGATTGCTTGATCTACAAGCTAATGCATAGTGCCACATAATATCAAGGAAGTCAGTCGAGGGTAATTGAGGGTGTTAAAGAGGCTTGACATAATAGTTGAGTGCAGTTTATAAAATCAGTGTCTAAGCCACACCTTGAAAGAAGTAGGGGCTACAGAACTGTACTCCACTAAAATGTAACATGAAATTATTTCATCTCTGTGACTGTCCTTAATGCAGAAATAGAATCAGTAATAGCTGCAAGAATTACCAAGTCACAGAATATCATTCCAATGAGATAACAAGTAGAAATCATTCTGAGTACTTTCAGGGCCCTGACAGCATGACTTATAACCAGGATAGCTGAAATTTGTCTGAAGTGTTTTGAAAATATGCTTATTTGCTTTTTTTACTGAGGGCTAGATGAGAAGATTGGTACCACTCATGTCTGTGTGATACGTAATAAACTATTGCCAATAGCCACGTAGCTTAGCAGAAACCCTAAAAAGGGGGTAAACCGTTATCTCAGCTCATCTAAAGATAAAGTTAGTCTACAAACACCTGTAAAGCTCATCAACATGCTGTATCCTATTTTCTAAATCCATACAAACATTGAAAGGATAATTTGCAACTTCAAAGTCCAGCAACTTCCCAGCGTTGGTTATTTGGCAACAGAGAAAGAGCTACTGCAGCTCTTTCATGCACATTTAGTCTGTTTTTCATCCTAATTGTCCACACTGCTCTGTTTGATACACATCTTTTGCATGGCTGTCCACCCTGTAAGAGGGATTCTTCCTCTGTTTCTTCCTGTTTTTTCCCCATTTTCTGAGGCGAATCTGTGACATTGCACTGTATAATTAAAGCTGATGTGACTTGCTTAGAGGCAAGAAATATTTGGGTACACAACCTCCTGTAAAATGGCTAACAACTTTTTGTCTAGCTTAACAAACGAGATGCAATTTGTTAATCAGTGAGCTTTAGAGGTGAGATAAGGCAGATTTGCTTCCCTTTAGGTAGAGCCAGGTTCAGTTTTCCTGTTTGCAGTCATTATGCTAAGCCAAGCTACGGGCTGTAGTATCTTGATGATCTGCTTAATTTTGAGTCAGATCAGTTTAGTAGTCAAAACAAGTTCTTTCAACTGAGGTTGTTAGCCAAAGTGAAGCAGTTTCTCTCTTTTAGAGACCTGGAAAAAGCTGTCTATGCTTTTATTAGCTCAAGGTTGGACTATTCCAAGTCTTTATTATAGGAATTAATCAATCGTGCCTTCAGCTGGTTCAAAATGCAGCGACTCATCTCTCAACAGGTTCTTGGAATTATGATCATATCACCCCTGTTCTTTCATTCCTGCACTGACTCCCAGTAAAGTACAGAATTGATTTAAAGTTATTATTATTTGCTTTTAAAGCTTTGACTGGTCAGATCTCACAATATCTTTCACCTTCTAACTAATCATAAACCAGCTGGACAACTCAGATCTTCAAATCAGCTTCTCCTGGAAGTCCCAAGGTCAAAATGTAAGTACTGGGGTGACAGGACCTTTGCACTGGCAGCCCCCCAAATTTGGAATAGCCTCCTATAAATATTAGAGCTGCAACAGACATAGGATCTTTTAAATCTATGCTCAAAACATACTTATTCAAGTTAGCATTCGGACTCTAGCTTCAATATCATATTTTATTACTACTGTCGTACCTTTATTGTTATCTGATATATTTGTTTTTAAATTTTCTTTTTCTCATATGTTTTAATTGGTACTTGTACTGACTCCTTATACTTTTTGACTTGCTTTTAATTTGGTATTATGGTAATTTTTATACTTGTATTTGCTTGTGAAGAACTGGCACAGCTTTGCTGTTTAAAAGGTGCTATATAACTAAACTTTATTATTATTAACTGACATATGAAAGTGGTATCTCTTTAACCTCTGCCAGAATGTAAATAAGATGTCTTTTTCTAGAAGAAAGGGGGTTCATAATGTTTATGGTGTCTTCTGTGTCTTACCTGAACAGCCTCCCAGCCCCAGTCTCTGTACTTGGGGTCGTGGGTCAGTCTCCACATGTACATGTAGCTCTCGATGACCTCTGGTCGCAGGATGTAATATCTGTCGCTCAGTCTAGTTGCTGTGGCTTCAGCTCCACCGTCAAATCTGAATGCCTCCGGTCCCAGTTTGGTGGCTGACGGAGACACACATGAAAATCAAAGAACAGCAAACATACCTTTTTGTCAAGCAGGAAAACAATTAAGGCATCCTCAGCTGTCCAGATGGTCCGTTGGCTTCTCTTTCTCCTCATTCTTCTCTTTGCTTCCATTATATTTCTACTGCACATCAGGACAGCAGTATCAGCATAGCAACAGCTTAAATTTAGAAACATGCTGAGAGTTGTGTAACAGCATCCAAGGTAATAACTGTGCTTCATTTGTTTAGACATTTCTTTTTCTTGTGCTTTTCTGGGATTTTTTTTAGTAAAGTCGCTGAATGGTTGCTTGGAAAATTGGACCATGGTTGGAGAAAGCATGTTCTTTGAGATCACTGTGAGTAGGTGCATCCAGCTGGACTAGAAAGTCATTGAAGTATGACAAACAGCGGGGTTGCTCAGCCAGCTGCCTCATTATAGTATAAGTGAGCACGGGCACACAAGACAGAGAGATGCATGAGATCAATAAACCCCTAGTGGCTAAAGAGAGCAGTTGGAAGGTAAACTAATAAAATCACAAAGTTGCTCTTTAGACCCTCTACTCATAAAAGGAAAAAATACCTTTGTCTATATTTGAAATGTTAATACTGAGTGAACAAAAATAACAGTAGAAATGGAGCCCATAGGGTTTTCATACCATCAATTCTCAAATTATTTTCTAGCTGTTCCTGTGTTGTATATTCTGACTCAATAAATTTGGCATACCTGAGATCCTCGGGTAGATCTGTGTTAATGATCTCAGTTAGTGTTGCCCAGGTGGAGACTGAAATCCTCACATCCCTTAACACGGTGTAGATTAAATTTAAAATGGATTAAACTGTCATTTTTGGGGTTCCCCAGTAACCCGTACTGACAATGTGAAACATGAGGTCTCTGATTTACAAACATATCAAGACTTTGCTGCATCAAATTACGGCCTATTACATCATGTTTGTTTAACTGTCCGATAAATTTGCATATATTTCTTAAAACATGGCTACGTTTTATCTTATGGGTTATTGAGTAGAGAATGATGGACAAAAATGTCAATTGTATCCATTTAAAATAAATACTGTGTAAAGAGTGAAGGGGTCTGAATACTTTCTGAAGCTACTGTCTTATGAAGCACTTTACATAGGTTATTAATAAAGGGCAATGACAGAATATTTTGTTAAAACACTGTTGCTACCAATCCAAGCCTGCTCTCACGCTTTATGTTAACACCACAGATCCTGGTTTTTTTTTCCTGGTCAAACATCTCTTCACTTGCATGACTAAATTTCAGCAGCCAGAATTAGTGACTGTTTTATTAATAAGGAAAGTCACTTTCGGCTTTTCCTGTTTAGGGGTCGCAACAGCGAATCGTCACACGCCGGATGCCCTTCCTGACGCAACCCTGACCGCAGCGGCAAGAGCACTGCGCATTAACCACTAGCCTACCAGGGACGGCAGTGACTGTTCTGTTAACAATTGGTGTATATAAGTATATAAGGTAGTTAACATTACGCTCTGTACCAGCTGCAAAGTGATGAACATGACAGTTCATCAATAATTATAATCCAATATGATATACATTAATGTAAATATGCCATTCTCCATGATGACTACTTACTCTAAGTATGTCTTGTTGTACTTAAGTAATATTTTGAATTCAGGACTTTAATTTGTAGTAGTATTTTTACACTGCTGTACTTCTGCTTTTACTTAAGTAATGTATCTGAGTACTTCTTCCAGCACTGCTGTTAATTTCCAAAAAATATAGAATATTCACTGTTTCCTAGATTTTAACAGTAGTTATAGAATAAAAAGTGATACATGCAGTCAGACTCTCTTAGATGCTCTACTGTATATCAGCTCGTACATCTCAAAGATCCATTTCACAAAGCTAAACATTAAAAGTCTTATCTAAAACCAATAACCCTTCCTTCCTCCTGCATCATACTGTTGCTGTGAAGATGGCAACGGCCCAGAGCAGTGGCAGAAGGAGCGTCTTAAAGGTGCTGTATCAGTATTTAATACACAGCTAAATAGCAGCCACTCAGCACACATGTAAGAGCCCACACTTCCTTTTTTCCTGCAGAAAGCTAAACGCCATCCACTAATGAGTGAAGAGAAACCAGGCGGATGGCTGGATGACTGTGAAAGAGAAAACCAGGCAAGCAGATCAAAGCTGCTCCAATCGTATCAAGAAACCCGTCAAGTGATGAACCACGTTAGCTTACTGAAGATGCAAAGGATGAACAGGATGAGTCCTTACAGGCCACCCAAAAGTAGAAGGGGAAAATAAACCCTGAAATTAGCAGAGGAGATAATTGTCAGGGCCAAGACAGATGCCAGGGAAGAGATCAAATATGGGTTTTCCTATATAATATGAGCAAGTGTGCTCATATGGTATGTTCATATTTTTTCCATCCTCTTTCTTGCATTTCGCTTGTGGGTGCAACCGTATCACAGCTCATTTACTCTCCCTCATTTATAGGTTGGAGCCCCAGGAGATTTGCCTGACAGTGTTTATTCTTCCATACTCCAACTCCCTTCCTTTTCCTTCTTTTTCATTCTTTATTCTGAATTTCAACTAACTATGATTATCGCTATCTAACACACTTAGAGGTGCGTCAGTGTCTGCTGCCTACAACTCTGAGACTGAGGATAATCGGGAAGTTTAATTCTTCGCTACTTCTTATTAAGCTTGTCGGCTCTCTGTTGAAGTGAAGCCACCAAGAACGATTCTCCTTTTGTGTCAGGGCAAAATGAAAACGCCCGAGGCCCTTTTAAATTACAATACTGCTTTCCTAGACTTTTAATTTTCTTCCTCTGAATGCCACAATAACCTCTTAACAAGACATAGTGTACCACAACCATGATGAACCCTAGTATTGCATTGCCATGTACTATATTGAAAAATACAGAATTAATTTGGTTCTCCCAGACATTTCCACCCACCCGAGCGTGTGTAGCTCTCGTGGCATGTGTGTGTGATCTCAGCAGCCAGGTCAAGGTAGTGCTGCCTCTTCTCTGGAGCGCCATCATCAGCCCCGATACCGATCATGCCCCCAGAAAAACAAGCCAGGTGGCCCATCTTGTGATCCAGGATCCCCCCCCTCCACTCGGCCATGTAGGTGAGCCCACCGGGTGACTTCTGTACCAGGTTAGCTTCAATCGCCTGCAGCAACACACATGGTTTGGAATATTTTATTAACATATTGTGTTCCACATAATTATGACTCCTTGGTGTACAGTGTAAGCACTTTTAAAGGGAAACCATGAGCACTTTTTTAAAAACATTTTGTCTACTATTAACAGCTTTATAGTCTGTACTAGAAGTTTGAAACTGTAGCAGCAAAGTGACAGCCCACAGTCATGCTTTCCAATGTGCTCAGGTCCTAATGTACCCAAACATATTATAGGGAAAAGGCTTTTGGATAGTTTTGTACTTGTTTCAATTAACTGCTGCCTGAGATCTGAGAAGTGTCCGTACTCTTCTTCTGCTTTTTCAGTAACCGTTTTGCGTTATTGATATTGTTTGTATTGATATTACATATAAAGATGTATCTAAACAGTTGAGTCAACACTCCATCCATCCATTATCCATACCGCTTAAATAAAAGTTAGTCAAAATTGATCTGGAATAGCTATAAATTAGGAAATGTTTCTGAAGATTAATTAAGTTCTTCCCTTGGTTACATTCACAGTGGTCATTAATTAGGACTTTCATGGCAAAATATGTTTTTTAAAAATCCATCTATGATGCAGCCCGAGCGAGGAAGTTTTTGTCGTCTTCCTTCATATCATTATCAAGATGCTCAGTGCTCCCACAAGCACTGTTTCCATAAATGCATTGTGATGTCTGAATAAGGCCATGGGGAATATTTATGAAACCAACATCAGAATGGCAAAAATCCATTTGTTTAACTGCTAAATGAAGCCACCAAGTTATATATTTCATGTCTGGAAAGTGATAGTCATCTTGTTGTTTTGCATGACTCTGCCTTTCATTTGTCTTAGGTATGATCAAAGGTTTGTACAGTTTAAATTAAATAGTAGCTTATTGTTTATCTAACAGAGTGATGGCATTGCTTTGTTTGAAATATAGGATGAAAAATTCCAAACCTCCAGTGCACCATAGTACATCTTCTTTGCATCATCATCCATCTTGTCTGACATCAGATATGATTTGATCAGATACTCGTAGAAACTATCCCCGAGGCCACCGATGGAAACGTGATCTATGGAGGGGAACAGAAAGGAAACAGAGCTCTATAAAAATATTCAGCAGGGTCTCTCTCTCTCACACACACACACACACACACACACACGCATACATCTTTATTCGGGGTATCTGCAGATCTTTAAACATCTTAAAAAGCATTAAATCCAGTTTGTTTTAAGAGGTGTTTAAAAGTCAAATATTTTCTCTGGCCTGTTATATGCAGTATTGCTGGTTACAAAATGTTTTGTTTCTAATTTAATTCTTTTCTTTGGTTAATTCACCTATTTTAAAATTTACTTGGTGAACTCTGCAGGAACCTTTTTATCCCACTCACAAATCAAGTCTTACAAACCACCACATCTGACTAACTCCTCAGGAATCGTGGTGCTTTTAAAGGTTTTGTCTTGTGGTAAAATACATAACCAGTCTTACTCAAATTTTTACATGTACTCTAAACCCACAGGCTCTCCGTTCACTTATGTAGCGGTATTTCAAAGTTAAAATCTAAGTTATGTAACACACTAAAAGCCCAAATGGAATTTGAAGCAAGTGGCTGCTGATTTCCACATACAGTTCCATATAGATGAAGATGATATTACAGTGGAGGCGTGCAAGAGTCTTCATCTAGCCACTCTTGCTTGGTGTGTGCACACTTTTGCCGACTCCCCCGCAAGGTTATCACAGTGCTGCTGAGTTTGTCCTTGACACAGACGGAGGGAGAGCTGTGACACTTCCTTTGCCTCACATGTACAGTTCTGCTTTTCCACACTCTCACCCACAACTATTAACCTTTGTAATCATCCAGATTACCACCTCTTCAGTCCCACTGTCATCTTATCCCATGATTTTTTTCACCGCTTTTCAGGTAAATCGGAAAGATCCAATTTCCTGAAGTAATTGAATTCATTATCATTTTAATAACCCAGAGAAATGGGAGTCATATAGCCACTGCTACGAGCCGGATATAAAAAATTAAAGGAAATAGGCGGATGGGTGGTTGACACAGACGAGCAGCTAAAAGAGCTCCGGCACAGGAGGAGGAGTGAGGTCTATCAGTGATGTGAAAGCTGAAGAAAGGAATGAGAAAAGGGAAAGGTACAAATCTGAAATGACCTTCAGTGAATTCTGCTGGAGAAAAACAATTAGTGTAAGAATGACATTCCCAGGGCTCAGTGAATTCTGCTGGAGAAAAACAATGACAGAATATGTGACATGAAAAGAATGACATTCCCAGGGAATCTCTGAGACGGATGTGTGATCAAGGTCACATGTAAACATAGTCTGTTTTTTGTTTCTAATAATTTTGGAAAGCCAGTGGCATTGCACTTCCTTTCAGATAAGACTGTTCAACCCCTTTCTCTGTAACACAAATTCACAATATAGTTTAATCAGTGGGGAACCAGAATGAATGCCCTGTGTACAGCAACTACAGTACTTACGTTGGACCCAGTTGCCGCTGACTGGGCTGAGGAAGTTTGGATACAGGCCATGGGGTTTTTCAATCTTGTTCAGAAGTTTCCTGATGTTCATCACCTGCAGAGACACCAGAGCAGGAATCACTGCCATGGTTTCACACAGCTTACTGTACTGTATCATTGCCTTAGGGCTTTAAAGCATCACGCAAAGATGTTGTGCTAATAAGAATTCAGGGGTCATTGTACTGTAAATGGATCGCACCAGTAAACAGTGCGAGTGCAATACATCAAACCTTCTCTGTGTAGACAGGATTGCCAGAGAGTTCTGTGAGATGCACAAATTCAAGATGCAGGGTACCAAACTCAGCCAGGATGCTGCTCCCAGCTGAGGCCCATCCCCAGCTCCAGCTGGTGCCACTGCAACACAGACAACATGCAAACAGGTAGATTTAGTCATGGCTATCACACACAGGCAAGTACCAACACTTAATGTCATATACTGTGTATTATGACAACATAAATCACAAAGGTGGCAGAGCACTGAATTTAGAGGTTGGAGACATGCTGGAAAGGCAACTGACCCAGATTGTGAATTCAAACGGTCAAAAACACACTTGGCAAATAAGCAGAAATATCTTAATTTCTTTTATAAATGGCTGAAAAAGGAACCTAAGGCTGCATGATGGTAGTCAACAGGCTTGTTAGTCTAGAAGAGAGGGCCACAGTTGAGGCTTTGGCTGTCACAGTCTTTACGTGCTTCCTTGTTTGTGACTTATTATAAACAGGAGCAAGTTCCTCCTTTACTGCCAGGTGTGAAATGCACAATAGATTTATCACAGCCACCGTTGTTTTGTGTAAACCTGATTAATGCTCCATTGTTACTTAATAGCCAACTTTGTTCACTTATTAAAACTGAAATGTCGAAATGTTTACAGCATGTGAGCTATTAGGCTGAAAATCTACCAGGAGATAAGAAGACAAAAGTATTTTAAATCTGATGTGATAGTGGGTACAATAGAACTAAATATACAGAAATTTTGTATATGCAAAAAAAAGTTCCTTCTTGCGATATGCGTAATACTGTATGACTTTTCCAAAAATAAAAGCATCAGTGGTGTATGAATGCAGTCAGTGAATCTGAATTCTATATAACAAACTTCTGAATGTCACCATTTTGATGTGAAGTTCTGTTAAAAGTTTTCTAGGCAGCTGCGGCTTCATGTAATTCTACTGTATCAGCAACAGTATTACTTGTAAACCCTGGTCAGCTAGTGCAGTACTGTAATTCTTTCAGTTCTTCCATGTTCTGTTTTAGAGGTGATTCTCCCACAGTTATTACACTGTACATCACAGTCAGAAAGTAACTGACCGAGCTCTTGGCCTTCTGTGCACAGACTCTTGATGCATCACAATGCACACACACTTTGGTCTTGCTTTTTATTTCCTTTTCACATGGCAGTCAGTAACCATCTACTTTCTCCCCAAGTCAGTGTGGGAGATATCAACCTGTGCAAATCTAATTCTCAGTAAATGTGTGGTTTCAGAGATGAGGCATTAATGTTTGCTCTGATTAGCTGAGGCAGAACGACTTTACATATCCTCTAATAGATCCTGGGTTAGAGCAGGCATCCAGTAATGAATTGAACTGAATTTGTAAGAGGGGAAGAAGAAGATGGGGGAAGTAAATGGGGAGATGGCTGGCGTGTGAGGGCAGAGGGGAATCAAAGAGTTTGCCACTATGATAGATGCAACCATTAAAAGTTTGGGGGCGACATCATTAGTAGCTCTGGCTCTAGTCACAGCTGATTTCCTCCATCAACAATCAATCTAAGAATCAAAGCGGAGGTGAAGGGCGGCAGGTGGGGTATTTGCGTGTGTGTTGCCTGGTAAGCACCAACAGCAGCGCTCATGTGAATTTTAACAGAAAAGCTAGGCTACATTCACACACGTATCAAGTCAAGCTGTGATCTCTCAATATACAGAATATAAGTAAAAACCATTACTTCTGTGGATGATAATGAATAAACAAACATATGTCTGTGTTTCACTGAGATTTTAAGTGTTATCAGGACCATCTACTGTAGGAACCCCAGTGTTATCATTAACATACTGGCCCCTACTTTGAGGATCCAGGCATCTGATCAGGATGTATTATGGCAAGTGGTGTTTGGGTGTCTATGCTCATGTCGGTAATTTGACAAACAAGGAAAAATGGTTCAAGCACCAGTGCAAGCAGCAAAAGGGCTGTACTTGACCACCTCATTAAAGCAGGGGTGGATGTAACATGCAATTATCCAATCGGTGTGTAACCTCACATCCCCTTTAAGAGACCTGTGGGTTTGAACATTTGACGGACTGCTAGCATAGTGCTGGACTTGCCAGGTCAGGCCAAGATCTGCTCATGCACGAGGTGAAGGTACATGATTATAACACCCAGTGAACACTGTCATCTTTTTATTTTTATGTTTTTCATGTTCTGTGCAGCGTGTCCCAAAGCTCCCATTAACCAGCAATGATGATTTGACTGATGATGATTTGAACCACAGACCTGGTTTTGCTGGTCATTTTGCATCCTCATGTTACCAACGCACCCAAAATTCACTTGAACACACCTGTGGGTGCGCAGTAAATGAACGCATGGTAAAAAGGCAACGTGATGAGCATTTCATGAAATCGGTAGTCGCAAAGGTAGGAAACACACTGTTGTTTAGTTCAATGATGAATAAATAAATAAATACTGAAAAGTGCACAACACAAATTCCTAAAGCCCAGTGCAACATCTTCCTATTGCTTGTGTAGTCTAACAAACAAACTAAAGCTTTAAGATGTTTAGTGACTAAACAAGACAAAGGCAAGCACAAACTAGACAATGGTTGGACATTTTACCAGAAAAAGTACTATTATTTAATATTTATTTAACTATTTAATTGACCGTTTGTTTAAAAAAAAAACAACCTAACTATTAGAGATTTGATATGTAAGATCAGCACCATCCTC
The DNA here is from genome assembly GCF_001952655.1 of Monopterus albus. Taxonomy (NCBI): domain Eukaryota; kingdom Metazoa; phylum Chordata; class Actinopteri; order Synbranchiformes; family Synbranchidae; genus Monopterus; species Monopterus albus. Next base: position 779,733 of record NW_018127891.1, on the reverse strand, counting down.
AAGAAGGCACAGCAGAGGATGTACTTCCTGCACCAGCTCAGGAAGTTCGACCTGCCCCAGGAGCTGCTGATACAGTTCTACAGAGGAATCATCGAGTCTGTTCTCTGCACCTCCATCATTGTCTGGTTTGGCTCAGCAACCAAACAGGACAAGCACAAACTTCAGCGGACAGTCAGGACCTGGACACCTCACGGTTCAAAAGGAGGGCAGAGAGGATCACTGCAGACCCCTCACACCCAGGATACAATCTATTTGAACTCCTCCCCTCTGGATGGCATTACAGGTCACTGTGCTCCAAGACAACCAGGCACAGGGACAGTTTCTTCCCCCAGGCTGTCGCTTTGACCCATGACAGTAGGACTGGATAATAACCCTCAGTGCAATACCTTCCCCCAGTGAAATATCGGTAACTAAACATTGTACATATTATAAAGATCCACACGGGTCTCTATTTTAAGTACTTAATTTTTATTTTATTTTTATCTCATTTCCTAATGAACACTCCTTTGTCTGTTTGCATTGTTTATTGCTTGTTTACACTGTTTATTTTGTCACACAGCCTTATGTTGGTATATTGTTTACTTGCCCCTTGCTGTTGCCTTGCATGGGGATATGTACATGCACATTGAGAGCCGCTGCACCAGAGTCAAATTCCTTGTGTCCAACACACCTGGCAGGTAAAGCAGATTCTGATTTGGATATTTATCAATACTGGAATTTTGTCTAATGTACTCGAGTTAGCATAGAGAAATTTTATCTGAAGCAGATTATTGTATAATATTCTCCTCTAAACACACATTGTATGTTGTTGTGTGTGTCTGAGTGTCAATCCATGACTACATTATGGGCAATGTGGATCTTCCTGCCCATCTGTATCACTGATCTGTGTTGGTAATGCATCAGGAATTAACTGCAGAATAAGGTAATTAAATCTGCCAGTAGCTGTCCAGCCTGGCTGGTGGGTTAATTGGTAGCAGGTGGAAAACAGAGGTGCCAGGAAGTGTCTTAGCAAATGAGAGGAAGAGGAGGCTATCTGCCACAAGAGGAGTTTAGCAGTTTAGTTTTGGCTAAATAAATTACTTCCTACAATCAGACATAGCTGTATGAGTATAATATGTTAGATTGAGTCTCATAGGCCAACTCAGAATAATAACTAATAATCGGAATCATAATGTAAACCTCTTCCAGTTCTTCATGCATCATAGTGTATCTTGGCTTTCCAGCTAGCTTCTGCTTGAAAAGGGTAAAAACCCAAACCTAAATGAAGACAACTTGAAATCCACAGTCACACTGCTCTGAGAATGAAAATAGCTTGAAGTTGTGCTGCGTGACTGTGGCATTAACAAGATCGTGTCAGTAAAGATTTTAGATTACAAAGGTAATGGCTTGGAACAGATTAGAAATTTACACAACTCATTTAAAACATGCAGATTAATTCTTATCCAAATGTCATGGACATTATAAAGCTCAGACTGCAGCAGCGCCATTGTCAATAAACAGAGACTGAGGGCCCATTTTTTTAGCCTATACTTTGACTTAAAAAAAAACAATTATTAATTCACTTTTACAGTATGAATCTTGTTAACTGAATTACTCTTTGACTTCTTTAGGACATGATTTTATTTTATTTATTTATTTATTTTTTTAATCGTGTGTGTGTGCCAAACTGGCCCAAAAGTTTGCAACAGCTGAAAGATGAACTTCAATGTGCTGCACCACATCTAAAAATTAAAGGAGGGCTCGGTGCATTTTTAACATTTTTCCTGTTTGTTGAAAACAGGGAAAATATCTTGGCTGTTACCAAGATGAATATGCTGACTAAAGCTGGCCACCCTGGTGACTCCACATCATCATTTATCAGGGATAGAGGAGGACTTCTGGAGGTGAAGGCAGGTGCTGAGACTCACCTCCCCAGGTTGATGACTCCTCGGGGGATTCCTGTGGGTGTGCTGAAGGCAGGTAGCAGCTTCTCTCCCAGCTCCACTGCTTTGTTCTTGAACAACTGGGAAGAAAAAACAGAAGAGAACTTCACTAACTATACACACACCTGTATAACATGTGTGTGAGTGTTTTATCTTGCTCTTAATTAGAATTACATATTTTACCAAGATTTAAACGGTCAGGTTAACAAAGGTATTTCAAAAGCCCTGGACACATTTTCCTCTAAAAGCTAATTATGTGAAACACAAGGCCTGCTAAAACAAAACTCCAACAGGATTAAAAGCAATCTCACTGATGCAATCTATCCCCATCTCCACCAGCCAGACCCTGTGAGGCCGAGGTTAAGACCAAGATAACGTATCATCTTATGAGCTGGATTATCAGTCACCAGATCTCTTTTAGCCAGATACTGAAATCATGACAGTGAGAGAGACATCAGAGAAGGCAATAAGGTTAGCAGAGCAGAGACAAGAGGAAAAGAGCACATTTCTATAGAAGACAGAAAACCTTGGAGATGTGAGAGAGCAGCAGAAGTGACCGAGAAGACGAACATGGGACTGGAGGGATAACAGAGTCTAGACAAAGACGGCATGTAGTCAGAGTGTTTGTGGGCATGGCAGCAGTGTGAAGAGCAACGACTCAGTAGAAATCCTGAGAAAGATAATGAGAAAAAGAGCATCAGCATTCACTGGCCTTCACTGTAGTTATATATAGTTATGTATACTTTATTGTCTCCCTCAAATTCATAGTAGGCTACAATTTTGCCGCATCAAGTGCCATTCACACAGAGTACTCAGTGTTTGTACAATATGGTACATACAAAAACAGTAAAATCTTTGAGGACAGTTCTCCCTGTACGAGCAGTCTGAAACATAGAAGCTTGTTTCTTCTTACTCAAAAATGAGAAAGTATCATTCTACATTTAAAGAGGAAGCAAATGTGCTGTTTTAAGTAAGGCTGTAGGCTACAGCCTGAGTCCTGTTGTATTACTCAGCATTTGTTTACATTTTGGCAAATGTGTATAATTAAAGCCAAATTAGCTACTATATCAGCAGTTCCTGTTGGCAATGCACCCATTAATGTACAGAAAACTGTCAATGTATTTCTTGATTCTCAGGCAAGTTCTGCAGTTACAAAAATTTCTTACACACACACACACACACACACACACACACACACACACACACACACACCCCGATCAGGCATAACATTATGACCACCTGTACATCTGTATGCAACACTTCTGCCTTAATATTTGTGTTTATGAAGCTTTTGGTGAGATTGTCATAAATGTATAAATTCAATTTTATGTTCATTATTAAGGTCATAGTTAAATGTGGTGTTGTACTGGACTACATTATATTTTTGTCCTGCTCATTGACATACATGAAAGGGTCAGAATATTAGGAACAGCCCCTCTGAACTAACAGCTGCCAGGCTGACAGCAGGGTCACAAGTTTTACACCTGCTTTCTCCTGACATTAAATTTCAACCACAGTTCCCTTTGTCACACCGGTGGTGTATCAGGTGCTGAGAGTATTTGTATAAATTTCCATTCTTTCCTCCCTGATGTGTGCATCCCTGAATAGGAACGCCTTAAAATACATACTGCATGAGACAGAATGCGCAAATTCCTGCGGTGCCATTGTTCTTCTGTGTCTCCCACACAAAACGTCACAGCGACGCCAAAGTAAATATGATCATATGCAACTTCACTGTTTAGCACCAGAAAATGAACCACAAAACCTGAGTAAATATCCCTCATTGTGTGAGAAATCAAGGGACAATGGAACAGGTGCCTTCTGTACCACCACTAATGCTTGAGCCAACTAGAAGCTCACTGACACACAGTTGTTCTTGCATCATTTTGAATTTCACTACAGTAATGCACTTTTCTTCATGTTATCATGCACAGCTAATCGAACCAGCCAGCACAAGCGCGTTACTTCATTCCTCAACATGAAACACCTAAACTTACGCTGCTGCATCAAGTAACAAACAGGCATGAAGCAAGGGCAGCTGATTACATTGCAGTCATTTATTATTGTCTCCGTGTTTATAAATTACTTGATTAATTACGGTTAAATCCTCATTCAGCTGGCATCTGCTCTATTTATTACTGTACACAGAACACAAGCTAAATTAAAGGCCGTGTCCATAAATCTGTCTTCATCGACACGCTGCTGGTCTCTTGTGCCTCCTGTAGCAGTGTTACTGTAATTACACTGTGTGCGTCTGCACACTCTACTCCATTCATCCAGTATGGCAAAGCAGACTGTTATGAACAGATTTTTACATTTTCTACCAACTCAGTCTAATAAAAACAGCAGAATTGGGGGAACTGGGCAAAGAGTAAAGCTGATCTGATGTGACAGCCGACAGATCACTTTCTTTCCTCTCAGTTGGTGTAAAGGAGGCTGGACAAAAATGGCTTTTCTATAAGCTCTTAACTACTGAAGACATATATCAGGCATACAGCCATCTATCCTACAGCAACATCATCAGATACCAGTGGAGAGATGCACTGAGGATCTTCTTTGTCTGCCACTTCTGTTTACTAGTAAAACCTCTCAGTCCACAACTCGGGGAACAAGGGGAATGTGAAAATGTGCCTACGCGCTCATCCTTGTCAGCTTTAAGATAATATTTTAACCCTCTACACATCCAGCTGTTGGTGGATAATGCTGTTACTAGAAACACTTCATGCAACAGCTGGAAAAATGCATTTTGCATGTGTGTTAAAAGGCACATGTTTGACTTAAAAGCTGGAGCTCAGATGTTTTTTCTTAATGTCAACAAATCACAGTGATCAGAACCAACAATGCATTAATTTGTCTCAATGCTTAATCTGCCATTTTTGGCTCTGACAAGCCCATTTTAAAAAGAA
>NW_018127891.1:767495-774836 GCF_001952655.1 Monopterus albus | reverse complement strand
CCAGACTTCCCTCTCTCCAGACACTTCCTCCAGCTCCTCCGGGGAAATGCCAAGGCGTTCCCAGGCCAGCCGAGAGACATAGTCCCTCCAGCGTGTCCTGGGTCTTCCCTGGGGCCTCCTCCTGGTGGGACATGCCCGGAACACCTCCCTAGGAAGGCGTCCAGGAGGCATCCGAAACAGATGCCTGAGCCATCTCAGCTGGCTCCTCTCGATGAAGAAGTAACATATGTTTTCATTTTAAAAAATCCTACACACTTTCAACAAAAACGGCCACTAGCAATGTGACTGTACCGCAGCATTGTGGCCAAAAATATAACAGTAAACAGTATTACCAAGATATTGCCTCAAACTTTGATAAAGTACTATGAGCTGAAATGTAATAAAAGTACTTCACACTATGGCTTGGATTTATCAGGTCTGACAAAACCATAGGCAGCTTTATTCTGCAGAAATATGAATAGGTTAGTTTGTTTAAAGTTACTTTAAAGTTGAGAAGGTTGAGGGCAACTTTACATGTCAGTCAGTGTTGGTGTCTCTTAATTTTATCAAATTTACATTTGTCATGATAAAATTACTGCTGGTGTTATTGCCATCCACGTTTCACTCTCAGATGTCAGTTTATTCGACAGACGACTTTGTTATTTTGCCTACCCTCGTTGTAAATGGGCTGGACAAAAAAAAAACAATCACCGGTGTAACAAAATACACCCTCCAAAATGATCAGAATTTATTTATTTATCCCAGGTGGGCAATTATGTTTGACAGTCTTCTCAATTCACACAGTAGCACAACAAAATAAAACTAAGTTGATTCATACAGCTGAAACAGTTTGAACAGAGACTGAATGTTATCACCTTCATGAAGAGAGAGTTTATTGCAGAAATGTTGTATTGAACTGCATTAGTTTTAGGTGCAACAGCCAAATGAATGCATATTACAGCCATATCCTGGCACACCGCTAAACATTACATAAACAGGCATAAAAATTATATTTATTGGGAGCCTTAGCCCGTTAGGGAACTGTAGCAGATTTGGTGCGCTCATGAGAACTTAAGGCACAGTGTGTGGGCTCCATGCAAAATTAACTTCATTATTCATCTTAATAAAGGGACATATCACCCACTGCATCTGTGAGGCTCTTTTATGTGTTTTAAATAAGATTTTGGGCAACACTGAAGGTCCATGGCAAAGAGGAATATGCTAGGCCTCGGCTACATAAACAGTACCTGTAAATACTATCGATTCATTCTTGGTTTTTTTAGTGGATTTGTTGACAATAATAAAAATATTGGATATAACCAGCCTTTTTAAGCATACAGAGATTTTATTTGACTTCTTTTCACGACTCCTGGCTTGACATTCTACCAGGCACAGCAGACTGTCTCCCTTGTTTTTCTTCTTCAGGATTACGACACATTCTCAATTAGACAGATGATGGCCATGTTGAAAATATTATGCGCTAATAAGTGGTCTAACTGTGTAACTGGGTGCTGGATGTGTTTTAGCATCCAGAGAAGAGTGCCATCAGCTCCACACATCCCTCACTCAGTGTCACTGATTCTGAATAAAAATGTGGGCTTTTAATGTGAGAACAAAGCCCTCTCTCACCACCTGCTCTTTATTCACAATAAAGAGATGTAGGAGAAGGCAGACAGAAAAAGCTGAAAAGGAGAAATGGGTGGTACGCAGCAGTGTCATGAAAACACATCTGAAAGAAAATTTCCTCTCAACTTCAGACAACTGCTTGTGGTTTCCTTGATCCTGTCCTCTAGCTCTGACACCGAAGCGCATGCAGATGCAGGCATAAGCTTGACTTGATAAATGTTCAGTACAGTCCCACATTTTTTCATGCAACTGGTGACCACTGTAAGAAAAGCTAATTTGAAGTCACTCATGGTTCCTGTGCTCCAAAAGTAATCATATTTTAAATCTCAGCGGGTGAAATTTTGAGAATCTTCTGATGTTGAGAGAAAAAGGCATTTTCTTTAGATCACAGATAAATAATTCCTATTTGGCATCTTATGAACACCGATCTGCAAGCTCACGTCTTCTGCCCGTGATACCATCTCTCACCAACATGCAAGTCCACAATAATTTTATCGTAATTCTTCCCCTTTGTTCTGAACTGAAACCAAGTCTATAAAGCAACTAAAAGGTTGTGGACACTGTCAGATCTATCCACAAAGGAATAAACAAAAACCTGTGATATTCACACTGAACTGTCTCTACTGGCATGCTATTCACAGACCCAAAGCTTGTGGTGACAGTGATCACCTGTACCAGTGAAGGGTGTTTGTCTTTGGTGGTTTTGCTCCCATCACGGCGAATACACATCCCCCTTCACAGGTGCATTGCTCATTTGTAAGGGCTGCAATTTATCCATTGCTATACATTAATTGCCAATTAATCTGCTAACTAATGTTTGGCATTGTGTGTGAAAAATCACCCTAACTAATTGCTAAATAAAAAGCTAATTGCTATAGCTCGAGTAGATGTGGTAAAATGCGCATTTAGTTTACATGTATTCACAAAGCAATATCAATTTCAGGTAGGTGAGACCAAATATTGATCGAGTCCAATTTTGGATATAGGGTTTTAAAAGTGATGAACTAAATACCATTTCATTTCCATCTCTTTATTTTATTGCTCTACCTCTTCTTCTAGAGACTTTTCATTCCTAGGCAAAAAGTCTAGGCTATTAAATTTATTTGTTCACAAGCACATAAAAAAAACTTCCTTATAGTGAATGCACCGTTTTAATACTGGTCTGAATGTATGCTCGGCACTGAAGAGTCTTCCACTGTGATCCCTGTGTTCAAGAAACAGGTCACCTGCTTGTCAGGTTACAAGTGTTTTTTGACTTTGTCAAGTTGAGTCTGATCTTGCTGAATCTGTGACTCGACTTTGACTCCATTCCACAATTCTATATGAAGTCTATTTGATGAATAATTGGTGCTCAACTGAGGGACAAATTCACCTGAGTCAAAAGAATCAACTTCCATGGCAAGATGAGATAAGATTGTATAAGATAACAGCTGTATTTATTCTGTTCTAGGGCAAAAATAAGATTTCAGAAAGTGATGGGGACATGTTCCCTCAATCCCCATTGGAAAGTATGCTCTTGATGAAATGCAGTATACAAACTCAAACCAAAAGAGGCTCCACCTGCAAACTCCCAAATGGAAATACTTATAAAACCTCATGTTTCATCACAACAGCTTTAAATCTTTTTGTGAATTATTTATGAGAAATATTATTTCTGCGGTTTGAGTTAAAAACACACTCAAATACACATGCACACATTAAAACACGGTTTGGCATGGCTGGCAGTAAGATCTGAGGTTTAATTCTACTGAGGCCATAAGACGACACTCATTTGTTGGGTGCGGGGTGTGTGGAATAAAAAGTCGATACTTTATAAGCAGCGGCTGCACCTGGCTTGTTTAGTTTCTCTCCCAGTGGCATTAATCATTATTAGGATCCTGTTCTCAGTATCTTCATGGGCCTCGCGGGGGAACACAGGGATATTCAAGAAGAAACAGCTACTGTACAGGTATCTCAGACACTTGGTGCAGTCATCACTGATTGAAAAGAATATTACAAGTCTCAACTTCAGTTGTCTTCTGCAAGATTTCTACCCTTTCAGCTGGGTCTGACAAGACTGACAGGACCTTTTTTTGCACATGGATTTCATTCTCCATTTCACAAGCTGCTGGTGCAAGCTGACTATGAAGCAGGAGCCCACAGGTCACAGCACCCTGACTCATATATGGTTCAGCAAGTCTCGGGAAGTCTCTGTATGAGCAGCATATTTGCCTTGGAGCAAGCTTTGAATATTCAGCTAAAGGTGCTGCTATACTGAGCAGCATTAATGGCATGCAACATTCATATTACATTTTCAGTGTTAACATGGACAGGATAGCAAAAAGCCTGTGGTGTGGATGAGGTGTAATCACCACTAATTTAGAAAACCTACATTTTATTGCATCTATGTCAATGATTTCATTGCAAATTTCTTTCCTATTTTAATCCATAAAGCTTTAATTTTCAGCCTGAGACACATTTCAACGTCTCAATCAGCAAAGCTGGCAGAGTCACATACTGTAGATGTCTTGTTCACTGTCTGCAAACTTGCAGCGTGCGGTCCCACATCTGCCGCTCACCCATACTGTCAGAGACGAAAAGTACTCTGCATAATTTATGCAGCCTGAGAGCTAGTAGGCGAACATGCTAAAGCAGATCCAATAAATAAGACATGAGGACTTCTCAGAAAACAAACACAGCAGTAAAAATTAAGTACCCACCAAAGCCCAAACTGGAAAAATAAACAAGCGGTGGCTGCTCAATCAGGCCTCTGCTGGAAAGGAGCGGCTTGAAATTAGCCTACATTACAGATATAGTGTTAAGCAATGTTTATCAGCTTAAATGTTCTTCTTTCAAGTACAGTACATGAGCCACCCCCCACTTCCTTCCACTCCTTCCGACCCACTAAGCTGGGCTTACACAAATCTTTTCACAGCTTGGTGACTACTGCTACTGTATAATACAGCAGTCACAGTTGCTGTATTTTTCTCTATTCAATGATGTAGTCATTGTGCATAGTATGTTCTCTCGATGTTAACCAGAGCCTAATTCTGTGAGGATGAAATAACACCATCATATCTGCTGCGTGTGTGTGTGTGAGAGAGAGCGAGCCAGCAAAAAAGTTCCTGTTGCAAAGGATTAAGGATATCTGTCAAAGACAACTGGTCATTACTGGGATGTTTCAGCATCAGTATAATCTTTCCATGTTAGTGAGTAGCCACCAAGTGGCAGTGTATGCTTCCATTTTTGTTGGGAAATCAGACAATAGTGGTTTTTTTTTTTCACCTAAACCAAATTGCTGTGTGCAATGCCATTGCAATAGCATGGCCTCATGAAATAAAAGAAGAGGAGTTAATCCCACCAAGTTCCACTGTTAAAAAAAAACAGACTGGCACTCAACATTTTAGATTTCTGGAGCTATCTCTGAGCCAGCAGACACAGCATATCACTGGGAACCCTTGTCTTTGTAGCCATGCTGAACCTCATCAGCGTTCCACAGAGCAGAGATAAAAGCGTAGTCCTGTGACATAGCACTCTGATACCTGTTTACGCACTGACAGATGTCCTACACAATCGATCCACACTGTAGCAACAGACCAGACAGAGCCAGTGACCCATCAATAATTCAAACCTACAGTTTAGCCGGTGCCACAACCTCCTTGCCATCATTACTGGGAAAGATGAACAGAAAGAAGTGGGGACTAGGGGCCGACAAAGAGGAGCAGTGCTTGGAGGAGATGTCAGGTCCACTTCTCATTACAGCCAAGACAGAGTCTCCCAGGCCTGGTGTAGGAGGACAACAGGCACCTCCTGGCCCACTCAGCTAGACAGAAGAGCTAACAGTCACCTTCCTGTGTGGGCACAGATACACAATACTCTCAGAGAGACTGCAGGAAATCTGAGAGATCTTGTTAAAGTCTAAGAGAGAGAAACTGTCTAGACTGTCGGTTACATGCAAATAGCTAAGACACTGCTAGACTGTGTGGGTGATGGACTAAACTTTTCACATGTACATTTTAAATTTTCTGCCAGCAACTTCAATCAGCAGCAGAATCTGAAGTTAAAACCCTGCTAGATTCACCTTGAGGTTGTAATGTTCTTTACTGTATTGCACTAAAATCTTCACTAGCAGCTATTAAATTGCAAAAATGACTTTGAAAAAAGGTTTGCCATATGGAGGTGCTGGGGAGAGGTCATGCTGTCAATCTCAATGGCTGACCCTTTGAGAACATGAAAGTACTCATCAAATCTGCCCATCAGGTTCAGATAGCAGCGGATGGGATTGTCATTAATTTTGCAGGTGTTTGGTCATAATTTTTGGTGCCAATTTTATTACTGTATCAGTTAAAAGTTTGACCTGCTTATGTCACTACAGGAAATGTCAGAGGTTCACCAATGTCATTAGGATTCATCCTCTGGGGACCAAGCACATCCGAAGAAAAATCTTTACAATCCATCCAGTAGTTTTTGAGATATTTCAGTTTAGACCAAAGTGGTGCACCGGCCAACCCTGCCATCTCTAAAGTCATATTATTAAAAAGGAAGATGTGAGATGCACTGCTCTGAACCACAGACGGGCCAACAAACAATTATTCCCAGGCTGTGCTTGTAGTGAAGGAAAAATCAGAGACAGATCATGGATCAAAGCCATTCTTCAGTGCAATCAAGTGTACAGACAAAAATCTTCTCATTTTATAGTATGATAAAAACATAGACCTCTCTGAATACTGGACAACAAACATACTGCAAATACCTGTTGTTTATTCTCAGAGAAAGATAAATATGAGCTGTGTGAAAAGAGCCAGTGGATTGCATGGGAGTGGTAATGAGATTGGAGAAACACAATACAGTGAGTGGGTGAGGATAAAGTGTAGAGGATAAAGCAGTCACAGCCCCAGTGTGAGAGACACACAAAGAGAGAGAGAGAATAGGACTGGTTTGTGTTTGCCTCTTTGACTGGGATGAGAAGTGGCGAGGCAAGATGAAGATCAGATTTAGGTTATCTGTGTAGCCTAGCGTGGATCTGAGGTTCATTTGGCGATGTTTGCGAGAGACACGGGGGAGCGGGGCTTCTTTAAAAGTCCCTGACGGCAGAGCTGGGCTTCAAAGCGTCATCTCCCTCATCAAAGACTTGACTCAGTGAAAGATATGGCCACTGTGATGGATGCCATGCGTGCACGGGAGAGACTGTGAGTGTGTGTGTGTGTGTGTGGAAACCAAAGATAGACAGATGTTAGCCTGAGGATGTATTCATGTGTCTTATGTGCATGTCTCCACTGTAAAATAGGATGCCATATATCATGCTCTCAGAGATTCATGCTTATAACATCCATCCATCCATTCATTTTCTAAACTGCTTAGTCCCAAACGGGGTCACGGGGGGCTGGAGCCAATCCCAGCCAGCTGCGGGCGAAAGGCGAGGTACACCCTGGACAGGTCGCCAGCCCATCGCAGTAACATCCATCCATCCATCTATTTTCCTCCGCTTATCCGGTACCGGGTCGCGGGGGCAGCAGTCTAAGCAAAGATGCCCAGACTTCCCTCTCTCCAGACACTTCCTCCAGCTCCTCCAGGGGAATGCCCAGCGTTCCCAGGCCAGCTGAGAAACATAGTCCTTCCAGCATGTCCTGGGTCTTCCCCGGGGCCTCCTCCCGGTGGGACATACCCAGAACACCTCCCTAGGAAGGCGCCCAGGAGGCATCCGAAACAGATGCCTGAGCCACCTCAGCTGGCTCCTCTCGATGTGGAGGAGCAGCG
>NW_018127891.1:766939-767269 GCF_001952655.1 Monopterus albus | reverse complement strand
CAGGTGGGGTCCCCCCCTGGAGCCAGGCCCGGTGTTGGGGCTCGAATGCAAGCGCCTGGTGGCTGGGCCTCCCTTCACGGGGCCCGGCCGGGCTTAGCCCAAACGAGCGACGTGGGGACATCCTCCCGTGGGCCCACCACCTGCAGGAAGATCCATAAGGGGCCAGTGCACAGTGGATGGGGCAGCAGTCAAAGGCAGGAGCCCCGACGACCCAATCTCTGGACACGGAGACTAGCCCTGGGGACATGGAATGTCACCTCGCTGGTGGGGAAGGAGCCCGAGCTTGTGCAGGAGGTTGAGAGGTACCGGCTAGATATAGTCGGGCTCACC
>NW_018127891.1:746454-766636 GCF_001952655.1 Monopterus albus | reverse complement strand
GGACACTGGAGTGAAGAGAGGGGCGGAGCTGTCAACTGATCACCACCTGGTGGTGAGCTGGATCCGATGGCGGGGGAGGAAGTTGGACAGACTCGGCAGACCCAAAAGTATTGTGAGGGTCTGTTGGGAACGTTTAGCAGAATACCCTGTTGGAGAGATCTTCAACTCCCGCCTCCGCCAGAGCTTTGACCAGATCCCGGGGGAGGCTGGAGATACTGAGTCCGAGTGGACCATATTCTCCACCTCCATTGTCGATGCGGCCGTTCGGAGCTGTGGCCGTAAGGTCTCCGGTGCCTGTCGTAGTGGCAATCCCCGAACATGAATACTTTATTGGCACAGGAGATTACTGTGTTGATAGTGGCTGACAATGAATAGGAATGTGGAGAAGAGCTGCATCAGTACACAGTACAGTAAGCAGAGTGCAAAGTCAGGGGTGTGCTGACACATGTCAGCCAAAGCAACACGTGCAGTCTTTTAACTCCACTGTGCCTATGAAGTGTGATGTCTTTGGAGTAAAGTTTACCAAGTGACACAAACACTATGTAATCTATCCTCATTTAAAAAAAGCTTGCATAATCACCAAACCTCCACGGAGTCTGTAAAGAAAAAGCAATTTAGCTTAACACAGTGCACAGGCTCTGTAGTGTAGATAACCACCACTGAGACCCACAAAATTTCACTACTTTTCCTGGAAAATTAAAATGAAAAAGACACTCCAGAAACTCAGTTTCACAAGTTCTTCAAAAGCGACAGCAGCAGCTCACTTCTTAAGGCAGACATTTTATCAGCAAGCTGTGATGCCATTTATTTTAAAAGAAAGAAGAGAACTTTAATAGGACTAGCAAGGCCAAACTGGATTCTTCTTGATTAAAATGGAGATAATGTGAATAGCGAAAAGTGAAAGTGACTCGAGATGATAATATATACAATTAAACTGCACCATTATCACACATTTTAGTTTTTTCACACTGATAAATCTGAGAGCGTATTAGTTGTAACAAAAGTGTTAAGGCGCTGCAGAGGTCAACTGGAAACACACAGGCGGTTGTTTGGGAGATTTGGGGGGCAAATTAGCCCTGCCTGCACTCTTGCACATAAGGCAGGAGTATCAGAAAATGTGGCAGACGTGATTGAGCTGAGAATTTAAAAACGGGTCACATATCAAGCAATAACAGCAACTCTAATAGGAAAACTGACACTTTTTCAGTAATCACACTAAAAAGTTTTGCACTTCCACTCTAGTGAATGTGCTGCAAGCATTTTTTTTTCTGTTTTCCCTGCCTGTGCAATAAGAACGTTTTATCATTTACTGGGCCTCCCACATTACACCACAAGTCTTCTCATTTGAAGTGTTGTACACGTTGTGATAATAAGGACGGGGTTTGGCTGTTCTCTACATTAAAGAAAATAACACTTTTGCCTACTACAAGCCTACTAGCAATTTTCCACACCGAGAAGATCTTGCACATCAATCCTCTGGATGCTGTAAATCTTTTAATTCATTAAAATAAATCCATTACTCTAAAATCACCTTTCAACAAGGTGGTTTCTGAGTGCAAGGTACTCAGACCTTTCAGCTGCATGGTCTGAGGTCACTTTAACCTGAACCACTGTCGGTTGTAGCGCTGCTGTTGTGCAGGTGATCTGCTCTGAGGAGCAACATGAAATGACAAGTTCTCTCTGGGGAAGAGTACAGAAATACACTAACAGAAGAAAAAACAAGGTGAATTCAGATTCTAGAGGCACCCCTTTCGCACAACATACTATGCAAACGCTCTAAAAACACATCAGCCATAGACATGGCTTCAGGCTTTTGTCAGCTTCTGTTTAACAGCATTACAGTGGCATGCTGATGATGTGCCATTTGGCCTGTCATCTAAAACTCTAGTTACTGCATCTCCATCAAGTCATCCCCTTAGGATATGAAGCGCATGGTGCTCTGTTCCTCTTGATCGTCCACCAGCATCATGATGGATCCTCTTGATTCTTTTAACACCAACCTCCATTTGTTAGGCTATCACCCTCTATGAGTCTACCTTGGGGACCTACTTACATGCGTTCTCCTCTCTGATTGGTCTGGCAGGCCTTCTGTTGCCACATACACGCTGTTGCCATGGTTTTCGCTGGGGCTGTGCTGAAATGTTCGCTAGTTCCATCTGTCTTGGGTGTCAGCTGTGTGGAAATGAAATGCTGGGATTCCACTCATTTTCTCTTGTTTCACATACAGCTCATGGTTACCTTATAACGTTATACGTGTTAAGTATGCAACACTGAACACGATAGTGAATTCAATGACTTTGCCTAAATGCTGCACATTTCACATTTCAGTTTCTTAATTCACACAGAAATGGCCAATATTATTCCATCTCTTCATGCCTTCTACATTATAATTATTTGTATAAGTGGAACATCTGGCCATGCAGTGCTTGAATAATGCTTAGGCATATCAGGGTCAATGATGCTGTATGGACTGTTCGCCCTCCGAGGCAGAGCAGTGCAGAGCAATGCCTCGGGGCATCAGACTTGTAGCTTTTCCACCTGAGATTAGCACCAATTAACATGTGGTCACTGGTCCATAGCCATTTCTACTGGAACATGCCAATATGGTTTGGTCCAGTTTTTCCTTAGGGTGTTGCTGATTTTTGTAGAAACCAAAGTAGCGTTGCATGGGAATTCACATTTTGGACATTAGAAGAGAAATGGATAGGCCTATGAAGCTGTAGTCAGTCCACAGAAATTGCACTGCAGAAACTGGAAAAGAACACGGCCACAGGCATGACCAACAACATAAATATCCATGAATCACTCTGACACTTCTTCATAAGAGGAGTGCTTGGAATTTTGACCCATCACAACAACTGGAATATCTATGGGCTGAGTATTCTTACAAGATGGTGAGTAATGGTGTCCAATATTCCCCAGATCCCTTGATGTGCACAGCCCTGGGGTCAATTGACAGATCCTCACCTTGCTACAAATGTCATAGCTCATAGATTTTGCATGGGCCTTGGCCTTTTGATGCCAATTAAATGTTACTGCTCACCAAGTGCCAATGAAAGAAACACTGGAAAGAAGTGAGGAAAATAGAGAGGAGAAAATAGAAGGTACAAATCATGTATGTTTAAATCATATGTATAAATTATGGGAAGCACAAAAACCACACATACACCATTTCCCACATCTCAACTGGTATATATAAAAGAGGACGTGCAATGAGAATGATTAAACATCACGAATACTTCAGGCCCTGATTGCGTACACATGGTTTCCTAGGCCCAGCCGTAGGGGATCTGATCGATGAAAATGTAGTTGAAAAATAATAATAAACATTTAGGTTGTTAGGCAATTTCATTGATGTTTTTTGCAGTCTGCATAGCCTTTTTGATGCCAAAGGTGCATTCAGGGATTTAATTTTGCTAAATATTGGTAGTCATTTTATTTCCCTGTGTTAATGCAGTTTCATTTTATCCTCTATTGTGAAGCACTTTGTAAAGTCTGTTTTGATTTATACTCTAAGCTCCAATGACATGAATTATATTTATGAATGAATCTGTGCCAATTTTGCTTTTTAGGTACATGTGATTAATTAACGATATACACACAATCAATAGCACTTGGAGATTCTCACCAAAGTAGCACGATCTGTAAAATTGCACTTCTTCATCATTCTTTGACTTGACAGGTCTAACAAGTAGTGGAGCAGGCAGCTCACTAAGGGCATGTCTACACTACCCACTAGAGTAAGTTCCACAGTGACTGAGCATTATGAAACAGCAGGAGTAAGCAAATTTCTGTATTGACAAAAACTGTGTATGCACAGTTTTAACCATGAATGCCTCTGGACAAAGGTTTAAAAAAGGAGAGAATGAGAGGAAAAAGGGACGGAGAGAGAAGATGGATGACGGACTCAACACAGCAGTTGTAGAGCTGCCAAACTGCTCAATCAATATCCTCTCTGGAACACCACATATTTGTTAGCCTGGTCATTTTTTCTGGTGGTGAGCTGGCTGATGAGACAGTGAAAAACAGGAGCTATAATCGATATTTTACAGTATCAATGTATCAAAGAACAATGTGAAAGAGATCGCTCATAGTGATGTCCCTGTATCTGCAGCTCCTTTTGCTTCAGGCAGGTTCATAGTTAGTTTCAGCTTATTGTCTGGCAGTTCTATATGTAAATTTCCTGTTTTGGTTCACTCCTACCACAGCCAGTGTTTTCAGCTACAGCAGGTTTCCACAGAAAAAGGTTTAGAAACCAAGCGTACACTACCTGCGAAGTACCAAACAGCTGACAGTTATAGTTGGTGACTAGCTGATCAGCATTTGGAGCTAAGGAGTCAGATATTTCCCTCAGGAGCTGGTGGACACCAGAGTCCAAGACCAAGAATAGAAGTTCAAAAAAGATTGAATATTGGACTTGAGTTTGTGCGGTTGTGTGGCCAGAAACCATAAATCCAAGTGAAAGCTAACGCTGTTCCATAACTTCACTATATCAGATTTCTGCTGCCCCCAAGTCACCAAAAAACCTGTTATTGTAGGTTTAAATCAACAAACTTTAGTTACTAAAGTCAGTGGGGCTGACACAGAGAGGCCATGGATACAAAGCTAACCAGCCAGCACTGTCCACCAGCATACTACCATTCACAGGCAGCCCACCATCTGTGAGTAACATTGCTTTTCCTCAGCTCAGTGTACAAATGTGCACATAAAGAGGAACTGTGATGGGTCTGACCCTCTGGCCCTGACAGGCAACAATGAGGCAGCACAACAGGTTGCCAAAAGTTTGCTACTTGGCTGGGGAACAGCTGTTTCATTGCAATCAAGAGATCCTCAATCGATGAGCCAGAAAACAACACTGAGCTGCAAAATGGCTCTGACTTGAGTTCTCATAAATGCCCATGCATGCGTGCATGCACTTTGACTGGATTTGTCACATCTGAGTGCCAGTGCTCTTATGTGACTGAGTCATTGGTCTTGGGTTGGGAATCAGACGTTTAAATGGTCTTTACTGATGCATGAAAAACAACCAGCTTTAATGTAGCACTACATTACCAATTATTTACTGATGTGTAACAACAGAGTAAATCCTGCAAAGGACAGATCGGATGTGTAATTGTAAAGGTGCATTCAGAGTGGCCCATGCTTTAAACCGCCAGGGCAGCAAATGTGAAGTACAGTATTCATTCAAATACAGATGTGTTCATATTCTTTTGCAAAGAAACAGACCGACTTTTCTGGACAAATCAGATATTTGTGAAAGTCACCTTTGTATGGTGATTTCACTTACCTGACCCAAGGCAGCAGTAATCAAGAGAGCAATTCATGCAGAGTGGCATTTGTCAATGCCCCAGCACAGTCAGGACACCCAGGCTTTGCTGGGACACATTACAGGTTCTGTCACCCTGACTAAGCCTGAGGCTGGGAGAGCAAGCTGCTAGCCAACTTGTATTAATTTCAGAGGGCTGCAGGAACTTGCTGTGTCCACAGTGGTGACAAGAGGAGAGCCAAGGTGTCTCCTGGGAAGGCATGCTGTCACTCCTACCACCTTAATGTCCACACAGGAGCTTTAGCATTTCTTTTTTGGTTTTGTTTCCCTTCTTTTCAGCAGCACCCGGTGCTGTGTTGGCTTTTTTCAAGCAGCAGTGGCATGTGAGAAGAGCTCACTGTCTTTGTAGGAGTGTGTGTGTGAAAGAGAAAAAACCAGGACTGCTGGCAGCTGGCAGCTCACCTGTGCACTCAGTTTGAGGTGACAGATGTGCCACATTATGAGGGCAGCTACCTGCTTGGCAGTTGTGAACCATTTTACCATGGCTCTCTGTTTGTCACTTGGTCTTTCCCTTTCAGTACAACAGCTTATTCCACTGATCTACCAATTTGCCCTCGTCTCAAACAACCCAATTGGCAGACAGACACAAACAACTTAATTGCTTGCTCAAACTTAAAAAGTCCGAATATAAATTGATTTGAGGTCATTAGATGTTTGGATTCGGTCAAGTGTGCTGAGAATTGTTTTTGCCTGTGGATGGCACCTGTGGCCCGATCTGCCAGCAACTGTATCAGAGCACACGGCGTCACAATTACAGCTTGATTACATGAAAAGAAAGCTTTTTGCTGCTTTTCTCCCTTTCTTAGTTTTCCTATTTTTTTTTGTCTTATTCCATCTTGAATATTAGAAACACTATTCAGTATTTTTTTTTTCATATTGTACATTGTGAAGGAGAACTGGGCATACATTTGTTCTTCTGTTCAGTTTTTCATGTTTTACACCAGGACTGGGTTCTGGCTGCATGATTCAGGGTAAAATATGAATCACGATTTTCAGTCTTCTCTTCTTGTGTAGAGCTCATCATGTGATGCATTCCTGTTATTGGTTACCACAGCTTAGTGAGGAAGAGGGAGCACCTGGTTTGATGAAACAGCTCTCTCTGCTAAGACAAAATGGCGTAATCTTCGTCATGTGAAAATGAGATCACGTCGGGGTTTGAATCAAAACTGAAGAATGATTAATTGCGCAGTCCTAGTAAGCTAGTATAATAACATTTTAAATTCAGTCAGGCCAAAGTTTTCATATAGAGCCAACTAAACATGACAACCAGACCTGAAAAACAGCTAAGGATTTGAATTCAAGGTTTTTGCTTTTAAAAGGCATAATTTTATATTGTCGCACTGATACTTTTGCTGAAGTAAATTATTTTACTATATGTTCCAACACTGTGCTGCTAGTTCATCACATCACCCCCGTGAAAGCAACAGAATGAGTGAGAGATGGGGTCAACAGCTTGGGAATTTGAAATGCGCAAACGGAGAACTTTTTCCTTCCCTCAGTGCAAAACCTTGAGTGAATGTTCATGTCCGTGGACCGTGAGCAGAATGCGAGGATGTGGACGGTGCCAAAACACTGTTTGACACAAAAAGAAAGCACTTTCCAGCCCGACTACACTGGCTGTCTTCCCAGTCACTGCTAGCCTCTCTGGTTTCAGCCAGCTTCTCCACTTTGAAGCTGCATGGATATTTTCACCCCATGAATGTATGACAGGCAAATCAAGACATGTTCCCCCCACTGACTTGACAACACAGGTTAACTTGATCAATGCAGTCACAGAGATGGTGACAGAATCATACTTTGACAAGGTTCATTAAGGCCTGAATTAGCATGCAGCATCAAAGGGGAACACCTTGATTGACTCTGATTGATATCATTATGAGGCCGGTGATTGTGCAGCCACAGCTCCTAGACAGCTGGCTGTAAGGAAAAAACTGAAAAGTAAAAATCTTGTTGTCAGGGAGATAAAGGAAGCCTTGACCTGGTATGGGATATTGGCATTGCATGTTCAATTCTTGTCTGTAATGAAATGTTGCACTAGCTGAAATTTCCCCATTCTCAGCCTCCAAAAACAGTGTGAATGATGGAAGAGGAATTGGTGGCAAATGAGCTCAAGGGGAGCAGAAACAGTGGTGGAATAGGCCACAGAGAATTGACTGGCACTGGATTCACACTGAGGCAATGATGTGCAGGAAGCAGGTGGAGTCGGGTGGAACAGCAGTGATGTTTCCTATTGTCCCTGGGGAGGTAATGACAGGTTAATGAAATGATCAAGTGCGAAGTGACGCTCACATATTTCACTTTTAATTTTGAGCATGACTGTACATCCATTATCTGCTCTTCTAGACCAGCAATTTCCAGTCTGGAGGTTAGGACACCACATGGGTCCCAAGATGATAAAAGGGATGTTTATTTTTTCTGACTAGTGTCTAGTTTAAACTTTTTTGGTAACTATTTCACCAAAGAGCTTGACACCATCAAGTCTAATTTGTAAAGTCTGCAGACAAACAGTTTGGAAACGGTCCAATATCCAACTTATACAAGTGGGAGTGAAAAATATTAAATATGTAGTTGACATATGCTGAGAATAAACTTTTTATTGGCCTGTGCCAGAATAAAAGTTGACTAGTGTGAGATAAAAAAGATCAAGGTCAAAGTGTTTGTCATATGCACAGTGAGGAAATGCATTTTCCTGCACAATGAAGTTCATACTTTGCCATCCACATGAATGCCACATAATACATTTGAAATATAAAGTAGATAAGTAGGTAACACCAATCTAAGGCACTTTAACACAGCAAATGAAAGCAGCATAATAAAAAATGACAGGTGGGTGGGATCTTTGAGGATGGATGCAGCCTTCCTACACACCCTGTGGTGGTAAATGCTCTGCAGAGAGGGCAGTGGAGTCCTGGTGATCTTGTCCACAGTCTTTACCACTCTCTGCAGGCGCTTGCGGTCCATAGCAGTAGTGATGCCATACCAGACAGCGATGCAGCTGGTCAAGATGCTCTCAGTGATGCAGCTGTAGAAGTTGCAAAGGATCCTAGGCCACATGCCAAACCTCCTCAGCCTCCTCAGGAAGTACAGCCGCTGTTGGGCCTTCTTGACCAGCTGTGTGGTGTTAAGTGTCCAAGTGAGGTCCTCACTGATGTGGACGCCCAGGTATTTGAAGCTGCTCACCCTCTCCACTTCGAGCCCCCGGATGAACAGTGGTCGATGAGATCTCCTCTCCTTCTTCATGTCCACTATCATCTCCTTCATCTTGTCTGTGTTGAGGGTGATTATTGTCCTCGCACCATGACACCAGGTGTGTGTGTGTGTGTGCTTCCTCTCTGTGCTGTAGTTGGAGGTCTCAAAGCGGGTGTAGAAGGTGTTGAGGTCATCCAGCAGGCTGTCTGTGAGGCTGATGATGATGATGATGATGCTGGTGGTGGTCCTGTAGTCCGTGATGTGCTGCAGGCCTTGCCACATCTGATGAAACCTTTTGTTGTCAATTAAAAATGTTGCTTTCACATCATTCCTTACAGACATGTCCACAGACATGTTTGGATTCAAATGACAACGTCACTAGGGTTTTTGCCATGTTTACAATGATAGACACTTGGTTAGGAAACGATTGTGGGTACTTCTTAAAACCAAACTCTGAGTTGGAATCAAAAAATGAACAGTAGCCTCCTGTGCTAAAGTTTTTTGATCCATTAATCCACTTTAACCTTAGACAATTTTTTAGCAGTTGCTTCATTTTAGCCCTGTTATTTCACATCGGATTCGGACTGTTTGTAAACATGGACTTTGCGATACCTCAAATGAGAAGGGAACTGCTGCCGTGGATACATTTTGTATGTATCACAGTGAGATCCCTCCTGACTGGCTCCAACTATGAAGTGAACTATGGTCATACACATATTTTAAAAAGATGCCAAATTTCATCTCGATTCAAGAGAATAAAGCCACTCAAAATAAAACAAAGCACAGCATCAAAGAGAATCTGATCTTGAATGAGGACACAGAGATGAAGCGGATGCATTCTTGTGCTGGATATATGATGCCCTTTGAAATGTCACAGTGCGGGAGAAGGAAGGGACATTGAAGTGGCCACTGGCACAGGAGGTGTCCCCAAGCATCATGGGTAGACATCCAGTGGCTGCCACCTTCTTTTATTCTAGGTGAAGACATCAAAACAAATATGCCCCCATCTCTCAGCTTCCACTTCCCTTCATCTTGTATAACGCTCTGCCTCCAGGCTGCCATGGATACAGGTAGACCCCAGAGTATAGAGAAAGGAGCTTGACTCACTTTCTCTTTTTACCACCTTAATGATCAGGTAATGTAAATTTCTACAAGATTACTTTTGGGAATAGCAGTGACCATTATGTTAATTGGTGGCAAAATCCTACTTTTGCTGCAGCAATTATGAAAATGCAGACAGAATGATTACAGTTATTTTTACTACAGCTGCACAAACAAATTATCCAATTACGGCTTCAAAAGCTGATGGAGTACAGAAACTTATTGATATTTCTCACCGCACCACACCACATCTCAAAATAAAAGACGAATCAGGTGTTTGCTGTGGAATGATGCGGGCTGCTTACTGATTAAAAATGTGAGACTGAGTTTAGTAGTTGACCCAGCTTCTGCTCTGTCAAACACGCCTCCCTGCTCAGGGAATTCATAATTGCTATCTTAATGGGAGCCTCTGACTGACACCTGCCATCTCAAATTGCAGTCTCATGTCAGCAAATGGCACACAGTGCTCATTGCAGAGTGAACATGTGTGAGAAAGTGAATAAGTGATGGAAAAGTGAAAGCCAGAAGTACAAACTTTGTGTCTGGGTAAACAGATAAATTCTGTATGTAGGTCAATAAAATCAGTCAATCCACAAAAAGATAACCAACAATTTTGATCATTCTGACATCACAGGACACTTATCTTCTGTCTGTCCTTACAGTAATGCACAGAGAGACCATGTTTTCTGCTCCAGCTACTCAGAATAGTCTGTAGAAAAAATGTAATTGATTAATGATTCTGACTCCAGACTGGTCAGACTGCCCATGCTGACCCCGTCCACTACCAAAAATGCCTACAATGAGCGTCAGAGAGCAATAGAAGAAGATGGCCTGGTCTCATGAATTACATTTTCTTTTACATTAGATGGACAGACCAGTTCATGTGCATCGTTTACCTAGGGACAAGATGGCACCAGGATGCACTATGGGAAGAAATGAATGCAGTGGAGGCAGTGTGGTGCTCTAGGCAATGTACTGCTGGGAAACCCTGAGTCCTGCCAATCGAATATCAGTGGGGTGTGATGGAAAAGCAAGTCTGACAAGTCCACTTCTCAACTTACAGGATATAAATGCTCTTCTGCTGGTGTCTTTGCTGTCAAATACCAGAGGACACCATCAGATTGTCCACGTATTGATGTGTCAGAGCTGTTTCGGTGGCATGAGAGGGACCTACACAATTTTAGGCAGATGATTTTAATGTTGTGGCTGAGTGATATAAGCTTCCTCCCATTTCTCAAATGTGATTATTTAATGCTTTTCCATTTTATATCACTTAATATCTTTGGGTTTTGGTTGTTGGCATAAACTATTTTCTAGCTGATGGGAATTGTGCTGGCTGTTTTCATTATTCTGTAACATTATACGGGTAAATTATTACTTTAAAACCCAACAAAATAAACCATTAACTGCAGCCCTATACATTATGAGAATGTTTTTATGTGTCTATTTTTGTGGATGAGAGATGGAAAACTACTCTCAGGCTAATCAACTGCACCTCTACGATCAAGTAATTCAGGGTAGAGCAAAGTGGGGAAGAACTGAAAAATGGGTTCAGTTGGAATATCTTATGATGGCATATAATGGCTGAATGTCTACAATCAGCAGCCCTTGTGTCTGCCCCTCATGGAGTGACACATTGGCCCATCACCCTGAGTTAAACACACCCATGGAAACCAAAGCCACGTACAGTCTGCTCCCTGGACTGAGGGAGAGAGGGCACGAAACAAGAGCTATGAATTGATTACTGATTAGATTTTATCAACTCCAGTTCATCTTTTTGGCTTAAATTCTTACTAACTCCTAGAGTAGAATGCATCTGTAAACAAACACATTGGGTACATACAGTAGCACTTCATGGCAAAAAACCAAGAGCAAGCAAATGTGTTTGTACACCACTACCTACTGTATGCATACAATTACTGGCCAACGTGTAATCATACTCTACCAGCATATAAAAATGCAGTACATATCCTAACCAGCTCCTTCTATGTCTATTATAATAAAATGTTAACCCTGTTTAATTGTCATCAGGCATAAAAACAACTTGTCAAAACTTGTTTTCTTTTTACACAGTGCTCGACATCTTGGATTCATCTCTCAATTAAAAAAAGAGAAGATGCCCTTTTCATGAAGTCTCTGTGTAAACATAAGAAATCCATAAATAGTCAAGAATTATACAGCGACCAATATGCCACACTAAGTTATATAGTTATGACCATGTCCACAAATATCCTGTATATGCAAGTTAGCAAATATAGAATATGGTGTAAGGAAACTATATGCACTGTACTGATGTATTCAATAATACAGTCTGAATATCTAAAGAAGAGCTATTGTTGAAAGAAATGTGTTCAGGTTTTTATAACAATCTGACCATAAACCGAGAAATAATTGATTAATTGATTACTAAGTCTTCTCACTTGCAGCCCTAATATAAAAAGCAGGAAAGGAGCATGAATGCCTATTGCTTTGAATCTGCTTAAAAATATAGAAGAGACACAAATAATTGATTTTTCACTTCCCTTTTTCTTCCCACATGTATAGGGTCTTTTTATGTTGCTGTGGGGGTGTGTGGATGCTTTGTGTAGTTCTGCAAGGCTGTTTTTTTTATACATGGAAATGTCAGTGTATGTGCCTAAACCTGAGCCCACACACATGGAAGTTACATTCATTTATAACATATTTGTATCCACTAAATGTGACATCTTCCAGCTGGCTACTGTCACCTGGTGATAAAATACCTTCCTGCAAAGATGGCAGCTGTCCTACTTTCCAGTATAGACCAGTTTTGGGCTTCCAGCAGAGTTAATCTACTAACTACACACCTCTGCACTTGGGAACAGGTCCTGAACTGTGGGTTTAAGCCTGCATGCATATTAACCAATTTATCAAACTCCTTTTCACCCACTGAATGTCAGAATGCCCAATAATCCTATTTCTAACCTTCTCAGAGTGATGGGTTCACTATCCCAGAGTCACCGGAGAATGTGAATACCAAATCCTTTTTGTAAAGTCAGCATAATCTTCACTCGTGCATTACCGCAGCCAGAAAGAAGCAGAATATAGCCTGATATGAGTGTCATGCACATACAGTGCAGCAGCATTTTCCCTAAAAGTCAGAAAAAGAAAGTCTGAGCACAGACAGTAAATGACTAATGCTGTCCTTTAGCTGAAAAACAAGAGTCACAAGTCCCAGCTGGTGAATGCAGGTTAAAGTAGCAGACTCCCAGGGGAAAGGATCAATCTTACAATTCACATGAGGGAAATTAAACAGCTGCAAAGCAATTAATAAAGAGGGACTCAAAAAAAAAGGGACAAATGATCTCTGCATAAACAAGCAGTTTACATATGAGAAATGACTAAACACTGTCGATGTCTGAGTATGATAAATGTTTGAATTAGTGCATCAAGCAGGTTTGCAAATAGCACTAGTTATAGAAGAAAAAGCATTTTAAGCATGGCGCTATATATAGTGTAAAATATTTTATTTTTTACTGTCCTCTGCATTGGGAGTTTCATTATCTGTAGTTCAGTAATATAAAGGATCTGAATGAAATGATGCACATGAATGATTCACAGCAACCAAAGAGAGTTAAAAAGATGCACTTAAATTGGCTTCTTAATGATTGGGAGCTAAAGATGATGAGGGTTTATTTAGCTAACTATTTCATTTGTTTCTCCTATACTTTTTCTAATGATTATTTGAACTGATATATGAACAGCTGGCTGGAAGTCGAATCTCCGTAGGAAGAAAAGTGTTGTGTTGCTGATATTTGATGTAAAGGTGTCTTATAACTCCATGACATGTCACTTGAATTCAATTCATTTTGATCAGCCACTTATTTTCTTAATTACTCATTTGGATCATAAAATGTCAGAAAACAGTAAAAAAATGCCTTTAAGTTTCCTAAAGGCCAAGGCTTTCTTGTTTTGTCTGAGTAACGCTCTAAAGTCCAGTTTGCTACCATATAACTCAGACAAAATCTTCACACTCGAGGAGCGCTGCATATGTGACACTATGAGCTGTGTTTTGCATGAGTATGTGTAATTGTGAAGCTGCAAATGAGAACATGTACTGTACACTACAGCCTTCCCCTGGAATTACAAAGCATTTACTGTATATAGCATGACCACAGATACTGTATTGGCGACCGACTAGGAACAAGACTGTAAACTCAGACCTCGGGTTGTGGCTGACTTCTTTCACAATCTCAGCAGTGATCGTTGCAAAGCACAACTGTGAAGCACTCAGGATTGATTTTTTTTTAGCGCATTTGTTTTTCTTAGTGAGAACTTTTGCTTGCTGCCATTAAAGTGTGATCTTTGCCTGCCATAACTAAATGTGTTCTCTGATTTCAAGCTGGCCACCTACAGGGACAATACAGACTGCAGAGCACAGTTATACAAGCCGATCATGAGCTGTATGACACAAACTGCATCTCAAGAGCAGCAGCAGCAGCAATCTGTTATCTGACGGCCATGCTCACAGCTCTCTAAGACAAGCCGCAGGATTGTGAGTATTAAAAGCATTTCGTGCAGAGAATCAAATCAAGAGGAAGAATTGACAGCATGAATAATTCCAACTGCCAAGCTGCTCAGTGCAATCAATTGTTGGAAATCACAGAAGAAAAGTCTATTCTTTAATCTCACCCCTTCATCCCAATGGACTGCAGCAAAAATTACCATTGAGATTCATATTAGCAGATAAAAAGAGTTTGGGAGGAGAAATACTTCATTTACATACTGGAAACAGGATAATAATTTATCGCCAGGGTGCAGATGAAAGCTTTCTTGGAAAAAGCCCTAGAGAATTTCTGTGTGAATGGTTTTGCCTCATGCAACCACAAGGGACTGTAAATTCAGATTCAAGAGATTTTACGACAACATCGGTCATTGTAAAGACCAAAGGGGAGCAAAGACCTGAAAAAAGGCACACATTTGTCCTCTTTGTTTCATTAACCATCAAGATTTGGTGGCATATCACTGTATGTGATCTTAAATTCCCTGCAGAGGAAAAAGAACGAGTTAGAGGTTGGGAGAATCAACGCTGTCACCCAAACACTAAGATGTGAACTCCCCAAGACGAAGGCATGCTGTGAACACAGATTCCCACACAGGCCCAAAGGGATACACTGTTTGTGTACCATCTTTCCTCAGATGCACAGTGAAGCATAACTACCTCAGGAGAAGTTTGTGAGCCGACTCCTTTATCCCAGGGCAATCTCACTTTGTGTGCAGCTAAGAGTAAGACCGACCCTGGAGAATACAAAGTGAGGGTAACAGAGAGAAGCCCTGCATTCAGCTGGTAGGGACATGGAGTCATGCTACAACCAAGATTAAGACAATAAAACTGAGGAGAGAAATGATACAGGAAAGAAAGAGTTGAGCCGAAATTAATGTCGCATTGGTTGCAACTTTGTAGCAAACTCACTATCATTTTTTTAGACATTTTATACTTTTTTTCTTTTACAGTATTTCACCATTACCTCTCTCAGGAACCAGTGTCTGTCCGAGTCCTTTTGACTGATAGCTGAAGGGTGTCTCAGCAGCAGTGACACTGGGCCCCATTACCCACACAGCAAGCAGAAGGAAACACAGTGCAGCCGTAATGATACATTTAAAACAGGAAGGGGCTATTTGTTGGCGAGGAAGAGCGAGAAGCTGCCGGCCCAGCCCTGACGGCAATTCATCCTCCACACTTCTCATCCCTGAGGGGAGGGCTTCCAAATCTCTGCTTGCATGCCTATGAAGAGGCTCAGCCCATTAGCTAAATGTGCTATGCTAAATATGACAAAACAGATCAATTACTGCCTCTGACAGGGATAACGTGTGTGTGCATGGGTGTTTGACTACATACTGTATCTGTGTATGTGTTAATGTATGCATTGTGGCTTGAGGCTTGCTATTGCACATACAAACCTACTGTACAGTCATTTGAGGCGAAGATGTTAAAACTAATAATTTACCTGAGATGTTACAAAGATATGACGCTTCCTCCAGGGAAGAAGTGAGAATGATAAATAATTGAAAGTCCCTAGGCTGCAAATACTTGGAAAGGTATTCATTATTTATCACCTAATTGATTACTGTAAGTAGGCTTTCTAACCTGTCCCACTATTAATGTCCTGCTTTGTACTGTATGTGTCTAATGAATGGCCTTTGCAGCTTCATGAAAAACACACACACTCAATTAAATCTAGAATTGAAAGGCTTCAGCAGTTTGTGCTGTATTGCTGTGCCGGGGATAGCACAGGGACATAAATCAGCAAAATGAAGTTTAATAAGACAGACTTAGTCTTCTAGATCAAATTGGACTATTTTTCATATTGTTGTTCTGCTGCTTCTGTGTTAAAATGGCAGCTTAAGTTTTCTGCTTCAAAATCCACTTTGAATAAACTTAGCTGTCAACAGTTTCTGCTGCTCTGCTCCTTCTAGTTGGTTTCAAGGCTGCAGCCGCCCTGTCCCCTCTTCAGACTCCTCTTTGTGACACTGTGTTGATGCTGCTGGAGTGCGGGACACCATTTTCTACGTGCTGCACCTTTCATATTTAGTGTCAAGTTACTGTTTTGCATGCAAATATTACAGGCACATAGACAAACACACAAAGATGTACAAACTCACACTGGTACATGTGCTTATCGCTCGAGCTCATGTTTAGAGAGGCCGCCACCCAAACCAATTCTATGGGGTCTTGTTTTGAATAAAAAACGGTTGTGACTGACACAGTCTGAATTCAAAACACCTCCTTGGCAGTATGAGCTGTGGTGTGTGTGTTTACGCTTGAAAAACAAATGCTACCAATTCAATTTTCCATGTTTCTCTGGTTCCTTTCAACTTCAACAAAACAATAGGCAAGAATCCTGGCAAAAACTTTAATTCTTTGTCAGTTTAGCTGTGGGTATTTTTCATATCCTAACTTGATATTATGCTGGCTTCTTCACAACTCAAACTCATTCTGAAATAGCAAAAATATGAAGAGGTTCTGGAAAACACATCAAAATGAAATAAATTATGTAGAGTTAAATGCATTAGAATACTGCAACTGTCAAATCTACTGTTTTTATCAAAGCTTTGATCACAACAAAATAATTTCTTTGAATCTTTTTTAATACTGCGACTGAAAAATTTTCAACCTGTCCAGCGATAAATCAGCCACCATCTCCACCTCGCACACACTCTCCACTTCCAGGAAGCTATTGATTGCAGCCAAAGTCATCAGGATCAATAGTTTCACTGTTAAAAGCCAGCTCATTGGCCATTCAAATAAGGCTGCAAATTATACTGATACAATAATGGGACCTCTTCTAATAAATCAAATTCCTTTGTCTTTGAGAGCTGAAAAACATCCGAAAGAAATCCGTGCCTTAGGTGAAAATGTTTTACTCAACATTTCTTTGTATCTGCTGTCAATCAAAATATATTTTGGAAACTTATTTTGTTTAAATGTCTTCAGTTCGTCCTGCCTCCAGAGGCAAGAGAAGTCTCTTTCTCTCCCCTTTAATTGCTGACATAGAGAGAGGAGCTGTAGCCTCTAAATAAGGCCCTGTGGATGTGAACTATGCAGAGTCTGAATGAAAAGGCCCGGATGCCACAAGGTTGACATCATTAAGAACAGCCTAATGATCCCCTGGATTCAATTTATTTGGCCTGTGTGGCATCCTTTCTG
Organism: Monopterus albus; assembly: GCF_001952655.1. Taxonomy (NCBI): domain Eukaryota; kingdom Metazoa; phylum Chordata; class Actinopteri; order Synbranchiformes; family Synbranchidae; genus Monopterus; species Monopterus albus. Next base: position 749,354 of record NW_018127891.1, on the reverse strand, counting down.
ACGGGCATGCAGAGGGAAAAAAATAAAACACCCAAATTTCATCAGTCTTACAACAGCACTTCTATTGAGGCTTAGGCTCACCTGGGTTGGTGCCAAGGCTTTCCCAGGCTGGTCCAATTATTCCCGCAAGAATGCTATAAAAAGCTTAACTGAAGGGTTTTTACAGGAAGAACCCTGACAGACTGAGAAAAGGTGGGGTCACATCAAGGGCAACAATATACGCAATAAAAAAGGCTCTTGTGTTTGTCTTGCAGCTTAAAAACACAATTCACACTCTTAATCATGTAATAATTCAAGCAGCCACAGAAACATAGCCTCAGTGAGTGAGTTATTATTAGCTGACTGTAGAAACCCAAACAAACAATAAATAAGCTCCACGTTCTGATGCACATAACAACTGAATAAACTATAATGCAAGATGTGTGAGCTGCTGGTTATGAGATGCATTTTTTTTACCCAGTGCCTTCTAATTCCATAATAAAACTGAAAGGTGTAAGAGTAGAGTGAAGCATAGTTATTTTAACTCTGCACAAATGTAATTAGGTGTTTGTACACAAAGCAGAATGGGGGTTTGTGATAGGAAGCTTTCCTGTACCAGCTAAGACTATGTGGAGACCACTGAGCGCAGCAGGTTACTGTGCAATTATGGTGATCCACTTAGATCTGAGGATTTTTTTTTCTTATGACCATTTTTCAGCTGTTCATCATAAGCTGACAAATTGATAAAATGCACAGGTATCAACACTGCTCACACACAAGCAGCAGAACACGCAAGCACGCAAGTGTAAGATCAGACTCAAAGCAGAAAATTCCCTTAATTAGCTAACACTTGAAGAAGTCAATCTTCACAGTATTTAGTGAAACATGAGCGCTCTCAATATGACAGGAAACACCAAGGTGCAGATTTCAAATCAGATTATATCACCATAATTGACCGGCACATAGTTCAATCCACAGCTGTACCAATCTGCTCTAGATCAGTGACACCAACTCTATATAATAGTAAACGGCCACACTAGCAGCTCTGTGAGATCCCTATTTTATCAAAATGACTCCAAGCAAAGATAATATATACTGTATCTCAGCAGAATGACATGCTAGCACAAACTGTAATAGATACTTTCACTTATACAGACTTGATTGGAACCATGATCCCACATTCTCTTACATCACAAAACGCACTAGTCCTCTTCCACATAACTGCCACATAGATGTACTCAGCATCACTCACATAATATATCATCTCCATCTGCACCTGCACAGCACTATCTCTTATTTGAACCAGACTTAATTTTCCTATTTCTCTTTGCCTCTTAGAACAGCTTATGTAAAAGGAAGCTGGAGTGATGGGGGATGGGGTGTCAGAAATGGCACTGTTTTTTGGCAGGAGAGTATATCCCTGTTTTTCCCTAAAGGACTGGTGAAAAACGAGCCTCTCCACACACACACACTGATGAATAGCAGCACTCACTGGACCACTGAAGCTCAGATTTATTCACTAAACTCCCCATATACAATAAACTAACTGCACTGTGAAAAAAAAATCATTTAGCATACATTTATTTATACTACAGCCTAACCCTTTCCACTGGAATGCACCGTTACGATGAAGACAGTGATCATTTCCCTGTTGCTGGCTGCTGCAGCGAGTAATAGATATAACAGACACAAAGGACACAAACTCATAGTTATTTGCACAAAATGGATTCAAATTACTAAAGCAAGCAATGATAATTTTTTACTGTAAATAATTTTGAGCAGGGTGTCTATGAACAAAGGTCCAGATATAACAGTGCATTAAATAACTGAATCCTGAACAAAGAGCTGCTCCAAATACCAGAGATTAAATTATGGGGATTAGTGAATTTGCACACAGAAATATGAGATACCCTTCAGAGCAAACAATGCATGCAAAATGGCCTGCCAACTTGGCCAAGCTAAGACTGCAAGAAACAAAACAAAACAAAAAAATACCTTTCCACCAAGCCAATGAAAATAGCACCAGGTGCTTCTGCAAAAAATTAATTCAGATCATATTATGTTTGTGAATCAGCTGTAGAGATTCAGCACTGTATGGTGCAGGTGCATATGGTCTGGCAGCTGACATTTTGGTGATATGATCACCAGAGGCAAATATTACAGCTGCAGCACAATTGGAAATGATGTCAAATTAGGAGGGAACTCTACCAGAAGGTGTGGCAGGGCCTGGCATCAGACAAGGCTAAGCAAATTACTTGTTTTTATTTCCTCTAAAAGCAAATTGTTTTGTGTCCCAGCTTTGTAATGTCCCTGAGCAGGAGGTGCAGAATCATCATTAAGCATCACAGATTAAATTAGTTTAAAGGAGAGATGTTTGATGCTGTGCTGGTAATAAGTGAAATGTTCGGTGTAAGAAATTGTCCAGTGAATTGAAGGTTTTCTATAGAGGGGATGGCATCCATCCATCAATCTTTAAAGAAATTTAGCTATAACAGTGGTCAGGGTGGACAGTGCATGTACAAAGCACAGGACTTTGACATTGCCAATGACAAAATTACATTGGCAAAGGTTTGGGAAAGATAGTATTTTTGTTTAAAAGTTAATAAAATTACATACATGGTGTCTTGAGCTGCAAGTCACTGTGGACTTAGTTTTGAACCTAGAGCAAAATCTTCCCCAAAACTTACCCAGGCGCAGTGACTGTGTAATCTTCATCATAAAAATGTTTTGCTGCAGTTACTACCAGGCAATGTTATAGTAAAACAAATGAAATATATTGACATCGATCATTTTACTGATACATGTTCAGTATTAACATTTTGCAGCTTGTCAGAACACACAGTATAGATACCGGCTTTCATCAAACTTGAATTGACAATTCTAGGTGAAAGGTTATCCAATCAGAAGTTTTGTCCTGCCCC
>NW_018127891.1:709478-737245 GCF_001952655.1 Monopterus albus | reverse complement strand
CCCGTATAATTTTTCAATAGGAGTGGATGATATAGCCATTTTTCTCTCTCGTTATTACAGGCTGCTTGCTGAAGGAAATGATTTTTCAGAGGTACAACACAGCAGAAAAGCAGAGCGGTTTATAAAGCAACGAGTCTGAGAGAGGGGGGTGAACAGCTGCGAGGTGTTTTACCCCGTTTTTGCACCTCTCTTACAAAAAACACAGCTCTGTGATGAGGAACATATGCTATAGGCTCTGTTTTATCTCAAGCAAATGGTGTTTTTACCATCTAAATAATTACCCCCGATAAATAACTCAAGGACATCCGTTGTCTCATGTTCCCCACGGGTCAAAAATGTGCAAAATCACTACTCTGTTTTAGCTGTATGTCCATTTTTGTTTTATTCATCTCACACTACATAATAGCGGCTGTGTCATTTTTAAGCGGCTGTGTCTTTTTTAAATAGCTGTTTCGCACCTCTACAATTACTCAAACCTAACTCAAGGACATCTGTCGTGTCCTCTTTTGAAACTAAATATTTGGTCAACTCTATATTTTCTATGCACCATTTGTTTTATTCACTATATAACATTACAAACAAAAACCCCAATAATAATGGTTATGTCTTTTTTAAAATAGCTGTTGTCTCCTCATTTTTGGGGGCGGGACAAAGCTTCTGATTGGATAACCTTTCACCCAGAACTGTCAAATTGAGTTTGATGAAAGTTGGTATCTATACTGTGTGTGTCAGATATGTTAACGTTTTCTCATTATTTTGACAAAAAACGTAATTTGGGAGATATTATGTTCCCTTAAAAAGGCCATTTTTGCTACAAATTAATCTGCACACATTTCCAGGAGAAAAGCTTGGAAGAAGCAGCACTTTCATAATTGTCACTATGTAAATCTTGGTGCACTGACAGCTGTATGATTGCCGACTGGAATTTACATCACGTGCTTATAATAAGGGACTTATCTCCAAGTCAAATTAGCCAGTATATCCTCAACAAACAGTCTGTGAGCTACTGAAAAATGTGGTCATATGCACATTGTTTGTTTATCCTATGAAGAACAGCACATGATTGTACCAAAGCAGGTGGGTAGTCCTAGCACAAGTCCTAGCACAAATGCCAGTAATCCTTCACACCAAAACAGTTCGATCACTCCTCCCATTTCAATATAGTCAAGCTTACAGTTTTCACAACATTTCAACCATGGGCACAGACAAGATTTTACTGTGTCCAAGAAAAATATAACTTCACCAGTACACAGCAATCCCCACCATGGACTGCTGTGTAAAAAAATACACCAAGAGGGTTAAATATTTTTTTAAAATGTCTCACTAATTTCATATAATTTTCAAAAAGGTTTAAAACATCACATTTATCACAATATGAAAATTCCAAATTCCATTAATAAAATAACTGCATAACCAATTTTGAATTCAGTGTCATAGCAGAAAATGTCAGGGGAGTTGGAAATTTTCTGGAGGCACTGTAAGAGTTAGAGAAGTAGAAACAGTCGTGCAGGCGTATGTACAGAGAACATTTTCATATTCTTATTGCGTATCTGCTTGTGAGTTATTCTTAAGACATACTGCTCGACAATAGCTACAGTATGAATATCAATATACTTTGCATGATCTTCTCAAGCAGGGGTAGTAAATGTCAGATCATTCAATCTAAGAGCAAACTTTGCTCCTCCTCAGTAAATGCATGCCACACACACTGCAAACCACTTGTGACTTAGTGATGCTGTGACAGAGAGAAAAAACATCCAAATAAAGAGAGGAATTTACATTTTGTTGCATATCTCTCAATGTGATGTGTATGATATTTATATTGTTTCTCTGTGAGCGCTCTGCTGTGATATGACCTGAAAAAAAAACCATATTTGGAGACAGAAGTGGGTCACCCAAATTACAAGGAAAACATGGACTGATGCAAAACATTATACCCCTCGAACACCACATTATCTCACAAAAAAACTCTAAGACTGGCATTTATATGATACCATCAGGTCTTAAACAAAATGTAAAGTGTATAAACTTTAGCAAAAAGATAAAAAAACAAACAAACAAACCCAAAGCTTTAGTGCTTCAGAGTATAGAAGACACATCAAGCCATAATGAAAGAACGAGCAGCGAGGCCGACTGCTGCATCCCATCCCATCACTCTTGTTTGGGCCAGATGAGTTGAAAAAGCGGCACTTGAACACACTGCACAGATTACAGCCAGTGGCTGACTAGGTTCTGCACCTGCATGGCAGATATAACTCCCCCCACCATCAGGTGGAGGTATCTGTATTCACCATCCAGAAAGGGGAAGAAGAAGAGCTAGTGGAAATACCTGCTGTAAACGAAGTAGCTCTCCTTCAACACAGCTGCTGTTTATACCAGATTCTAGTTGATAATATGACTGCTAAGAAGTTGCAAATGGCACAGGCGTTCTCTGCTCTTGGTCGTTTACTTGTGGAAAAAGGAGGTGAAAAATAATGAGAAACTGCACAAAATGGGTGAAAACATGGATACTACAGTACCAGGCTGAAGGGGCTTTCCCAAATCGTTCTCTTCTCATGCACTGATTCACTAAGCTGGCCAGCCAATCATAGCGGTTTCTTTCGCCAGCGAGCCTGATGCTGATTTAACAGATTGAACCGAAAAGCCACCGACAGGCTCCGTCTAGCGCCAACAGTACAGTACACAGCAGGAAGACAAGCCCGGACAGACAGTCACTGCCGACCCGATGGCTTACCGTCAACTTGGTGTGTCACGGCCCTTAAACAGTTCATCCCTCATCCCTGAGACCTGTCAAAGAGGTGGATTGAAGGCTACCAACCAGTTATAATTATAAATGTGAAAGTGTGATAAGCAGGTAAAAATTGTTACGTCGTCTGAAGGACAACCACAGCAGCATTTCATTTCTCAGAAAACATATGCCTGGATATCAGAAGCTGTGCTGTAGTTGAGCAGAAAGTTTATTTTTAGAGTGAGTGCTCTAACCTTTATTTGTTGGCGTGACAGGATATTGCAGAATAAATGAGGTTCATAATGTGGTTTCTGCCAATGATTGTAATGTCTGACTCCTAATATTTACCTGCCTATAGCAGGAAAATGTGAACCCGCTCTTTTCTGTTCTCTCTTTCACCCTATCATTATCATTTCTTGCCAGCCTCCCTTCTCTGGCTTTCTATTTTTCTTTCTTCTCCTTCCCTCTTGCTTGTTTCCCTCTTTGTCTCTCATCTTTCTTCTCCCTATCTGTTTGTCTTTCTTGTTCTCTGCCTATGCGCATCTTTCATGAGCAAAAACAGTCCGTCACACAAGGCAGAGGACCAATTACAATAGGGAGGCCTGTGACACTTTGCCAGAAAAATTGGACATTTTAACAACATATTCCTCCGACTTCACTTAATTGCCATGGACACATTGTTCTTGCTTGCATGCTTACTATCAAGTCACTCTCAAGCTGTTTATCTTTATGAATAAATCATGTGAATGTGCACCCACCTGTCTGTTACAGAGGGAATGACAGCTGTCTATCAACTCCTGTTGTAGGACTGTACATCTCTAAACAACAGGAGAACTGCAGCTACGAACTCCAGGAAATGTAGAGAAAAATATGTTCAAAATTGTACCTGGTTGATGGATTGTCACTGGTCGCACAACCAGAAGAACTACTCTGCTGCTAAAAAATAAAAATTATTATATTTTGACAAAGTTTGCTATAAATCTAGACACTTTCCTGCATAAACATGCAGCCTTGGCCAGTGTAAGATTGTTGCATTTTCCATAAAAATCCATCCTGTGCAAAAAACAATCACAGTTGCATGCATGCAAAATAAATTTACAAGTAACTGGTTTCCATTCAAACTAAACCCTCATGCTAATGGTACTAGAAGAATGTATTTTAGAAGAATGTATTGCTGTTAATCAGTTAACTTTTGGCTTGTCTTTATCAATGAACACACTTATTCCCAGGCAATAACTGTGTGGAAATATCAATTAACTTTTTATTGGCAAATTTAGGTCAAAATGGGGCACCATTTTGCGCTGAAATCAAATGTTAATTAAATGGAAAATTCTGCATCCCATTAGCCACCGCTCCCCCCAAAATAGTGTTTATAACTTCTTCCTTTTCTTTCTATCTCTCTCTGACCATCTCCAGTCCTCGGTGTATCTCTCCACCTCCTTATATCACTTTCTCATGCTCACTTGCATTTGCTGATCAACATATGAACACACTTCTCTCTTCCTCACCTCTCCTGACCCTCCTCTCTTCATCTCTTTACTCTTGCTGATGAGCATATGCACACGTCTTTCTTCCCCTCTGCCGGCTGCTGCCGCCCTCCTTCCCACCCTCCCTGCTGCTTCAGCTCAGCCGATGGCAATTTTCACACAAGGCTGATCTTTTTCCCTTCACCATTCTATGTTCTTGCTAAGTGTAAGGGATGAGACAACAAGGTCTCATCAGCACACATATTTACGTATATGCTTACAAATGGACATTGCCAGTGTGGACACAGTCAGTAGAATAACAGAGGCTGAGTCAACAATTAACACGCTTGTATGAAGACTAGAACGACTTTCAGGTCGAGTGAGGATGGAGGAGCGAGGAATGATCAAATAAGAGAAATGGGATTCACCCACTGATTGCCAGTTTTTTAACTGTTTTATTACATTTAATTTGTCTTTTGTCTGTCCCTTTTTATCTGGAACACCAGATGTTTTGATCTGCCGGCTGCTGACCTCCCACTGCCTTCTGACTTCATCCTTCACAAATCCTGCCTTATCTGCCTACAGGTAAATACAGCGCCTCCCTCCCAAAATGGCACCTATCTCAACATTCAAAGTGGTGTGATGTACCTTCTCATTTTCCATTATGGTTAGCTTAGTTAGAACTAAAGTGATAGCAGAAAAACTAAGAAATCACAAATGAGCAAATCACAAAACAGTCTTAATAAAAACCTTGCCTATAGATAATGGCCAAACAATTTTGGAAGTAGATAAAAGATGCACTATGTCGATATTTGCTTGGTCAGAGGTCTGTCAAAATGGTTGGCTTTAACAGCCAGACCTGTGCCAGCAGTGGTTGCTATGGCAACAGACAGTTCAACTGGTGGCAGAATCACAGCTTTAGTTTGTGGAAGTTTTTCACTATTTTTACTAACTAAATTAAAAAATGTATCTAAAAATAGCCAACAGAGAAATTGGTAATGATAGTAATTGTTGCAGCCCCGAGTTATTGACAGACAGACATGTATAGCAGGACACACAGCTTAGACCTGCAGTACCATCCACTTCTATCATTTGGTTTGGCTAGGTAGGTGTGTGCGACTGCAAACAATGACCATGCGACAAAATGAGCAGGGGCGGCAACATTACGTTTAACCTTGAGACTGCCCACATAAAGACCAACCATGTTCCTTCTGTGCCCCATAGAAAATACAGTCACAACAAGAAGAGGTTATTAATGGTCAGGTGTTGGTCCAGCTCTGCTCCTGCAAGCTGCATCCTGCAAGGAGCCATAATCATCATCCGCTCCACAGCAATCATTTACAGTGGCACCAGCTGCTCAGTGTCCTCAGGAACAAACTAGATCCACAATCTCCTAATAGCCTCCTACACTATATCTCAAGTGATTTAAATCCAGACCTTCAATCTGTCGGTTTTATCATTTGGATGAAACAGCAGACTCAGAGGAACAGACCCTAATGGGGGAACTGAGGGGAAGGGGATCAGGTAGCCATAAATCTTGGTCTCGGGGACTCTTCACAGAAAGTACAAGCCATGTGATGGATAACTGCACTGAGGTAAAGGGTATTGATACGTCTGTCAGGAAACTGCAATGGTGTGCTCCATCTCAAAAGAATAATGGTATACAGTGATGTAAACAGCAGAACAGTCTAAATGTAAAGGAAAGTATGTGGGAAAAGGGTCATCATTTGTCTCAACACAACTTGTGAACAACAGAGATGGATGGGAACAATTAATGACAAGACTAAGGTCAAAAAAGAAACATTAAAAGACATAAAAGTAGCATTAATGTATCTCATTTCATAGAGTTACTTCACCCCAAATAGTTGACACTGAAGTCCTTGTATGACATGACAAGGTAAGAGAAAACCTCATCAACAATACACTCTATTCTTTCCTTGCACTCACCTGTTTTAGAAAATGCCATATTGATGCCATATATAGAAATTTCCACGGACCAGTGAATAAGACAGAATAACATTTTCTGCACTGCATTAATGGAACACAAATGTGGAATTATGGATTCAAGAATGTATTCTGCTCCACCAATGTATTCATATTTCACTCATCCCGCGGTGGTGGACAATTTTATGCTACTCTCCCCTCAACTCGCTTGGTCTGCAAATCAATGTCCATTAACCCGACGTGAGTGTTCATATGTCACTGGATCCTCTCTCCATTAATTCTGCCGCTGCACTGATTTCAGCCTCCTCAGCTGAGTGACGTTCAAAACACTACAACTACCGAAAATGTTGCGCGTATGCTCCAGGAGGCTGCTACAGGCAGATGCTCATTATGGTGACATGCTGACCTCCAGTTACTTCACAATGCACTGATAATGAACTGGCCCATTTGTGGTCTGTGGCCGTCATGGGCAGTTTTTAAACCTTTGGTTTTTAAACCCATGTTTTCAGAGCCTTCATACTTATTTTCCAACAAGTGCTTCACACTCATAAAGTTTCACAGCCTCACACTTGTCCATCATTAACCAGAGTCCTCTACACTTGGCCCCTTCACTGGAGTGACTGTGGCCTCTTCAAGGACACAACTGTAGTAGCTGTTCTCTAACCTTCTGCCACATTACCTGTATACTACAACAGTAATACAATGTCAGCAGATCTGAATTTAAACTTAGGGCTGATTATTTTCCCTTTAACCTTTCAATGAAAATAAACAATTTATAATAAAGATTAAAACATTTTTCAGAAAAGAATTATGCAAAACTCTCCAGGTGAAAATTTTCAATTGACCAGATGGATTAAAAACTTGTAACCTGTGGTTTAGAGTAATTATGTCCTTGCGTACCATTTTAAGGTACTGAGTAAAAATTAGAATGCAGGACTTTTACTGCTAATGGAGTATATTTATACTTTGACAAAGAATCTAAAATCTTCTTTCACCAGTAGTTTTTACACAGACTGTGGTAAATGCTCAGCAGCTCATTTTGGATTCACAACAGGACCTCGTTTACTGTAAAGCTGCAGTGAACACAACTTTAGTATGCGCAATAACCTTAAGCCCACATTAATCTACATCATTTTTTAAGTGAAAGTCAAACAATGGACCTTACGCATATGTTTTATATGGGTGATACTGTTTTGGTTTTAAAACCTGCAACTTGAAAATGCTTAATGTAGGAGGGTGTGAGATGTGAGCACTGTGCTGACACATTAATACATACACACACTGACATACACAAATGTAGTCACACTCAGAGGCAGCTTGTTCATCACTCAAACTACTGGGCAGGTTGAGGATAAAGGAAGCAGCAGATCTCAGATGGATAGAAGGCATCTATTAATCTTACCTCCTCTCCTGTCAGGTAGTACGCTGACAGCAGCCCACCAACATAACGGATGTTCACCTCAAAGAGTGACGCCTCGCCATTCTGTAGTACCAAGAGAGAGATCAAAATGTTAAATGTCACATTTGGCCAAGGTCTCAGTCAGCAGTATGGAAAACATAAATACACTGCAGTCATCATAAATTATTCTTCTTATTTCATTCATGTTTTTTTGAGTGGAAATTGTGTAATAACTGGGAAGGCTGGGAGATCAACTGCCCTTTGAGACATTCTCAGTACACTATAGCCCAGATGTGTAGATACATTTCCCACAGCTTAAGCTGTGAAGTCTCTGTATACTATGAGTATGTGGATCAAATTAATCACATCAAGCTGTGCCAATTTGTACATGTGTGTTTTATAGATTTTATAGTTGCATCAGCTGACTAAACACATCCAGATATCATAGTGGAGGAGCTGTTTTGTTACCAGTCCAGTATTCAGGCTGACTTCTTGTTAACCGTTTGTTTACTTGAAGTAATATATATCATGTTACTGTTAGAGATTAATCTGTCCACTTAGTGTCATTTTCACTCATTCAATGTACTGTAGAATGGCTTTGTTAGTTCTAGGAAAAATAAACTCAAGAATTTAGTTCAGTGCAAGCACCAGAAAACACTTCATACTGCAATACTTCATGTTCAGGAGTAACTAAATCTTATTTCCACAAGGACTGGGGGTGTCAATTGACAAATTACACCTTTGATTGCACCTGTGGAGAGAACAGGAAAACAATTTCTCTTATAAGAAAGTTGCTGCAAAAAGCTCCTGCTGCATGGTGGTGTTTGCATTTAGGAGTCATTATATTTCTGTGGATGATGATGTTTGTAAACCTTAGTTCTACCAACAAAAGGTGCTGACTGGAAAAGGCCACACAAAGAGCAACTCCACACTTGTATCTTTTGACAAAATGTGACACGTGGGTGGTGAGGTGACTCAGAGTGCAACCTGTGCTTGAACAATAGTGGCAGTGAACAGCTGATTGGTTTTCTGGCCTCAATAACCACAGCAGTAGCCAGTCCTGTCACAACTGATATATCCGTTCAGTTTTAATCTTCACATGTTGACAGCTTTTGTGCTATTACACATTGAACATGCACATTGAGAGCCACTATACCCGAGTCAAATTCCTTGTGCGTCCAACACACCTGGCCAGTAAAGCTGATTCTGATATCCTGTGTGTTGTACAAACTGCTTAACACCACACAATGCCAAACATAACGTGAACATCAACTGGCTAAGCTAGAACATATTATCACTTTAATATTTACTAAAATTACAATATTTTTTCTGTCATCTCTCATTCCGTAATGAATTTGCATTATCTAAAAGATAAGGTCAGCTATGTTCTTTACTTATACTAGTTAAAATTATGAGATATAGTGTAAACAGAACAAATATCCTAAAAAGACCAAAACGAAGAATCCACCTGGCAGCACTTTCTGGCTTGCTGAGCCTGTCTGTGACCTTCAGCTTCAAACCTCAGTTCAAAATGGACCCGTTAGTATATTAAAAAGGGGTCAGGAATATATTGCTTCATTTACTGAAGACAACAGCTTGAATAAATTCCTATAATAATGCATTTGTTGGAAACTTTACAGGCGTCACAAATATCCACCTGTCAGTCAGTGCTGTATTTACATCAGCACAACAGTATAGGTGTCTGTGCTGAAGAAACATGTTGCTCAGTGCAACTGTGTGGCTATTTGTGTTTTAATAGTTTTGGGACATTAACAGAGGTCTATGGCACAGAGGAGATCAGTGGGATCAGTTCATTGTTGTGTTTGGTCTTTTCATGAGATTGTTCACACTAAGAAAAATATAAATCATCACCAGATTTATACTGAGTTACAAAGAAACTCCACAGACACATTTTTACGTGACAAAAATGGGGTTTATTTGTCATATTCATAGTTAGGAAACATGTTTCCCTGTACAATGAACATACTGGGTATGTTGGAAATTGTACAGAAACGGTTTTCCAGTGACTCACCGTGACAACACCACAAGTGATGCTACAGTAGGAGATAATGTAACTGAACTACAAACCCTCTGCTGACTGACGGATTGATTAACCTCACGATCACTGATTAGGAAATTGTGGTGTACTCATAAGTCTACATCCAAATATCAATATTAATGTATTAGCATCATCCTCACTACCAGCCCCATAATACTGCACTGGTAAATGATAGATAGTACTTGCATAGCAGGATATTATTATTGAATAATATTAATACATTTCCTTAAAGTACATTATGCAACTTGCTCATTATTCAAAATATTCTTGTGCGTTTTTTCAGTGTTATTTTGAGTTAAGTATGACTTTTCTGGCAGGAGTTCAGTATGTTGCTCAAGGGAAATCAGGGACAGGTTGTCTGGTTGTTGACAGACACATTTACTGCTGTGGGAATAAGGCTGGTGAACTTCAGCTTATGAGGCAATCTCTTCAACAGCCTGACTCTCAAACCCCTCTCTCTTCCTAAATCTGATGAAATGGAGATTCCCTCTCCAATGAAATCAGCAACTAGAGGTAACCTCAAAAAGGCCAGAAAGTCAAAGCCATATAATCATGTTCCCAGTGTTTTGTCTCCTCTTTGGTCTGAGAGTCTCTTACAACTGCAGGGCAATATTGATTAACTGAGAGCGAGTTTACCGGCTCAGCTTGAATTTTATTCAAACCTCTCTGCTGTTTGCTTCTGAAATGTCATCCATTGCTGCTCTTCTTTTTGGCATTTAGATATTTTTTAGATTTAGTATTGTTCAGTATCAAATAAGTCCAAGATTTTTTTTGTATTGGCTGTGGTAAAATGCATTATAATTAACAGAGAGCAATTATTCACCAGTTTAATTTGATGTGTAACTAATACCATAAATTCTCTAATAGTATTTGGGTTCTTTATTTGCCTAAGCTGTTGAAAGAACCAGAAAAGTGCTGTGTGTCTGTCAGATCCCTCATCCAAAAATTAATTCCTCTATAATTGTTTAATCTGACATAGTAACCATTATATCAGACAAACAAATTGTGTAGTCTGAACCAAGCAACAGTGATCAAAAGAAACAGCAAGTTGAGGCTATGGTACCTGCCAACAACTGTTTATCTCAACGCACCAGCCTCCTAATATTTGAACAGTTGTGGATGGAAACATGCATTCATTTGCAATTTTCTGCAATTTCAGTTAAAATCTGCACTAAATTTGAACAGAAACCTGACCTTGACATATTGTGCTGTGTACTGTGATCAGTGGAGTGGAAATCTACATACTGCTGAATTTATCATATGAGCTATTAGAGTACAGGTAATAATTCCAACATCTCTGGGATTTATAACTAACAAACACCCTCAAAACTATACATCTGCAAAAGCAGGATTTTATTAATGCATCTTCTTCTGAAAAACAAACAAAAACACATTTGTCCCATCAAACAAATTACTACTCTATGATTTTATACAATTTCAGAGCATGTTTTAAATGATCTCAGCTCTTAACTATGTGCGTAGAAACAAAATTTAGTCAATATAAAAACAAGGAAAAGATTTTGTGACATTTAATGACATCAGTTAACTTACCACAAATATAAAAAACACTGCATGACAGTATTTCTTGAATCTATGAAACTATGAAGCTTTGGAAGAAGAAGAAGTGTGCCAAGTGTGTTTCTGTTTGCCAACATTTGGTCTACTTTCTTTTCTAAACTGAAATATGAAATAAGGTAGTACTGCATGTGTCTCAATATGTCACCATAATTATTGCCTCTTATGCTAGCTGAAGGGTGAAGTAGACTGGCGTTCATTGACTCTGAGACCCATTGAGAAGAAAATTGCCATCTCAAGTGTGGATAATAAGGAAACTGTAATTGGGCGACAGAAAGAACTACGTGAAAAGCCTAGATGTGGAGAGGCACTAGCATCTGGTAGCATTTATCTCCATACAATATCTTGTCTTTCAAACATTTATATACTTAATCCTATTTTGTATTATTTTGGTTTAATATAAATGGCTAATTGCCTCAAAAACTTCAAATGTGTTTTGCTCTTTAAAGGAGTAGCTAAACATATTGGGAAATACACTTCTTCACTTTCTTGCGAGTTACAGTAGATGTCTGTCTGGTAAATATGAAGCTACAGCCAGCAATCTTAGCTTAGTATAAAGACAATTTTACACTTCAGTTTTTGTTTTGGTTAAACATGCAAGATAAAATGTGTTAATAGGTGAGCTTCAAAGGTGCTGATGTTTCCTCTGGGTGGAGCTGGGCTAACTGTTTACCCCTGTTTCCAGTCTCTATGCTAAGCTAAGCTACGCTCTTCTTGCTGTAGCTAATTTTTCTGCTATACAGACATGAGAACTGCATCAGTCTTACTAAGTAACTCTTGGGAAGAACATGAATAATCATTGCTTTAACATGCATTTTTCCTTTTCATCTGTTATGCAACTCTGTGAATCAGGTAATAACAGCAGGGGAATTTATAACCAAGGTGCTGGCGCTGGCTCCATCCCTCCAGTCAGCACATTGTTGAACATTTCTTGAGACAAAGCACGGGGGCCTCTGGCAGGCCTGCCAAGCCGAGCTGTCTTGCCAGCTCTAAAACGAGTGGCCTGTTTGTTAATGGTACTAAAATAGCAGTGATTAGGAGGGAGGATCTATTTATCACCCGTGATCGTGGCCCTTGGTAAGTCAGGCAGAAGGCTGAGTGAGGGAGGACAAATATGCTGACAACGGTTTTGATAATCAGACTTCTTACTTCACAGTACAGGCCCAATAAATCACTCACCAAGCTTTATGTAAAGTTTCCTTTCAAAGATCCAACAAAAACCATTTGATATGAAACTGTGCTTCAAGGAATGCTAAACAATAATGAATAGAATTTAGTTGATTTTCGTATTTGCTGTATTACTCAGGAACAGCTAACGCGCTGTTTCAGTGCAGATGGGGCAAATGTTCAGACTTGTGTCTCCATTAGATCAACTAAAAAAGCAAACCCTGAGGCCCTGAGAATAACTAAACAACAAATTTCACACTGACATAAACTGATTAAATGATCATATCTTAAGATATGAAGACAGAAGATTTGAAACTATGTCAAAGTCCTCTGGGAGGCTGTTTCTATAAATAAATATACATTTATTTTAACCGTACATGAGGTGAAGTTGAATAACGACACAGCTGATTGATCCAAGTCTGACTGAGGCTCACTCTAGAACTGGTTGCATCTTAATGGCTTTTTCCAGGTTAACATTTTAATTTGTCCAAATAAGAAGTACATTTCTTTGTTTTTATTCATTATCCAAGTTTAGTTCCTGATTAAAACAAAATAAACTTTGCAAAGGGATTAGGGATGTGCACCTGTACAATTAATTAGACAAACACATCAAGCTGACATGACTAAACAGAGCATCATGGTATACCTTTTTAGCCCCATAATTCTAAAAACGTTATGGCAAAAAGAGTAAATAGTTGATGTTTTATTCCATTTAAGATTCGCTGACTAATGAAGCTCCTCAATATTTATGGTAAAATGTACATTTTCATCTGACTGAAAGCTCAACTTGATTTTCATTATGGAGAAGGGGGAAATCAATGTAGTGCAGATCAAAGACAGTTGTGGGGAATATGAACATCAGTCATTCAGTTTCATCTAAAAGTGCGTTTGCTTGGACATTTCCTCATCTTAAGTCTGATTGTGCCCGAGGATCCATCTCAATTCTATATAGTTGCAAATAAATAATAAATAAATTACAAGAAAATCATACGGGATTCCTAAAACCATATCGATCTCCCCAAAAAAGATTATTGTGAAAGTAGTCTATCCATCCCAAGACATGAAATGCTTCACCACAGTGTTAAGTTTAGCAGTGCTGTAGCTCTTCAGGGTACGTTTATGCTTGGCACAGCAAGCATCACTGCTATCGTGCAAGCATGACAAAGAAATCCGGTAAAAAGAATAATGCCTGTTTTTACTTATTTTGAACTCGTCTCCCTTCATGGTGCTCAAAGTGGGGACCTAATTAGGACAGAACACAAGGTTGCCAGAGTAAACAGAAGCTCTCATCACTACTACAGTTGACATGAAACATCCAGCCTCCAGTTTTTCTGTTTACCTTCATTTCTCAACCTGCTGCAATGAAACCTGGAATAATTGACTTTCTGAAGGATGATTACTCAACAACCAGAACAAATCCGCATTGCAGTCTTGCAGCTTTAAAGTACAACTTTTTACACTAGACGAAGTTTTTCCTATGCCAGGCAAAACCAAGTTGAGAGCTTCTATCAATGCTCAAAGAAAGGATCTGACTGTATATCTCCCTTGCTGCCTCATATAGTTTATGGCGGCTTTCATACCCATCTGTTTGGTTTGGTTAAAGGAACCCTGGTGTGCTTTTCTGGTAGACACGGTTCATTAGGGGGTGTGTGTATGTGAAAGTTGCCAGGAAGCAATAATCGATCTGTATCACGTAGGCAATATTTACGTAAATCATTTGGGAACCATGGTAACACCAATTCTTGTAAGGCACATGAGTGCAGGAATTAAAAGTTTGTGACACTGCCAATACCACAATAAAAGTGCTTATTCTACTTCTGTACAAGATGGCTATTTTTCAACTTGTACTTACCCGTTTGTCATTATTAGCCATTTTCTACACTGCCTGTTCATGGTGCCATTCTATATAAAAGGTAAACAAGTAAAGAAGTCATAATGAAGTGTCAACTCAGTGGCAGTATGTCAGGATCTCTGTATAAAAAGGCTGTTCATAGTCACTGTTGGCCATGTTACTTGTAGACTGCAGTTACTTTACACAGGACTCATTGAAAAAGTAGCAGCAAAAGTAATGAGTTACATTCATTACTAACTGTATGCTCCATCTCAGGTGCCCTTAAACAACTCCAAATCCTCCAAACACACACACTGCACCTTTTGCTTTTAACAAGTGCAGAAACCAAAAACAAGCCATTGCAGTTTAACATGCTGTCGCCCCAACAATTTGGAACGAATTACTGACGATCCAAGCAGCGAGCTTATTAGCCTCAGCTGCACACAGCTCTCCTGAACTCCTAAACTCAGAATCATAGTTACCCACCCTCCAACTCTAAAACACAGCTGACCCCTGAATGCAGGCGTACATATGGCAAACATTTAAATAAGACAACTTTAGAATTCACAGGAGTTGCATTTCTCCTCTTTTTGGTTGATGCCAACCCCACATGAAGTAATGCTAGTATTTGTTTGTGAGCTCTTTGCGTCACAGGAGTACATATATACTGTATATATATACAGTATGTACACTAGAGGGATTAAAATGCTGCATTATCTACTATTAGTCACTCACATTTGAGGTTCTATGATGCACTGTTGATGGAAGACAACACAAAAATTGCAGTCAGGGTGAAGATAAGCTAGAATTACAACAGTGTATCATGTTTCCCTTAGTTTGGACCAAACCACATGTTTGAAAGTGCACTGCACTGTCACTTGAATTCAAGTCTCAAACCAAACAGGCAACAGGATATTGTATTTAACAATGTTTGAATATCTAAAGTATGCATTAAATTAGCATTTTAACAGCTTTACATACTGTATCTAATTGTTGTACAGAAGGAGCCTCGGCAAAACAAAATTAATTAATGACTGCAATGACTCACTGGGTGCATTGCTGTCATACCTTGTAGGAGTTCTGCCTCACAAGCACCAGGCAGTGTGCCGACAGCGCCTGATGCTGGTTTCTCTGTTGGTGAGCATTCAACAGCCATGGCAAACACTGCCACCAGATTCAGCCCAGATTTGCCCAGAGCATGAGCCTGACTGGCACGGCTGCTGTGCTGCTGTGTGCCAAGGAGACTGTTGCCTAATAGTGTCCTGCTCAGATGCTAATGTAATGATTTACTGCTAATAAAGAGGCATCACTGTCGATGGACAGATGACTGTCTGCACTGCTGCGATCCAGGTTTTAGCTGGCTCCCACATTTCAAAGCAAAATTTGACTGATGTGATGGATAAAGTGACCCAGTGAACCAAGGATAAAAATTAAGCAGATGATTGCATCTCCTACCAGAGATAGTGATTCACACTTATGGGCTGTGATTTAACTTAACATTGATAATTAACAGAAAAATCATGAAAGGGACCGATTAGATCCTGTTACTCTAATCTTTCTCTGCCAAGCACACTGCACATTCAAAGCTGAAAGGAGTATCCCAAGGCTGCTCATCTCCACCCAGCTTCTTTTTTACTTAATGTACAGTAATTACAGTCTTTGCGAGTTGTGAGAACAGCCTCTGACATTGGCACAGGCTCTGAAGCATACTAAGCAGCTTCCTCGAAAGGGAGGTCTTCCACCCAACAAAAGGGCCCTCACAAACGATGAGCCCACACAGCTCAAACTTTATATGAGCGACATCAACCTTGCTGTGAAGAGTGAGTGATGAGATCATTACAGTTACACAGACTGGCTTAAAAAGCTGCAGTGTGGATTTATGGATACCTACATTTTGAAAATTGTTTTAACACTTGTCAGAAGAGGCTGGTGAAATAAAGTGAATGAAGGATTTTTTTTTCCCCCCAACATCTATCACTACAGGATATTAGCATGTTCCAACAGACTTGATGCTCCTACTTCATTTTATTACTCAGAGGAGTGTTGTTCTTTGAACCCACCCTAATGGCACATAAAATAAACCAATCAAAAAGATGTTATGTTGCCACAAGTGAGAAATTCCTTTTCATTTTTCAGCAACAATGAAAACATCAGGGAGTCATCTCTTTTTTCTCAAACCTGCATTCATTGTGCTAATTTGAAATTTCAAAGGACTGTTTCAGATTTTTCAGGTCTGACTGACAGACAGTAATGGTTATCAGTCACAATACATCAAGTTCTTTTTTTTACTTGACTGCTCCACTCTTATGACATTCCTTGATGCATTTTTATAAACTGTGAGTAGATGCTTCAGTGAATACCTATTCCCACCTCAGACCAATAAATCCTGAAGAAACAGTCTGAGCAGAGAGGCTCTAAGATAAACTACTATCGAATGGTTCAAATCTCATCAGGTGTAATTTACATGTTATTTCTTTGATAACAATATGGTAATTAATCAGCAGATGCTCACAGACATGAAAAGAGTGAATGTATAGGACCCATATCATAAATATCTCCACTAAATTGCAAATTAACAGCCTGGTGAATAATTAATCAAACACTGCCAGGGTGATAAATTATAACTGAATCGCAACCCAGCCCGTCTTTTTCACTCACATCTCCTGCATTCCAGAGTATTTGTAAGTCTGCTTTTGACTATTTTCCATGTTCATTTTCATCTTTGGTATATTTCTATTCAGCACACCCATAGATATAAGCAACGCACCTTCAAACCTGGGAGAATGGCATTGCGTATACAGGTCTCTGCTCTCCTGGCGGGTGCAGCAGCTCCCCGCCAAATCCTCTATGATAACATTCAGATCTCGTGGAATTTTTCGCTCTCACTCTGCTGTTATTAATCACCCTGCTATAGTCGATACTCCCTCTGTCTGCCTCTGTCTTTCATTGTATGCCTCCTGCTGTATTTAGCCTTACTGCCTGAGCCACATCCCTCACTGTGGCTGAGTCACACTGAAGGCTGCTTGCTCCCAAACTGCCAACAAGAAGAATCTGACCTGCCTAAAATTCCATCATATTCAAACTGATAGCCAGTAATCCAGATGAGGTCATTAACTGAACTAATTAATGCATCAATTACAATGATCTGTTTCAGTATACAGTACACGTCTTCACAAAGCTTCAGTGGTATTAAAATGAAACTCATTTGCTGATTTACATAGGAAGGATCACCAAAATCACCAGGGGCAACTTGGGGTTCAGTGTCTTCACCAAGGACACTTGGACATGTGGAGACCAGGGATCGAACAGCCAACCTTCTGGTTAGGAGACAACCACTCTACTTCCTGAGCCAAAACCACCTCTCGTGGAATCTTTCACTAATCATCTTTGCGGACGTTTTTCCACAAGGGACAAACTGTACAAATAATAAAAAAATCTGCTGGTAAATATTCGTAATGATGAACCACCAGTGCAAAATGTCGTTTGCTTTCCACATCCTGAGACAGAATGTCAGCTCAGCTTGACCTCAGCTCAGGGCACCCCATCCTCACTGAAGCATCTCCCAGCACAGAAAACAACACAGTTTTTATTCAGGTGTCTTCATGACTGGGAGTGAGTTGGGTCTTGTTTAGTGCAGACAGTAGGTCAGTAGGGGTCAAAAAATGGCTCTGCAGAAGTAAACAACAACCTCACTCTAAGATTCCTTGTTACCAGCTGATGTCACTTCATCTTGTCCTCAAATGTAAGCGTACATTTGGAAAACAACTCATTAACATCTGATTAAATCCTCATTTACAGGCTCTCAGATACAGTATGCAATTTAGATAAGGATGGTGAAATACTGGTTTCAACAACGTGATGAAATAGCCAAAGTAAAAACTGGCATTATGACAATATGTGAAATAATCAAAATATGAATGGTTGCTTAAAATATTTTATGCACTTTGCATATGCCTCAGGCAAATCTAAAGTTGAAGTCAGTCAACAACTTTTGCTGCTAGAAATAGAAACAAATATATCATTTCTCTTCATTTCTTGCATGCGTGTTCAATACACACCCACTATATTGTTCAGTAGTTGGTGAGATGCTGATGGAAGTTCCTCTCCCAAGTCACTATCTCATTCAACTTTCTTTCCTGTCTGAAAAGACTGTATCTGAACCGGCAGCATAAACTGTCTGTGGCCTCCGGGCTCAGCATCTGTTTGCGATTGAACATATTAACTTCAACAACAATGAGTAATGTGCTTGAGCTTATTCTACCAAAAAACTCATTTACATCTTAAAACAGCACTGATATAAACACACGTACGCTATTTTTAATATAAATGCAGTAGACTGCTGCAAGGATGATTCGGATGTAATGAAACCCTCAAGACCTCAAGTTGATGCAGACATTTTGTGCTGCATACAGACATCTCAAACTGACAGACGAAACTTCTGGGAGATTTGAGGCATTTTCTTTTTTACTGTTCTATATTTCAGGAAGCTACGTGCTTCTGACAACATGCAGCTTCCACCACAATTTCAAGAAAATACTGCTAACAGCCATCGTCTTTGGTTCACCATGGTAGTTTAGTATGCTAGCATGTTAATATTTGCTAATTGGCAATAAATGCAACATACAGCTGAAGATAATGGGGGTGTCATTATTTTTTACAGGTATTTGGTCATGAACCAAAATATTAAATGAAGCAAACTTCTGACCTAATGATCCCACTCAACTCAAAAATCAGAGTTGTTACAATTCATCTTGAGGGGATCATGAAAGTGTGCAACCCATTTTATGATAATATATTCAATGATTATCAAGAAATTTCACTCAAAACCACAAATGCTATATTCATGGTGGTACTAGAAGAAAAGTACAGCTGACAAAAAGCTCCTAATGGGAATACAGGTTTTTGATGCACTACTATGAAGACAGACGCTAATACCCTACATCACGTACCTGGTTGCTAAGTACTAAATACCTGGTGATGTGACATTACAGTGTGTACAGTACAACTGTACTAAAAGCATCTTTGACACATTTCATGTCACTTGCTCCTGACCTATCTGGCAGTACGTTCCAGAAACAATGGTGAGGTCCATCCAATATCACTCTGCTGTCTCTCTGTCATGCACCCTGCCCTATTTAATTTTCTTACACATGCCATTATAAAATGCTCAAGGGAAGAAAAATTCAACATGTGCCATAACAGAAAACCACAGCTCCATTCTTCAGTCTCAACCAGTTACACCCACGAGAATTCACACTCACTTAAGTCTCATCTGAGATGTGGAATTACAGGCCTGAGTGTGCTAATTATCCAGTCACTCTTCCATTCTGGTTTGGCTCAGGAGATTCTCCCTGCGGTGTATCAGGAATTATTGCCAGTACATGTTGCTTGTTACGCTGAAGAGGCTTCAGGAGAATCATCAACAAACACACAGGGAGGCCCTTTCATCGATGCACAGTAACACATGTAAAATCACAATAGTTGAGATTTCCCTGTGAAACATGAACTCACCTAATGCCCATTTTGTGCAAGATCATTCAGTGCGACAGCACTTTGTAAAGATTAGTACAGTACATAATTACAAACTAAAGTTAGGTAAGTTGTAATATGCTGCTCTTGTGACAGAGAGAGCCAAAAGGCAGTCTGCAGGCCACTATCAAATGCATAGTCTGTCCAACAGCTGACAATGAGATAATCAAATATCCACATAGAAGCCAGTACAAGTTTGACATCTTTAGTGATCATCAAAACAGCTGCAAATTAATTTTCTAATCCACTAATTGATTGATTATTTCAGCACAAAGGTCTGTGCAAACTACCTAAGCAGTTTAATCACATCCCAGGTGACTGCCTCAGCACTGCCAACAAAGCAGGCTTTCATTATAATACTGCTAAAAAGGAAAAAAAAATGTATTTGTGTTCTGCACAGTAAACAATGACTAATCAATAATCCCAGTTAAATAAGCGACTGCCAGGGTAGCTAACACTTCACATGTGCTGTAGCATTTATGAATGAGTGACCAGGTTGGAATGAAGGAGACTACAGAGCGGTGGAACAGAAATAACGGGCTGAAAGGAAATATCTGCACCCTTTTTTATTTCCTTTTTTCACTCCTATATACAGTATATGGCTGGTTTAAATCTTTCTTTGATCCCAGACTGAGTAATCTCAAAGGTCCATGATGTGTAACAGTGTAGCTCATGTTTGCTTTGTGCCCTCTGTTATTACTTTAAACCCATTTTCTTTTCACAACCAATAAAATCTCCATGACACAAATGACCTCTCAGGTTATAACCCCATAACCTCCTCTTCACAAGGTCTGTACCCATCAGTATATGAATGTTTTACACCCAGTTAGGACGTTTGGCTCATCCTATAGGTTTGTTTATTTAAACTAAAAGCAAATAAAAAAGTCAATGAAAGCTCTTTAAAAAAGAGGGTTTGAGCAAAACGATCCATGGTTAGTATGGCACTATAATCTAGCAGATTTGCAGATGAGAGAGAAGTGTTGGGCCACACAAGTGATATGAAGAGTGCAAAAATAACAAAGAGCGAAAGAACAGAAGAGGAGGAGGGAGGTCAAGCAAAGTAATAAAATCTGGAAGGCAACGTGCACAAGTCTTCATTAATCACACTTACTTACTCTTTCTAAAATAAGAATAGCTGTGATGACCTGCCCAAGAACATTTAATCAACTGCAAATTAAAGATTAGATCAAAGTGTGACGAGAAGATCATTATAATAGCACTTAATGCCAACAACACAGAAATACTGGAGAAAAATTGGAGGAAAAAAAAAAAAAAAACACACAAAAAGAAAAGGAAAAACTCATAATGCTACATTAAGTAGTGACAGCAACGCCAGCTTACTCAAGCTGTATGTGACAACAGCTTGTGGAAATTGTGGCAAAAAGCTACTGTAACACTGGCAGAAACATTCTGGAGCTTCTTTTGTCTTGATAATTGGCTCTGCCACCAGAACGGATCTGTCTGTCTGCTGAGCTGCTCATCAGGAACTGCATCAGGAGCTTGTTTGCTTCAAAGTCATATGGTCAAGATGCATTTCAAAGAATTTAATTTGTTGATTTGGCACAGAGTTGTTTCTGTTTTTGCAATCTAATAAAAATGCCAAATTCAGAAACTATGCTAGGTTTAATTGAAAACTGTGAAAGCTCAACACAATGAGCCTCCCACTGGGGGAAACGAGCCGAAAGCCACTGCAAATGCTGTCATATGTAGACTACTTTAATGCTGTCCTCGTCTGTGTGTCCTGGTTTCACTGATAAATTATGTCATGCTGCGGGTGTCGATCTCTGAGTGACAGATGAACAGATGAATCTAAAAACCTGCTGTGGACTATGACTGACTGTGTCAGGTGACAGCAAAATATAATTAAAAACAATGCATGGAGGAAAAATCCTGTCTCAGCTCCTTTCTTTTTCCATATGCTACTACATGTCCCTTTGTACACAATAAAGCTACATAATACATTATCCTTATCCTTATAGTATGAAAATCTGCTAGAGTTTGCTGCTATGCCCTCCTGTGGCACAAACACGACACCAGTATACAAAATAACTGACCACTACACAAGTCTAGTTCATCTCTAGGACATGTTTCTTCTATTCCTCTCTTCTCACATCTTATGTGGCCAAAACTAAGACGCAAGGAGAAGGTACAAGTCAGAGAACTGCGGATTCACTTAAGGGAACCAGGATTTACCTCACATATTGTCTGTAACCTGTCTGTATCAACTAAAATATGAAAATTAATTGCAACTTTAAAGATTATTACTAATTTTTCATTTATACAGTTGAACCCCTTATCCAGTATCTGCTGTGAATACTGTGCACAAATAGGCCTTAATTGTGTTATAGCACAATTTAATTTAACAAATTAAATTCTTGGGAAATTCTTCTTAAAACAATAATTGCCAATAACTAAAAATTAAGCTCTGCTGGTGGAGTAGCTCTTAAAAACCATATTTTAATCATCCAATTTTAATGTAAAAATTTACATTTTAGACATAAAACTGTTCACTCTCCCAGAACAAATATCCTACCTCTGTTTGTTAAAAACAAGTAAAGATGGCTCTATTTTCAATTTAATTAATGAGCATACTATTAACTTCAAGTGCTACATCTTCCCCTCAATTGCTCTCATAATGCATCCTTAAGTGGCATTTTGATAAAATTAGGACAATTTCCTAAGGCTCTTGGCAAGCTTGCTGACCCGTTCCCAATCTACACTGTATATTATACCAGTGAGTTGTTGTCTCTGCAGCAGCGAGTGTGCAGTTGTGCAAACTGCTCAATGTGGTTCAGTATCAAAATGATACTGTGTGACACATGGATGTTTACTACCGAGTATAAGGTGGAGTCTCAGAGGCATTGCAGTTATTTGATATCTAAAAGCCACTACTTCTCCGAGTACAGCAGGTGCACAGATAGGTTGTGCGTGTCAGTGTGTTTCTATGCTAACAATGCCTGAAGGCTGTCCCCATTAATTCCCCCTTTTACACAGATCAATCATGATTCTTATTTAATTCTAGCCAAAAACGAATACATCAAATTCATAAATGTTTAAGGATTAAAAAAGCCTGAATTACTGTAAAACCGGCTGATTTATTTTCAGGAACAATGAGATGACACACTTACTGCCCAAAGATGTCTTCATTAGATTTTAAAACCATGTGGCGTCTAATCACTATTTTCCAGGACACAGAACAGCCTCTCCACCAGGACACACAAATTATTTGCCCTTACAATATCAAAATATTTGGAGAATTACTCTAAATTGCCATTAATAAGCCATGTCTAATTGTTCTGGAGGAGATGGAGTAGCTGCCTGGTGGGTTTGATCCCCCCCGGTGCCCAATAAGGAAAGCAAAATGGAGTGAGGCTGGCAGATCTGCGACAAAGGGCAGAGTGAATTGTAAATACAGTATGTTTGTTGTCTTTATAATATGTGACAGTGTGTCTGTTTGTCAGCGGGTGCCATTAGGACCAGTCTCCACTAAGGCTCAGAGGGCTGCCACAGCTACAGCTCCTCTCTCAGTTAAGAGTCGACTGCATTCACGGACAGCGGTGGAAAAAGTACTCAGATCCCTTATGTAAAAAAAAAAGTAGCAATACCACAGTGTAAAAATGCTGCTTTCAAAATGTTACTTAAGTAAAAGTACAAAGTATTAGTACAAAACCTACTTAAAGTACTAAAAGTACTCCATGCAGAATGGCACATTTAAAATTAATCTATATCATATTACTGAGTCATAATTGCTGATGCAATATTGTTTATTAGATTTCTTGTTGCAGCTGGTAATAGCTCGAGAATTTTCCACCAGAAATCAACAAAGAGAAGCATACTAGCTGAAAACTCGAAGTTTCTCCTGATGTGTGGCCAAGGTTAGTGCTCACCGTGCATGTCCTTATAGCCTTGCAACTGGTAGTCATCAAGATGCTGCTAAGCGCCACAAGATAAAATCACATCATAAACATGGTGCTAGTGTATTTTAGCCCAAACTGTAAACTGGGGCTGCTCCTCAGTGGAATTATGTGTCCACAACAGTTGCCTAGATAATATCAGTTTCCACACAATACACGTACCAGAGGCATCATGCACACTATGCTACAGTCTGGGGTTGTTCTCTTAGCAACCAACCTTGAAACAAACAAGTGATTTTAATGCTGATGGAAAAACCTTTTTCTCAGCAAATGAGATACCAAAGTTGAGACATCTGACACCATCACAACTGGCAGTGAATTGGTTTAAGTGCTGCTTACTGTTAATGTCAAACTAGACGCTGACTGTCATAATGACATATTAGACTTGTAAGCTTTATGTAATTACACATCATTATATAAAGTACATTTTATTACACATAGTGCAAAACCTGACTGAGAGGTGGACCAGAAATGACCTCTCTCATTTACAAAACTCACAAAACCACTGACACACTGGACCACACTTGAAAACCACATTCAGTTACTCAGTCCAAAACTGATATCAGAACTGGCAACACTTATTGTTCCCAACCTGGTCATTACAAACTTGCTCAGTGAGGAGGGGCATGGCTTATTTTTTTCCTCTTCTCTCCCTCAGTTTTCTATCTTAGACCCCTCCTCTCCTTCATCTCTTTTATTTGCCACATTTCCCACCCAGAGAGACAGAGAATCCCATCAGTCGGTAACATGGCGTGGCTGGTGGCCAAACAGGAAGCTTTTGATACCTGCTGGCATGTCCTGAGCTTTGGAAAACTGTCAGACTCAGTGGACACAATGTTGGTGTTAAAGCACAAAAGCACAGCTTAAAATCAATCCAGCATGCAAGGCCACTACTGAGCACTTCATTATGTTAGTTGGAGTCTCCATGAGGCCAACGTTTGGGTTGGAGTTATCAGATACTTGAGTTACAGATTGAAAAGTGAAAGACAACAATAAAAACTGTCCATTTAGGCGAGAAGGAGTCTCTTACCGAGTTTAGATCGAGACTGGTCTGCACCCATTCTTTGGCATCATTATATTCTTCTGTCAGTCCCATAACATACAGTGTATCCAGTGAGTCAATGATGGATGCTCCTCTCAGGCCGCCTGCAAAATGCATGAGGGAAATGAGTTATTGGTTGTTCAAACAGAGAGGTGTCGCTCAGGAGAGATGGCTTTATCTCCATTTTAAACACTCATTTATCATGTATAATTAATTAATATCCTCACTGTGCCTGTAACCAAATACAGTATAAGGACATTTAAAGTGTTAATCTGTCACACTCATGAAAAGACCATTTCACATTCAAAAATGTCATGTGATCTTCGGATGTCACCTGATCATGTGAAATGTGTTTAACGTTGTTTATTTCATACATGTTTTTTATGCCTCCGCACCGGTGATAGCTGTAGCCAGAGGCATTATGTTTTCGGGTTGTCTGTCTGTACGGCCCATTCTTGTGAACTTGATATCTCAGAAATGCCTTGAGGCGATTTCTTCAAATTTGGCACAAGTCAAATTTCAAATCAATAATGAACTGATTAGATTTTGGTGGACAAAAGTCTAGGTCACTGTGACCTGGCGATCTTCCCATTCTTGTGAACGTAATATCTCAGGAACACCTTGAGGGAATTTCTTCCAATTTGGCACAAGTGTCCACTTGGACTCAAAGTTGACCTGGTAAAATTTTGCTGGTCAAAGGTCAAGGTCAGTGACCTCACTTCTGTCCCATACCCATGAATTTGACAAAGGCACACAAATGTGAAGTGGTAATTCTAGTTTTCCTTGTAAATTAAAATGAAGTATTACCATGTCGGTCTTAATACACAAAGTGTGAAGTTTAACACAAATTCAACTTTATCACTTCAAAGTGAGAAAGCCATCAGTGTTACTTTTTATTTCACAGCTCCTTTTCCTCTCCACACTTACAGTACTAGCACCTACTAGGCCTTTGCACAACTTTAAGCACTTTTGTGAAAGTTGTAGACTGACACAATGCTGTATTTGTTTTAACAGCATCACGGTGATGTTAAGCGGCAGTATTTCAGTGACAAATCCCTGAAGTAGTGACGGAACGCACCCAGTTTCCTTTATAAAACTTTTTCATAATGCTAAGACCAGATTTACTTTTCATTAAATATGTCAAATTGTGAAGGTGTTTTAATAAGACTTATAAAAAGGTATAAGAAAAAAATGAGTACAGTAAGTAACAGACTGTTACATAAGTCCAGTCCTTTGAAGGTTAGATAAGTGCTCAGATTTCACCCCAAACCTTTCATGATCCGATTAGCAATGGTAACTTTACAGTGTCTGTGATGACAAGTAAAACATGAAAGACCGTCACATGCTGAGCTTTTGTAACGACAGCAGTGATGCTGAATGATAACACTAAAACCGCTTTGTGCTGTCCAGATGAAAAGCATCTTCTCTCAATGATTAAGCGCATCAGCTAAAAAGCATCAGTCAGTGCAGCCTCAAAGTCATATCATTTGGGAATCAACCACCAGAAGGGAAACAAGAACTGATACACTGATTACAGTGAACATTTAGCCGCTGCTCCTGGATTACACTCAGTGTATGTTTTCCTTTGTTAACTGTGTGCAAATATGTCACTCTCTGGCTAAAAAGAGCCTGTGTGTCTGTCTTTATGAATCTCATTTGAAGCTATTCATTTTTTCCTCACAAACTAAATGAGAAATGCCAAGGGGTGTTTTGTCCTGGAGGCATTTGGATATTGCGTGGTCTATTTTTCATTCTCATATGACCAAATATTATGCAAATGTAGCTGAACCTCACAGAGACGGCTCAGCACAAAGGAAAATATATATTATCCTTAATGAATTACTGTAAAAGGGTTTCCAAATTAAGGTTTGGAATTTTAATAACAAGAATTTGTGACTAAACAGACAAACTGCTTGGGGCCTCACATTATAGATAAGTGGAAAAAAATGCAATAATGTGGAAACTGGCCTGGTTAAATGAGCGGTATAAAAAAAAAAAATCTGTGTTCATCCCTGAGAATGGCTGAGCCTACAGTAAATGGCTGGATTGATCTGATGCAACCACACAGCAACTTGGCACATCAAAGTCTTTGGTTTTTATCAAGAATTATTATTAAAGCTCACCACCACACTCACATTTGAGAAGCTGGAACCAGGATTTAGCTTTATAAGTTAATTACATAATTTATTATTAATGTTGTTACACATACATTTTTAGCTGGAGACATGCACATACCCAACTCACTACTGACACGTTTCAAGATAATCCACTCCTTTATTTGATTTGATTTATTTGATTTATTCTTTTCTTTCAAGCATGTAAAGACAGATGATATGTCAACACACATAATTTTACACATATCCAACAAATGCTAATCCAATATCAATTTGCTTATACCTAGTACATGCTTGAATGGAGTAGGAAGAAGTCAGACTTATCCAGTCCTACCCCATGAATACAGCAGACAAGAAGGATCTAATGGTACTTACTGATCTCTGGTCAGGTTCAGGTGATGAGCCCTTCTCTGCAATTCTTCTCCTGTAAGACAGAGTCCAGAATTATTTCTGAAAAACAGTTGCTATTTTTAAAAACATATCATCATGTTTAATGTTAATATCATAAAGCACAGACCACACAATTCCTCCTGAACTCCACATTTTTAAAACCTAAATTCCTTAGATTTCTCTAGATCTTACAGTGATACTTCTCTGTCAGCAACAAAGTGCATTTAAATTACGATTTTACTACATATCATCTCATAATACTGAGGAATAGTGAGAGTGATGAGTACATGAACTTATTCTTCAGGTGGCACAACAAAATCCATTGCGACCAACATTGGGGTTTGCTAAATCTACTGTATGGCAACTGTGTCAAGTTTCACTTTTCTGTAGTATATGAAACAAGATCTGAAATTCATTCATATGACTCAAGTGCCTATTTTGAGACGTACTGAATCGAAGAGTAATATATGATGTGTCGCTACCTCCTTGCTAACAGGGCACTCATCTCCTCCATGAGCCCTCCTCCTCCAGGCAGAGGGCCGTTGCCTCTGGCTTCAGATTTGGCCCCTCCAGCCCCTGGCATGGCTGCTGCCAGAGCGGCCGCCGCCT
>NW_018127891.1:660389-708822 GCF_001952655.1 Monopterus albus | reverse complement strand
TTAGGGAACTGCCCAAGTCGAAATGACATGTTAAAAATATGGGTTAATGGTTTGCATATCCCCTCAATTACCCATTTAACAGTTGTCATAGTGATACCATCACTATCACTAGATGTTTTGTTACCACATTTATTCACTATCTCTATAATTTCCTTTTCAACTATGGGCTTCAAGGGCAACATTTTGAAGCACAGTTGTTGACAAATGAATTGATCGACTTAATTACTAATTTGATGCCTTTATGATCACACTGTGTACTCTGGCTAAGGTGTGTCTGTCTAATGTGACCACTGACTTTATAAAACACAGACAATGTGAAAGATCCCAGAAGTGAAGCCACCACAAGTGGATCGCCCGCTGGTGGATGATTGTTGTAAAGGTCATAAATCCTGCCCTCTCCATGTTAGCGGATGAGAGATGAGCCAAACTAAAACCCAAAGTACAAATCAAAAACATTTTTCCCAGAGATGATTTCTGTCATCAAAACCACTCAAAGCCATTTTCCAGGGCTACAAATACTTTATTACAATATCCCATACCAAAGCCTGACAAGATTGTTGTGCCATGACTGTGGCTAATATTCAGCTCAAATATACCACACGTCCACTCCTTGAAAACTCATCTGCTATGGTTTGCCTGCTGGCAGTTCACCTCGTAGTGTCTGTGAGAGGCCAGTGACAGCCTGAAGCAAGACTCTTGCAGTCTATGTAACTCTAAAGCAACATCTGTCACAGTTGTTTGCTATGTTGTTATGCTGTGTCAGATGTATGCTGGTCTATCATAACATGAAACCGTCCTGCTTCTGCTGAAGAAAATCCAATGTACTCTTAGACGCAACTCAAACTTTGACTCCATTACTTGAAGCTGGACTTTTTTTTAATATTATTTACTGAGCTGCCTTATCTTTTGTTCAATGACAAATAGTGATGGTGACAACTGAAAGCAGGGGTGTAATCAGATCTCCGATGCCCTCTGGTAATCCAACCCCAGAGGTAGGTCTCTGGCTGCAGGCAAAGCAGCAGTGGGGAAAATTCCAATTGAAAACAGCACCAAAGCTATGATGATTGATTGACTCTGAGGATAGATGGAGCAGATCAATCCATCATGATGTCCTCCATCGGCTTCCATGGTCTAAGATCCTATTTATTTCTGTAGCTCTTTGCTACAAATGGAAGGAGCTCTGGGGTATTCTCTGAACACCGGGGCAATAGATGTGCTCTATTAAGGCTGACAAACATATGTCATATGTGTCAACATAATGTCCTCCATAATGAATTTAGCATTTGAGCTTAGTGAGACTCAAACATAAACATACTAAAACAGATTGATACAGATAGATCAATAGAGTACTTTATTAATGCCACTGGAAAATTAAATTATATTATTACTGATAAAATAAATTTATCACTCAACTAAATGATCATTCTGCTAATTCTCTTTGCAGTAAGTTGAGTGTTTCACACTTAAAGCTCTAATATGCAAGTTCAAGAAAATCAAGCTCCTCCCACTCCTCCCTCTCCATTACACTCCTCCCAGCCCTTCACCTACATTCCTGTGGTGTTCACTGTCTCAGTTAATGCGGGAATTGGGCATTTGCTAGCAAGAAGCTACTACTAGCTTAAAGCCTCAGTGTTAGAGTAGTAGTAGACCAGAAGCACATTCATGTACTGACTGAGAGCCATGAACTCCGGGCCCTGATTTTGGCCTCTATAACTGGTCTGAAGGAATATCTCCGCCCTGCTACCAGACTGTTCAATGACTCTGGATCACTGGGGAATTTTTGACAACACCTCTTAAAAAGGTTATACACTGTAGCTTTATAAAACATTCAAAGAGACATAATAAAATAATCTAGAGAACTGTAACCAGGCATTGCAAAATAAGGACTGGAGATCAGAGATGGCAGCAAGGAGAGAAAACAGTAATTACCCAGAACTGATTAACAGGAGATAGGTAATGTAATAAACATGAGCTGGTACATTAATTTGATAAAATTATATTCTTGCTGCTCAAAGTGCACATAAATGCGCCAATACCCTCATGTCCTTTGAGCATCAGTATTAAAAGGTAGAAATTAATTGTACACAAATTTAACTGAGAGGTGTGCACAGGAATGTGCACGCTTATGTGTAGGCATGCTGAGTACACACAAAGCCATTAGTGAGACACTGCTCATTCTTCAGGGCTGCCACAGGCCAGTCAGTGTCGGTCAGGGGGTTACACTAGACGGACAGAATCCACATGATCAATCGCTCACTGCAGCCGGTTTGTGTTGTGATATTAGTGGCCTCACTCTTTTTGTCTAAACACACACACACACACACACACACACACACACACTTCTGAAATGTATATAGTATATCAATATAAACCACTCTTTCAGTACACTGGCAACATCTGCTCTAAGCTCATTTAACCAGCATATAATGTACAATGTGCATGCAAAATATAAGCTGAAATTCCTGAAATCCAATCATCATTGTAAATTCCTTTGACTTAAATGTGCAATACACAGTTAACCAGATATGAATAATAAGATTCCAGTGATGGAGTGTTTTAATACACCCATGGGAAAATAGGAGTTAAATCAGAACTATACATTTCTCACTTCAGCTCAAGGAACAAACAGCCAAAGGAATAAACTTTTCAAGAGGTGGTCAATAAGTCACCTGATTAACATTATCAAAGTTAATCTATTTGATGCACACACTGGAATTACACACTAATTACACTGCCCTATTACTAGTGGTTGCCAGTATCCAATTATCAATCAGCAGGACAATGAGCATCTTGTTAGCGCTAATGTTACCTGGCACCAAAGAAACAGGGTTAGCGAGATAGTGCTATCTGTGTGATGTTAACGATATCTTGCTGTTTGCTATTCGAGGCACATGGTTAGCAGTCCAGATAAAGTGTACTAATGAGATCACTCTAGGTGAGTGGACTTTTGATGGCGAGGGCCAACAAAACAATGGTGAGGGAGAAGAAAGTGATCTTAAAGGGAGTGGGATTAAGTAGTGTTATGAAGCAGAACATGAAAAAGGTAGGGAGAAATGAAGAATGTCCATTTATCAAGTCAGACTTTTCTGAATGGAATACCAGCATCATGTTTTAGCTTCCTTGAAGAGCAGATGTCAGATAAGTCAAGGAATATGAGTAACAGGTGAGGACGGAGGATCAACTGGATGTACTGTAACAATGCATATGCACACTTTCTTCACACTTCAGCCAGTTTTGAATGCATTTTAACTGATATGGAAAGCAAAGATGTTTTGGTTCATCACAGTTAAAAATCTAAGACTGTGTCACTAAGGAGAACAACAGTGTCATTTCAGCAAATGCCCCAAAATGACATTTACATTCAAGTGACAAAGTCCTTTAGCCAGAATTATTAGGAATCACGACACTTGTGTTTTGGAAGCAAAGGCCACAGTAGTGTCTACGGTTGTAACGATACAGCCAGCTCGCAATTTGGTTCGATGCACGATACAAGGCTTATGGTTCAATACTCTCATGATAACACAGATACAAAAGATACAAAAACTGTTATTCAGTTTCATGAAGTATATTGTCACATTTTTTTTATCACAATATGTTGTTCCATGATGCACTGTTACACCTATAGTAGTGTCATGTTATAGAGCCACAGGAGGTTGGAGCGGTAGGTTTATTCAAACCATGCATGATGATGAAGTCATTTTAACTTGAACATTTCCCTAAACCTAACCATGTCATTTTTGTGCCTAAACCTAACCAAACCTTCACCATAGTGAAGTGATATTTATTTTTTCCAACAGTGATTTGTTTTGGACAGTTTTGGAAGGCATAGGCAAACAAAATCATCCTGCGGCTAAGGCTGTCAGATCAGAAAACACTCACTGTGGTTTAAAAAAAAACAAAAAAAACCTCATTTTACAGTCGTACTGTGTGGGTTTTACAAGTGAGATGCACCACAGTAATGGCAGCTTGTGTATTTTGGCTTCAACCCTGATTTGTCTAGATACATTTTCAGCTGCTTCTGTTTGTAGCCATCCCAACAAACCCAAAAGTATTTCTGATGGCATGGCCAAAACAGCTTGGCGACAGTCCAAAGATAAGCCAGCAGAAACTGACAGTGCTGCTTTCAGAGGAAACTTGGACTAACTACAGATCCTTACTTCCAGATCCTTACTTAAGATCCTTACTTCCAGATCCTATCCTTGTGATTAGATGTAAGTGAAACTAAACTGATTATAACTGTAAAGTCGGTTCCAGCAGTTACTGTAAAACAAGGGTGTATACAAGGAGATCATTAGATGAGTTCAGCTGAATCCTCAATCATTCAATTGAAGCCTAGAAGACCAACTGACAGCCAGAAAGACAGAGCTATTTGGAGAGGT
This sequence comes from Monopterus albus, assembly GCF_001952655.1. Classification (NCBI taxonomy): domain Eukaryota; kingdom Metazoa; phylum Chordata; class Actinopteri; order Synbranchiformes; family Synbranchidae; genus Monopterus; species Monopterus albus. The sequence goes on along the minus strand of NW_018127891.1, from coordinate 704,443 downwards.
CTGTTTACTGAGACGTGTTCTTAAAATCACAGGGCTAAGGAGAGCTGACCTTGGCATCAAGCAATATGCATAGCTGTGTTCTGTGTGAGACACTACTGTTTTAGACAAAAGCAGATGAAGCAGGGCAGTGGGACAGCTCAGAAAACAGCCCAGCTCACAGCGAAGACTCAGGCTGTTGGAGCAATGATTGGTAACCTGCTTAAAGCTCACAGTGCGTGTGGGTGTGCACTGAGGAATTATATATGCAAAAACAAAGATTCCCCTATATTAAACCCACTATGAACCTAACTCTAATGTAGATCCAGAAACAGTTATTTGTAGCCTTCAAAAATCAAATTCCCATTTGCGTCTTCTTTCACTGTGAATTTATTCAGTTGTAGATGAAGCAATCTTAGTCTCTTTGTTGGGCTCATCACAGCATTGTCATGAGCAGTCAGGGAAAATGTCCAAATTAAATTTTTTTCTGAGCACTTTAACCTCTAGAGTCCTGAGCTTTGGAAACCCAAGCTGTGCGGTCCTCATATGAGGACGCAGGGACTCTAGAGGTTAAGCACTCCTGACATCTGTGCTGCCTTACAGCCTGAGATTTAAAGCTCAGAGAGGTAAGAAAATCTCACAACAAGGTCTGTTTTCTATCACTTTCATTGTGACGTTATGATCATAAAAGTTTTCCGTTTTATTTATTTTTTAATCTATTCTATGGCATCACCTGGCACATCAGGTAAGACACACGGTGAATATTAGCTATTTGACTGCTTACTGAAAAACAACATTTTGTACAATGCTTTGTCCATGCAGTCGGTACTGTGTCCCTGAACATCGGGAATGAATCTGACTGCCGTGCTGCCATGGCTACCACTTCTGTGAACATAACACTCCTGCTTAGCATGTATGCACATACACTACACTACAGCAAAAAAAAAAAAAAAAATAAAAAAATATCACACCATTACACTCGCTACACAACGAGTTAGTATTCAGAATGGACCATGTGGTCAAAATCAAAGGCAACCTCTCCTGATTGCACCCCATCTCACCCCACACAGCCCCCCTCTCTGTCCCCCTCTGTCTCTCCATTTTCACCATTATGGTAATCACACAGTAAATCTGCCCTGAATCTGATGATGTTTTGTGCCTTCCAGAGTGAGAGCACTTGCTTGGCAAGACAAAAGAAGGGCCAGAGAATTGATAGATCAAGGCACTTTAGAGCTGGAGTCAAAATAAATTACTTCCATTACAAAGGCCTGCAGAGGAGGATGCAACTAAGCCTGAAGCATCAGCTAGCATCACAGACAGGCAGGCATCTTTTATTTTAGAGCATATCAATGTTTGGCTTCTGCATGTTGCACCAGGGAGCTCATGAATACTTGTCAGAGGGAGACAATATCAATCTCTCATTGAGGACTGAGCCACTGCAATTTATTTTGGTGCAGTATGCTGATTTTATTTTCTTCTACTACTTTTTAGGCAAGCATCCAAATCTCCAAATTAAAAACCTGGAAGCTCCTGGTCTGAGGTAGACAGAAAGCATTCTTTTATACATAGTATAATTATTTATTTGAAGAATGATCTTTAGCCTTTTGACCCATGGATTAAGTTCAATTTTAGTGTTTTGTTTACTTTTTGTGTACTTGTTAATTAGATGGCCTGTGGTATAAGAGCTGAGACTTGCTTTAGCAAGTAAGCAGGAAATATGTAGAAGATCATGCCTGTGACCTAATGTTAGAATCAGTCTAAATGAAGGCAGCAGTAACCATAACTGTGATGTTTGGACTGTTTCATGTCAGTCAAGCTCCATTAAGTTGAGTTTACAAGAACAGGCAACCCCACACACTGAAGGTTAGAAATAGGATTTGTCATTTGTTACCTGGCTTTGACAATGATTGTCAGAGCATCAAAGACTAAACAGCCAATCAACACATCTTCATATGTTAATCTAATCACAAGAAAATACAAAATGCACACTGTCCAGACATGATTAGAGAGTCTCCAGACTCGGTACACACATCAATCTAATTGCAGCAATCTAATTTGCCACTCTGGGAGAGAGTGGGGTGTCAGTGTGGCAGCCTTGCCTGATGTGACAGTGTCTCATATGAGATTACACACCACACACAGTGTTATCGAATTCCTCGCCTCCTCCCTTTCCCAAAAGCTTCTCTCTTGCATTGATCAACAAACAGGCCAGAACAGAAGGAGAGAGGGGATCATACATCTGACACTCTATCACCCCAGAAAACCTGACTGGGGATGACGGCTAAAGACAGAGGCTCTGATTAGGCACTTGGTAAAGACACTTAGTCAATGCACCGCAGCAGCAGTTCAGCCAGTCATCAAGTCATCCAATTTATATTCAGAAGGTAAATACAGAGGGGGGGTAAAGTAGTATCCTGACTAATAAAGTAATATACTGTAATTACATAAAACCTTCTTTTGTAGTGTGGAACAGCACAACAAACTTTTTTTTTTTCCAGTCTAAAGTTTCAAGTGTAACCTTGACTGAAACCCACCTTAATCTCTGATTTCTTCTGGAGATAAAGTAAGACAGGACTTCCCATACTGTCCACCAGACTCTATTTCATCTGAATGATGCTTTCTAGCTCTCTAATTGCATCCTGAAAAATGTGCAGCCCGAACTGTTTAGGAGGGTTGTAATAACCTGTTGACAAAAAGCACCTGTCAACTGGAGAAATTAAAGCAGCCATCTTAAAAAAAAAGCAGCTGCTGCACATCATTTGTGCAGTCCTGCAGACATTTAAGGTAACAGAAGAACCTGGAGTTACAGGTCTGTGTGTGCTACACGTGTGTGCAGAAAAGAATGATCAGAGCTTCTGGCATCTGTGGTTAAATAAAACCACTGGATTATTTTTTTTAAATTTATGACAAAAACTAACTGTTGCACATTTTTATCACTTGAATGGCACGGCTGCTTGCTCACCTGCAATTTCACACTCGGTTACAATGGAAATGCAAACTTTGTAACAAGCCAGCAGAGGTCAAACTGGCTGCTGGTAAATTTTCCTTACACTCCTGGCACCAGCTCCAACACGACAAGGTACAGTGTTCACTGAAGGAACAAAAACATTTCTGCTCTGTGGGTTGTCAGCTTGTGAAGGAGTCAGACAACAGCAGCTCTGAGAGACATCCAGACAGAGAATGTTCTGAAATGTAAACACTACTCTCTGTTTTCATGGAACACAAAAGGCAGAAACAATAACAGAACAGTTGCTGGTGGATGATGAATGAACATGAGGACAAAAGCTAAATGTTCCTTTGCACCTGGCAGACAGTGGTTTGAAGGGAATTTAAACTGGGGATCATCACTGAGAAGACTGGAAGTCTGATGAGTCACAGGGGACAGTTTCAAAGATGATGGATGAAAAAAATGGGCATGTTAGCACAAAGGAGCAGTGAGACTCTTCAGCTTAGTGAAATATTAATACTGAGAGGAAAGTCAGGTTGAGATGAGGCAAAGCTAAAAGGAAAAAGTACTATATATTAATAGTCCCTAAAATAAGTGAATGAAGCAAAATCTGCTCATTAATGCCACCACAGGCTTTAGAGCTTGGCAGGAAATGCTTGCGATTAACACTGTCAAACACTGATTGCTATACACTAAACAGCATGTCTCAAGTTGCAGAGACGTCATCATCAGAGTGACTCTGGCAAAAACATCACTAGAGATGGATCAATCACAGATTACATAACCACAGAGTTTAAAAATTTTATTAGGACCAAATATCAGGAAGGAACAACACGAAGGCATTTGAGACTTTATCAGAATGCAGCAAATTTGACCCTCACCCTTCTATTCGCCAGACTGAGACTGAATCGTTACAGTAAAACAGAGCTCAATCCCTTATAATCCTCCTGCTTCGTCCACATTTTGCAACCAGTTTTTCATAATCTTGCTATAAGCCCTACATAGAAGCTTGTGATGATGTGCTCATGCTGACTGAGGGGGAATCTGTCCTAATCCGAAAAGGGACAGGCAGAAATTTGGTGGTGGTGATGATAATGAAAGATGGCTCCACTTTCTTCTTATGATAATAACTTTCTTTTCCCTGTTACCATATGATGGATGAAGAAGCAAATCAAGTCAATACCCCCAGCACATAAGAACTTCCTATACATTAAGTGATCAGCAAGGAAACATCTCAAATACAATGAAATGTTATGAGTTGGAGAGGATGTACTCTGTATCCTCAGACTTATCTGAACTGTTTTCTCTGTTATATGCATGTTATTTCTGCAGGTTGTCATTAGTGCCAGCAGATGAAGAGCTGTGCATCCAGGGGTGTCAAATACATACATTGGGATGAAGCCTGCTCTCACAGCAGGTTCACCCCCTGAGTGCATTAGCAGAGGCTTAGTGTCAAGTACCTCGTCTGTCTGCACCTTAAATGCTCCAGCACGCAGCTTGGTCAGGGTGAAACGTCCTTCATTCTTCTGATCTCTAGGTTTTCCTGAGTTCAGTGAGTAAACTTAACTGACTTCTCATGAGCCAAACTTGATCACAAGCAGTTTTTTTGCTGTTCTCAATCCCTACACATCCCAACATATGCCTTTAAATGATTATTATTAAGATTCACGAGTATAACTGTTTTCCAGCAGTAAAACAGTCCTTGACACGTACCTACACATTCACGAGTATAACTGTTTTCCAGCAGTACTTTACCTCCTTGACATGTACCTACACACGTATTGCTTCTGGCTGACTATAACACTACTAGAAATTTGACATACTGTAATATCTGTGTCGGGGCATTAACAACAGTGAACAGTAATATCACTTAAATTCAAACAGCCACAGAGGCATTTATCCAGCTGTAGGGCTGATGTTGTTACCCACTGCTTATCAGCTTACATGTTTTACGTCCTGATCCAAATCATGGAGTAAACTGTTGTTGTGAGCTTTGACAGACAAATCTTCTGGGACCATCACAAAAGACAACCAATGCTAGACGCCCTCCTTACTGCAATATCCACTGAACACAGAGCGGACTGTGCAGGAGCTGCCAGTGACTCAAGCAAGCCCTGGAATGACATGAATGCAAAGCAAATAAAGGTGTAAATTCATAACATTAGCAGTGGCTGTAGGCTTTCTGCATGGAATAACTCAGCAACAGATAAATATACAGTCTGTGGAGAGCAGGATTTGCTCAAATAAGAGCTGTATACGAAAAAATGGATGACTTTGGATTAATAGGTTTGCTTGTGAAGACTTAACAACCCATCCCATGTCCAACTATACACCCCAGTAGATTTTAAAAAGTAAACTCCACTTGCATATTTAGTAAACCAGACATGAACCAGAGCCTTGTAAATACACTGACAGGTCAATATTCTCAACTGATATCAGGTGATCACTGATATATCACAGATATATGCTGGTAGACTTGCAAAAATAAAACATCATAAACTGCAGAAATAAATGCTTTGTCGTTATATTTTTAGAGATTTAAATATACATTTTTTATTGTTTTTAAGTTATGGCATCTGTCACAAAAACCCAATAGCTATCAAGCTCTACTACAGTGTGCTCATTCTCACATATCTTAATGGCACTTCAGTATGTATAAATCATTTGCTCTACATTACCAGGATGATAACAACGCTTTACATATTACAATTATGATGATATGTAACATGTCAGGCAGCAGTTTCAGTCTGAGGACTTAATGGTTCCAGAACAAATAGGCAATATCAAATTAAGGGTTAGGATCCACTCTTCGAGGGGTGGGGGTATCTGATTTGTCCCCTGGCGTTGGTCACTATGGAGACAGATTTTTCCTACTGTGCCATGACAGAGCCCATGTGGGTGGATGGTGACAGCCCTTCACTCAGTGTGTGGCTCCAAAGTGCCAGGCTGTGATAGGCACCATTTGTGTAGCCCTACGTTTAACCCTAATGACAAAGGAAGCTGTCACTCCCTCCCCCGTTCTCTCTAACCTCCATAGTGCCCCCTTCAAGACCAGGCACAAGGCCCATTGGGAGGTAATTGCCAAGGAGGGAAAAACCTGCTCTGTCTAATATGTGGGAGGAGTAGATAGCAAGCAATTGTTAGTAGAAGTGGTTGCCAGCTGGATGCTTTTAATAAAAATGTTCCTTAGATGATACAAAGAGATGTTTGCAAATGAAAGAGGTGCTTATGGTTAAGTCTTATAGCATGTGTGTTTGTAAGCGTGTGTGTGCATGTCTAACTCCTTTAAGAGTCTCCTCTAAGCAGCACTATCTTTGCAAAAGTGCTCTCTCAACAGGATCTGTCACTGCTTTGTTTGCTGCACAAGATGAGTGAAAATTAGTGAAACTCGCTCACCACTTTGTGGGGCTCCAAGGAACCAGAGGACCACCTTTACTCTATAAAATATTTATTTCATCTTTCAATTGCACCTCCAGCCAGAGCTGACTAAATAATAAATATCCAGGGCTTCATCATTTGGGCCATCGATCCAAACTAAATCAAGTTTTCAAACCATCTCCTCCCTCCTCCTCATCTCCATTATGTAAGAGCACCTGGCAGTGCTTTACATCATCTGAAGAGCCCTTGGGATTTTCTAATAAACACTTCTGTTTTTAAATGGTCCCCCAGGCACGCCATAAGAGACAGGCAGAGGGGGTTCAGCCTGTGTAGCAAGAAACATCTCATTCTGCATTCCAGGACCACTCTCAGTGAAAGCCAGTGACCTTATGCTCTTTAAATGCACCTCTTGGGATGCCGAGCGAAAAGGAAATAATGAGGGTAAAGCAGGGGGGATGGATCAAAATGAAGAAAGGATTATATAAGATACAGGCAGGGAAACAATTTTTTTGTAAAAAAGGGTCTTTACTCTCATTTGCTGTCAAGAGACAGAAAGCTGGACAGTAATTGTGAATAGCAGCATGGGTCCAATCCCCTTAAAAGCCATAGGACACCCACTGTTGATGAATAATCTCTGGAGTGAGGGAGGGGCAGCTGTGACAACTAATGTAATGTTGCCTCTTTTCATCACAATCACATGCCTTGGCCCCAGCATCTGTTGGACAATGGTTCTGGCTTGGCATTTAATGGGCCTTGTGCTTCAGTTAGTGACCCACGAATGCAAGCAAGAGGGTAATGACGTTGTTTAAAAAGGGGATGAAAGTCTCTTTAATCCTGCATTTAGGCTCTGGGACAGGTTTACTTCCTGTTTCGGAGAGCATGGAGAAAGTGATGTACTGTAGTATCACAGGGCTACAGAGCATACGGTGAACTGAAACTGCCAGTGTTTAACTGAAGTATCACACATACCAACATGCTAAACTGAGAAAACTGTTGAGTATAGCGCCAAAATCTTCTGTTCAGATTATAGTCTTGCAACCCTAAATCAGAAAAAAGTTGGGGCGATATGTAAAATCAAAACTAAAAATAGTGATCTGTAAATCATCTATGCCCTGTATTACACTGAAAACAACACAGCAGCACATTATTTGATGTGATACCTCATCAATTTGAGGTATCACAAATACCTTTCTCCTCAAAGAAAGACAGGAAGGGGTTTGGACATGTCACCCTCTACAGTACAGAACATAATTAAAAGATTCAAGGAATCTGGAGGGATTTCAGTTTATAAAGGGCACAAGCTGGATGACCGTGCTCTGTGATCCCTCAGACGGCACTGGATCAAGAATTGTCACTCTTCTATAAGTGATATAACCACATGGGCTCAAAAGCCCAGTCTGTCATGGTCTGGGGTCGTGTCAGTGCCCTTGGCAAAGCTCGCTTACACGTCTGTGATAGCTCCATTAATGCTGAACTATATGTAGGGATTTTGGAGCAACATATGCTGCCTTCAGGACGACATCTTTTCCAGGGACGCCCATGCATACTTCAACAAGACAATGCAAAACCTCATACTGTGCATGTTACCAAGGCCTGGCTGTGGAGGAAAAGAGCACGAGTGCGGGACTGGCCTGTCTGCAGTCCTGACCCGTCCTCAATAGAGAATATGTGGCGCATTTTGGAACCCAAATTGTATCCACATAGACTGAGGACTGTTGCGCCTTAAGACTTGTTTGCAGGAAGAATGGGACAAAATTACAGTTAACACATTTAATCACTTGGTGTCCTCAGTTCCTAATTGTCTTTTAAGTGTTGTGAAGAGATCATCATTTCATTGTATTACCTCATCACTAGCCCTAAAATGCATACCATTTTTTTTTGGAATGTGCTGCAGGCATCAGAATTGAAGTGTGTTTATTCTGAACAAAGAATAAAGTTGATGAAGTATCACATCAAATAATGTGCTGCTGTGTTGTTTTCAATGTAATGCAGGACAAAGATGATTTACAAATCACTGTTTTCAGTTTTCATTTTACACACCATCCCAAGTTTTTCATTTTGTTTTCTTGTTTGAGTGAAACAATGGAGAAACTTGATCTTGCAGTCTGTGACCGTTTGTGGGGAGTTGTGGGAGCTTTTGTGTCATTCACTCTAAAGGCCTCATGACTAATCCTCTCTTTACAAGAGGTTAGCACAGGGGACCAATTAATGTCTCTCCCACATCTCTGTTGGAACCACAAGCAAGAAAATGTGTCCAAGGTTTCAAGGGCCCTACATGGGTAGACAGAGTTGAATTGAGGGAACCATTCTCAAACTTTTTCCCAGACTGGTAACAAAGGGGAAATAAGAGTAACACATTCTGAAGACTGTCCAACAGACCCTCCTCATTCACAGAAGGTTTATCCTGAATTGCCTTTCTTTTCAGCCCAGAAAACAGAGCCTGGTGAAAAAAAAGTAATAACAATATGCACAGCCTCATTTGCTTCCAGTGATGAATGGTAAGATTTACCAAGGGTGAACAAAGATGTTGTAGAATAAACACACAAACAAGTCTCACCAAGTGGCTACAACCTGTTTTAGTTGAAGTAAAGGTCAGTTACACTCAGCCAAACATGTATGCAATTACCTGATTAGTGTAATAATAATAATAATTCAGAATACAAAGATCAAAATACCAAAGAAGGTGGATTTTTGCTTGGCTGTGCTCGTTTTTGTTTGGAGGGCTTGATGTAGTTGTTTTAAGATCAGGATCAGCATCTTCTTTTGTCTAGTTGCGAGTGTGTAAGACCTCTCCAGTATGTACCTGCTTGTGTTTAAATTCAAAGATGGGGGGTCTTCATTTGGTCTTGCTCTGAGATAAACTGGAAATACAGAACCATCACCACCGATTCTTTTAGTTAATGCTCTCCACTATGAAAGTAGGGCACAAGAGCTCTGGGAGCCAAACACTGAAAATAATTCAGCACACTGAGGGCTTTGGCTTGCAATTCTTGCACAGATAGCAAGTATCCCAATAAGATCACTTTCCCACACTCTTTGAAATCTGTTCATATCTACACATTGAAGTCTTTTTCCAATAGCCTGAAGTATTAAACATTCCTCATATCATCGCATCTTCCTTTTGTCTGAGCAATCTGACTTTTCCTCCGTAGACTGCCTCTCCTCGCCCTGTTACACCTCCTTGCCAATCATTTGTCACAAATTAATTGATCCATGACGGCAAAAGCCCACCTCTGTTGATCTTGACAGACAGAAGACTTTTCAGTGGAGGCACAGAAAACAAAAACAAAGAGGAGGAACTACACAAAGCAGATGACAGGTTGATGGACAGAGATGACAGGCTGAAAGAAAAACAGACAGTGACAAGGTACAGTAGTGTAATCAAGTTGGTTTCTAGTGCAGTAACTATCATTCTTAAAGCTGTTATAATCAATATTTTTATAAAAAACAATATTTCAAATGACTCAGATAAAACTGTGTGCAGTAAAAGGAGTTGCAGGTGGTGGTAAACCTCCAGAAAATTATTTCCTGAATCTGCAGCTCCCTTTAGTTTTATGGAGCTTTGCAGTGAGTTTCGGCTCATTATTTAGCTGTGTTTTGTAGTTTACTGTTCTGATTCACTCTCATAGCGTCGTTTTCACCTGCTCAGCACCAAAGGACAGATCAGCTAGTCAGAGAAGATAATGGAGCACTTACAGTAGTAGCTGAAGTGCCAGACAGCAAAAATCACAGATGTAAAAAGAGAGTGAAAATTGGACATTGCCAGGTGGAAACAGAACTCGAAATGATAATGTTGCTCTGTAAGTCATGGATGTTAAATTAAGTAACTTTTAGTAACAAGTCTGTCATATGTCAGCTGTTTAAGGTTGAATGAATGTAATTTAAATCCTACTGCTTGGTGGATGTTTCATCCTGAACTCCCACCCTGTATTGAGACCCTTAAACATACTTTGATTCAACAAACCATTTCAGTTTTAAGTCAACACATCCTGCTCAGCAGTAATGCATCATTAGCCTAATGCTAAAGTCAATAACAGCATGCAAGATATCCTACAATTAGTCCAACTGACCTTCGTCAGTGGTTTATGTCAGTCACGGCGAAAACAGATGATAATATCAGTAGCAAATACTGAAGCTAATCCTTAAAGTTATTAACAAATGTAAATATAAAATAAAAGTTCCTGAAGTATGCAAAGACAAAGTCAATCATGTGCCAGAGTTGAGTTCACCGCAAGGCTCAAGTGTGATTATACTGGTGAAATTTACTAATGAAAAACAAAACCCCTTTGGAACCACAAACTCGTGAGCATTCTGTTAGCAGTGCAAACACACACTTCTCTGTAGTCTTCAAAAGAAAGATGAACTTTTCCAACATACAGGAGAGGTCTTTGTCATTAATAAATAAAACTGAATTCCAATTAGTCCTGCAATGCTACTCTCCAAAATAGCACTGTTCAACCTCAGACTAAAAATTCCTTGTTTTGCTCCAAGATTGACATTTAATCTTCACGAATTTATCAGTGAAACATTTTTAAGGGTTATTGGTACCAATTTTTAACTGCATATTTTTAAAATATGTGAAGGTAATGCTCCCTAATAAAAAAATTATTTTTTTAAGGAAAAAAAGGATATGAATGTGCATATTTTAACTTGTTCATGGAAAGAATAAAGAGCCACATTCAACCTTGAGGGTCATGACAGAGGAAAGAAGAGAGGGATTACAGCCAAAAAAAAAGGTGAGAGAAAGATTATAAAAAAGTGAAAGTGTGCCAGAGAAGCTGTGTGAGGAGGAAAACGTCTCTCTCTGCCTTTCTGTGGTTTGGCCTCTGCCTCAGAGTGTAGAGCAGCAGGGATGTTCTGGTGACTCTCAGCATACTGACAAGCTTCTGATGACAACGCTAACTGTAGATCCAATCTTGCCACATCTCTGTTTACTCTGGGGATTAAATTAAAGAACACAGCATCCAATTTCATACCTGGCTTCTCTTACCACCCTTTACAATGTGACATTTACTCGCTAGCATGATGCCCTTTCTCTATTCCTCTCCCCGACTCACTCTCTCTCTTACTACTCATAGATAATACACTGTGCGGCACACAGGGATTGTTGAAAGCAGGAAAACGATGCCAGCTTTACACAGAATGGAGATACATGTGCTTATTGGATTAACTATATTGAGTTGAAGGTAGTTGTTCCCCTTCCTCCACACTTGGAGTTTGAACTGTTTCTCAGAGAGAAATAGTTGCCAGAGACAACTAGCTTACTCTGTTCCAGCTTTTTTGTTTTTATATCAATTGGATATGCATTAAGTTATACTGCTTAGCTGCGGCTGCACAGATAAAGATGGCAATTAGCTGCCAGACTCTGAGGACTACCTATTGTGACAAACCTCTGGTCCCAACAGCACAATTATTTGAAAAGTGTGGCTTCAATGTAGAATATTAGCTATGAAAAAAATTGCACTTATTACAAATTGATTATTAACACATACATGCACACACAAAATTACTACAGATGCTCACTCTGGGGCTGAGCAGCATCCAGAAAAAACAGAAGTCTCTTTTTTTAATAATGCAAAGCTTTGAGGCACCATCACACCATGCACTGTAATATTTCATTCAAAGAACTGACTCTAATGTAAAAGGTTTGCTAGTCCTGCTGATCCCAAAGAGAATAAAGCACCATATCTCACCATCTGCTTTCACCTCACTGTTTTGACTCCAGTTTGTCTGGTCAGCTCACACAGAGCAGCATAAGACTGTACATGGGCCACAGCTTCAAACTGTAACATCAGACAGGCTGACTTTATACTACCAACCCAGCATGAAGTGGCAGATAGCCCAAATAAATGAGCAGCTGGTAGTGAAAGAATGCAAAGCGCCTCAGTTATTATTTATCTCATGACAAAGAAGCATTTAGACTTGTGTACTGAGAGGTAAAGTTGTAGCCAAGAGGAGTGGAGTCCACAAGTTTTCAATGCCTAAGAGATTACTGACAGTGAAAACAACATTATGCAAGTTGAAGAAAAAAAAAACACACTCTTTTTCAGTTACATATCTAGCAAAGCCATCACTGCTGCAAACCATCTGTTTCCTATTCATTGATGACATGAGGAAAACCCTCCGATATAGAATGAATAGAAACACAATTACTGCGAGGAAGATAAAGCATGATACAATCTGAATATGTGCAACACATCTGGGATAGAAAAATCTGACTCTGAGTTACAGATCAAAACAAACTATAGGTAACAAAAGCACAACAATCACGACCTCTCTGAAGCCAGCATTAGTGGATGAAACCACAGCTAAACTCTAAGCTCTTTGTCCCTGATCAGCCAGTATTATGCAGTAGTGATTGCTTGCTAATATGTTATCTAATACTTGGAGAGTTGATAGAGAAAGGCTCTTTGCTGTGAGAATGTCTGGAGTCTATTTTCTGCCTCCTGACAGGAAATTGCTCAATGCAGCTTTAACACAAACAAATCACAGCAACTGACTATCATCATCCCTATAATCCCTCAAGTTTTAACACTGACAACAGTGTAGTTTATTAGCTTCTACTGTCCTCGACTGTTCTTCCTTCTTAATGACAACTTATATCCCAAGTAGTTTAAGTAGAGGATGCCTTGAAAACTAATCTTGAGACATTATCTGAGGTATATTAAAGGGCCATTAAACAAAGCAGGCTCTCTGCAAGAACATATCAGCCCAATTAAACTGAAGAAAGTAAATAACAGCAAGTGGGGAATTCTACCTTTTTTCATTATATTTTGGGCTTGTACTATTGTTCTCAAATGATTTTAGGCAATACATAGTCTCTGTTAGAAAAACCACTGAAATATGAAAAGAATGAAGATGTTCTGTTGATTCTTATTAAACAAATATGGCAAAAAGATTAAATGAAATGATATTCAGAAATACAAACTCATTATATGAAGCAACTGATGGCCACTAATAAGGTAAAAGCTGTGTTTGATGTGTATTTCTATGCTTCCACACGGGTCATGGCAATGGCCCATGAAACATTAGGTTTTTGGGTTGTCCCGACCATATGTTCATCCCATTCTTGAGGAAACGAAACCACTGATGACTGGTTGGCAAAAGCATATAAAGGCGAAGCGGTAAATCTTGCTTCAAGATTATCCACCATCCAATATCTTTGTACAAGTTTAAGTACCGCTAATGGGCCAATATAACCAGTAAAACGCAGTATTCTCCTTGCCAAAATGTGGTTAAAGCTAATAATTTGATACTGAAAAGGGTCTTCTACCTCATATTGCCTTTAATTCTCTCTTGTGGGTTATTTCTTAAAGATTACCAACCATTCAGTACCTGTGTACCAGTTTTATTTCACTCTTGTGGGTTATTTTTATGCCTCTGTGCCAGCAATAGCTGTGGCCAAAGGCATTATGTTTTCATGTTTTCCATCGGTACACAGGTACATCTGGCCATATGTGCATCTGTCTGTATGTCTGTCTAGCCCATTCTCCTACAATGATATCTCAGGAACGCCTTTAGGGAATTTCTTAAGATTTGGCAAAAATGTCCAGCTGGATTCAAAGATGGACTAAATAGATTTTGGTGGTCACAAGGTGAAGGTCACAGAGCCCTCACGTACATCCCATTCCCATGAATTTGACAGTTTTCTTCTAATTTCTTTAACTGAAATTCAGCACTCCGATTCAAAACCTCACATACGTTTTTTTTTTTTTTGTTGCATGTGTACAAGGTTTTTAAAATGTTGGTGCTCTTTTCAAATGCATCCTACTTAGTGAATTAAGCTGTATCCTAATTAGATGCTCTGACTAAAATCCACTCCAAAATCAGGGTTCACATGAGTTTATAGATTTCATCAGAAAATAATGCTGAATTGGTTGCTTTGAAATATATGACCTATCACATCACAGCAAGAAGGTTCCAGATTCGAGCCCAGGCCAACTTGGGGCCTTTCTGTGTGGAGTTTGCTTGTTCTCTCTGTGCCCGTGTGGATTCTCTCTGGGTACTTCGGCTTCCTCCCACAGTTCAAAGACATGCAGCTTAGGTTGATTGGCAACTCTAAATTGCCTGTAGGTGTGAGTATGTGTGGTTGCCTGTCCCTGAGTGTCAGCCCTGTGACAGGCTGGCGACCTGTCCAGGGCGTACCCTGCCTCTTGCCCAATGTCGGCTGGAATTGACTCCAGCCCTCTCGAACCAATTTGGGATAAGCGGTATAGATAATGGATGGCTGGATGGATGGCTGGAGCTTGCGTCATCGCATTAATAAAGGCAAATCTCTATGATGAGGGAAAACTCAGGTATGGGAGAGAGTCCCCGTCCAAATCTTATTAAGAACAGATCCTCCTTTTATTAAAGGATTTATTGTGGGATTTCCCTGTGCAGCAGTGTGAACTGAGTGATACGCTCCACTGCAGAGGACCCGAGGAACTCTCTGGATCTGATTCCAATTAAAATCTGCAACACCCCTGGAAGGTTTCACATGCTGAGTGAAAGTCAAAGAACACTTGTGACAAAAGCTCCCTGGTGTACAAACAGGTGCTAGTTGTTACCTTTCGTCTGACAGCTTGAAACAGATAAATAATACATTTAAAATCTCTTTTCATTGTGATTCCTTTTAAGTGAGGGTGTAAAGATAGGTTTAAGAATGTTTGGGGTTTTTTGCCTCCTTTCAGCTGTGAATTAAACTAGTGTTATTGGTCTAGATTGATGGAAGCACTACTTTAGTTCCTCAGAAGAAAACTCACTTAGAAGCATTACAAAAAAACAAAGCTGTAGTACAATAAGATTACAATGACCTTCAAGAAAATAATTATCTAAAATACCTTGATAAGACTGCAACTAATGATTATTTTGAACTTCACTTAATCTGATGATTTGTGTGATAAATCCAATAATTTGATTTGTGAAACAGAAAATATTGAAAAATCACAGTTTCCCAGAACCCAAAATGAAAACCTATACAAATTGTTGGTATTTTAGCTTGTTAAGTGGCTTAAACGATTATTTGATATCTCAATAGCAAAAAGGCAACCGTGCTAAATGGACAAAAACAAGCTCCAATTTAAAGCACTACAAAAAAGACAGCATACAAACATTTAACTGGAGAAAACATTAATTATACTGGACACAAGTAGGACACAGCTAGCAGCTGCCCACCTTAGTGCCATCCCCTACTGCTCTTTTCTGGAGGAAAACATCATGTTATTTGTGCATAACCATGTCAAATGGAAAGTTCCACAGCATGGTTCACACATCAAAAAACAAAGGATTAATATTGCTTCAGAGATGTTTTTCTGCTGTGAGCCGAGTTGGCTTGTAGTTTTGGTCTAAATGGAGCTCAGAGGGCATTTTGTCCTCATTTGGCAAGATTAATTTCCTTGTGATGTCTGTTTGCTTGTGGACATACTGGCTTACTTTTTGTACCTCAGTACTGTGGAAATTGCCCTTTTTGTTATTTTTTATTTATTTTTATTGGCTGACACCCATATCTTTTCCTTAAGTTACACAGAAATTGATATGCTTCCATCCATATTGATCCTCAGCCTCACTTTAGACAGAGTTTGTGTCAACATTTACAAACTGCAAATCAACTAAACTTGCTAGCTATTCCTTTCTTGTTGTTAGTAAAAGCTGTAGGTGTTATTTGTTGGTCCCATGTCGATTTTTAATACATGAATTCAGTGGCTTAATACAAAATTCTTATTTTTTAATCCCTAGTTTTGAGGCAGGCGGTTTATGGTAGAGAGAAAGCATTCACTTAGATTGTATGAAAACAATTGCTTCTTTCCCCATATTTCCCTGCAAGCTCATCATTTAGTTTAAGTCCGTCTTAATGCAGTTTTATGCTTGTAACAAAAAAAAAAAGTTTGCAGGTTTTGAAAAAGAACGCCACATGACCAATCTGTCCCTTTGCTCCTTTAGCAAATTGCACACACTTACCAAACATGTTTCCAATATGCCCGTTTCTCGTTAAAGGCCGCAGCTCATTCTTGCCCCAGGCGTAGTGCTTGTAGTTGTCCCAGGCAAACTTCATCATCTGCAACATAAATAGAGGGCAGACATACCGATCACTCGACTGATAGGTAGGCAACACTCCTCCAATACAAGACAATTAAATAAGGTATAGCTCAAGGCAACCTGAATGATAGCGTATTGATCAGAACTGGATTAAGGTCAAGCACACCATTATCACACATAAACAATACCGCTAAACAATAAGATTGGCATTTCCCTTGCAGCTGTTCCTCCTAAATTAAAGCTTGAATGAGGTCAGAAGATGAAAAGCAAGTTTAATAGATAAGACCGCATTGTAGAAATGAAAGTATTACTTTTTTTTCCCAAAGGATATCCCTTCCCAACTGATACAGGAAAAAAATGACTTGTAAATTAGGAAATTGTCTTTGAAACAGTAAAATAACAAGACAGAGCAATGCAGGCAAGGATGAAGGGAAGCTGAAGAACCAAAAGCTGTGTGCTGCATGAAAACACAGTTAGCTTAATGACATGTACGAGAAAGTTGGTTTAAATAATATCAGAACAAAAAACAGAAAAAAAATTCAGTCCTTTAGTTAATGTCCACTTTTGTTGGTTCTTAACACCATTTAATGAATACAGTTTTACTGTAGCAACTTTAGGTCAGTCATTAAGGACCAACTGTTGGCTCCTCTCTAAGCTTCTGACTAATCTGCATATAAAGGTTAAGGAACGACCAAAATGATTACAGCTCATCCCGAGGGAAACCTATATGCCTGTACTACATTCCATCAAGTGATTGTTGAGACATATCACTACAAACAAAGTGTTGACCTCATGGTGGTGCTAGAGGAAAAGTCAGAGGATTGCCATAGTTGTTAGGATCTGAACTCTAGGGACCATGAACATCACAGCAAGATATTCAGTCGCTGTTGACTCTGGACCAAAGTGGTGGACTAGTGCTATTGCCATGGCAGTAGCTACTGCAGCATTGCTAAAATAAGGGGTGTATTAGTGTAGAAACTGAACTGATGTTGTGCAGATTAACTTACTATAAATGAAGTCTATCTTTTTGTTTACATAGACAATTCTCATTAACAATAATAGTGCACACACAGCAGACATATAAGCCATGTTTTCATATGATTCAGACACTTTCATGGCTTTGCCAGCTGAGCAGTATGACTTTTTAAAGAGGGTGGAGAATGCACGCACATATGAATAATGCATTTTTATAATCTTGAAAAAAAATGAAAACCAATTCCATCTGCAAGTATAGACAGTATACCTGACATGAGTACTCTCAGCAATGACAAGTTCATCAAATTCAATCGTCTTCAGCAAAACAAAACCAAACAAAGAAAACGGGTAGCCTCAATGCAATCTGTCAGAAGACGGACAGATAGTCCAGGGTTTGAATTTCGCCTCTTGGGATTTCACAGTGATGTGATGTCATCTTTATTATCAATACTATGCGAGACTCCATGATCTCCAGAAATAGGCTCATATAAGCTTGTGAGAAACAAACAATCTGATTACCTCTGTCAAGGCCTCCGGCTGTAAGTCCTCTCACCCTAAAAACCTCATTATAGACTCCTCAAAGAACAGAATCCTCGCACTAAAACAACCACAGGTACCATGAAGGACCCACTTCATGCACTTTAAGTTCAAGAAAATGATACAATTTATAATTTAGGAATTATATGCCATTAAATTATTCTGAAGCTACACTGTCAGTTTCATTTGCGATTTGGCATTGGCGCTACATCACACACTAAAGCTCCATGTACAGAAAAATAGTCATAAACCAGCAGAACAATGCAATGTGCATTAGGGTCCTGTTTGTTGTTTTATCTAAAGTATGGCATCAAATCGGAGAAAGGAGCATTTCAAAGAGCTTTTCTCCGTTTACACAAACAAATACCGACGATGTATTCAGTAGCAATCTAACAAAAGAGGAAAAACAATCACACAATATGATTAAAAGGAACAGCAACAATGAAACTTACGGTGGAAATATATTCACAAAGCTAATTTTTTTTCTGTAGAACATGTTGAAAAGAAAATTAGCCATTGTCAGTCTGTGTTTCACCAGAATATTCTACCTTGCAGAAAGAAACCCAGCAAATGTCTGAAGTTTTATTTGAAACTCACTCCATCTTTTATAACGCCAGCCTGTCCCACTCCTCTGGAGGCTTGAAAAGCAAAAGAACAAAAATAATTGAAAAAGTGTACAAAATGCGGATTTTGGTAAATGGTAGACTGTATGTCACATTGTCTCTGCAAAAAAGGCAGCAGCAGGATTTTATGACCGTCAGATAAAATATGGGGAAAACAGAACAGAGACAGGTGCTATGTATAACTGCAGGCACAGAAAATGTAAAATGACAGCTTTAATCAGGAATGACATGATGCTACTGTAAAAAGAGGATTGAATTCAGGTGGCAATGCAACTTAATTTAAACTTCTATTATATTCGTACACTGTTTAAGCCACATAAAATGTCACAAACAAAAAGCTATTCTCCTGAGGTCATGGCAGCTCCTTCAAATGCGATTTTACTAAAACCTAAAAGTATTCTGTTTAGAATAGATAGAAAGTAATAGATACAAAATGGATTAAAAAAAATGATCATGACATTTGAGAAGCTGAAAACAGGGATTTCCACCAGAAGCCAATTAGTCAATCAAAATTAAATCATCTTGAATGTGACGATTTGCCGCTTTTCATGCTCCCCATATACATTTTGGCAGATTTTACAGTGTTGATCAGACAAAATATGCATTCTGAGGACATCACCTTAAGTTGTGAGAAATTATGATGGGCATTTCTCACCATCTGCAAACGAATAATTCTATTTGATAGGTTAGAATATCACACATTATTTTGATGGTTTATAAGCAGATCTACTATAGGTAAAAGTTGTGTTTTCATGCCAAAATGTAGGAACAATCAAATTCACACTCCTGCTGCGACTCACTAAAGATGCTTCATTCCACTGGAAGGAAACAGATGTCTGGCACTTCGTTTTCACATCCCTGCTGTGGTGCGCTGCAGAGGGTCAAAGTGTGGGAGGATCGGGGTCACACAGCAGTAGGACTGTGCTGGTGTATCCAGCCGTCATCACAACACATACAGCACTAATCAATAGCTGCAGCTTTAGCGGAGCACGCCACCCCCAAAGCTGCTTCTCCAAGAGAACAAACAGATAAACGATTTGTTTCCAGGGGGACACAAAGCAGACATGGACATGATCTGACAGAACACTGACCATTCTTTGGTTAGACTAATTGGCTGGTTGTTGGGCACAGAAGATCAATAACTGAACACTGATCCAGTGATTAAAATAAATCACAATAAAATCACCTACTGCTAGTCACCCAACAACAACCAGATCATAAACGTGACAAGCCGTTGCATAAGTGATTACATTTCATTGTATTAATGCAAAATTACTGAAATCACTGAGGAAGAGATACAATATTATAGGCTTTGTTACATTCAAAATAGCTTAGAAAATCCTGAAACTGCAACAAAATGAATTTTCCTCAAATGAAGAAAAAGGTATTGCAAAAATTATTTCAGGAGTTTCCAAATGTCACAGTAGCTCTTTGTAAACTTTCCAGAACCACAAAGAAAATCTATTCAACCTCCATCAACAGTACAATCACTGCAGGGTAATGCACTGGTCTTGCATGAAAGATGAAACCTTGGTTGTATAATTGTAACCCATTCTGTCTGAATTAAAGTGTAGGCATTGTACACACCGAGGTGTTTCTCTTTGGATAGGTGTTCTTTTAAACTCAAGGCTATACTCAGCCATTCTTTGTCTTTCTGAGTCTGCTGGATCTACATCTGCTACCTCTATCACTGCCTGTTTGCACAGAACAGAAACTCTCAAAAGGTGAATAATCATCGACTGCTGATGCCCAAGAGGGGGCTGATATGTAAATGTGTGAGTCATGTGTGAAAAGTCAAAAGAACAGGCAGAGAACAGGTATTACAAAGGATTGTTTTTAGCAAAAGGTTGAAGACCTAAAGTTGGCAGCCAGTTACTTCAAACCACGTTGGTAAATATGGACATACATCATCCATCATGGCCACTAGTGAGGCTTTTAAAGTTTGTTTTATCAGTCACTGCAAAGATGAGACCTAACCAACAAGGTTCATGTTTAACAATTTAAAGGGATGGAGCAAAGGCAAAGAACCATCTGGTTCACAACAGAGACAATCTGAACTGCAGTTTCTCTGAGGCAATGATATAAAAGAGAGAGAGAGATAATAAGCAACCTCTCAACCAAAAGCACTGCCTCAGAGAAAGAGACGGTATAATGAGATGTTGCCGGAGGAAGAGGTCTGAATCTGAAATCAAATGCAAAGATAAGTCTTCTGAATGGTAGGGCTATGCTAATATTTTATTAATCTGACCAGCAGCGATCCACAGCAAATGCAAACAAAACAAAGTTACTGCCATAGCCATCCTCATGGGGTTATTCCCAAAGAATATAACTGTTATCCCTACAATAGCAAGGCTTATGTGTAGCGCCCAAGTGTTTTTGCAGAGCGCCTAAGCTGAATGAATGCAAAAAGGCAGCATATCAGAGTCAATGTAACAATGGTGAGTTATATGCTCACAAATACCAGAGAGGTGACTGGATCTCAAAATGAAATGCAAGCTGCACCAGGATAGCCCCAGGCTTGTGACTGACATGTATTACATGTATTACTCTGTTACTTAAATTGATGACAGGATAAAATGAAACTCGCAGTTGTCAGGTTTGTGACCTCGCTGCAGTCGGTGGAGAAACAGCCAACACCGTCTGCTGTTACAGTGGTCATTTATAAGGTAAAGAGGCATCACTCTGCAAACACCACCAAATAACTAGAATGAACTGAATGTTTCGTAGATCAGAGTGAGACGTCTTCACTGGTAAAACCAGTAGCTGATCTCACGTCACTGATGGTAAAGTAGTGTGGCATGACCACATTTGAATTATTAAATAACAGTTCCTCTGTATTTCATTTGAAGACGGCAATGCATTGTGTACACTGGAGGACCAGGTTAAGTTGCATATCAATGAATAGTTGGCGTCACAAGCCAAAGCAACATTGAGGTAGGAACCATTGTGAAGGCAGCAGTTGCGCCAGGTGTGTCTTATGGGTGAGGCCTTCCGCTCAGCTTCAGAGACAATTTGGAATGTGAACTGAGAGCCTCGTGTCCTCATTGTTGCTAAATATATCTGTGTTTTCCAGGTCAGTACACAATGTGAAACCAATGCCGTAGCTAGTGAGTTACATAATGTGAGTGTGGGCAGGATGTTTCCATGTAACAAACTATTATGTCGAACTTTGGTTACAAGTTAAGATAACCGCGGTAGTGCGGAGTGGGGTAGCACGACCTAGCCAGAGTGTGCCGCCACAGCGGGAACGAGTGCAGGGACGGGCGTGCGCCACCCCGTGATTGTGTTTTCTTTAATGTAATTTAACGTTAATAGGCAACTTGGCACATTGGGGTGGGGTTGACATTTTTGCAAACAAATTGTATAAACGGTCACAATGTTAAGTACTTTGAGAATTAATTGAAATATGTGGAGTTAGAACTGTAATTGTTTAAGATTTAAACGTGTTTAAGGAAGGTATTTACAATGTATTTCTCTGAGTGAAATCTGAAATCTAGCATAAGCACTCCGGTTAATTTCACACAGTTAACTGTACTTCAAGCGTGTCACTTTTAAGTAACACTGGAAAATGCACTATATTATTATAGTATGGATCAAATCACTTCAGTAAGGAGTCATGGACTTTTATGTCTAATTAGGTAACCTTTTGTTCATATATATATATATATATATATATAGTGCTGACAGATGTGAACACAAGTTGGGTAAGAGCGTAACTGAGTGCTGAATATGGACACAAAGAATATGTAAAGATGGAAAAGGACGACTTGGAGAAATGTTGTTGTGAATAGTTTATTTGAATGTAATATTAAAGAAAGAAAAAGAGACAATTTGGAACGTGAACTGAGAGCCTCGTGTACTCATTGTTGCTAAATATATCTGTGTTTTCCAGATCATTTGTTGCGACGTCGCCATTTTGGGACCCGTAACAGTAGCATATTCTGCCAGATGGTGTACATGTAAGTGGTCATGAAGTCTGTCATCTCTCCATCTTTTACATTATATTACATACAGTAAAAACAAATCCTGCACTTTAACATTTTGTTTTTGTTGTTTTGCTCATTTTGGGCAAAGGAGCACTTTTAGCTGCCTCGACAAAGAATACATGAAGCAGGCTACAACTAAGGTTGTGAGTAATTTTTGTGTATAGAGACAGCAGAATTCAGCCTCTTTTACAAATAAAAAATTGTAACATAGCTAAAATTTCCTTTGAATGATTTTACCCTCCCAAAGAAAAAAGCACCCAAGCATTCTGAAAACCTAGAGAAAACCCTGTTAAAGGATACCTTTTTTTTTTTTAAACCTGCCTTCTCCTAGAAGTGGGTACGCTGACTATATAGCTAGTGCGAATTTTGCTATCACTACCTCCTCCATTGTAGATGTTCAGGGAGATGAGAGCTTGCGTTTAAACGGCAGTACTCGAGGCAATCATGTTGAGCCTCAGGGTGCTCACTGTTCAGAATAAACATGACGTCAGTTAAAAAATTTTTCGTACTTATCTGAGAGTCATAGGGAAAGCAATTACAAGATATAACCATCTGTGGTAGTCATTACCGCTAAATGCATAAAAATATCCAGGGCAACTTGCCAGCTGAATGGGCATGACATCATGTTTAACACAAATGCCCTGTGGACTGCCGTTTAACACAAGTTCTCATTTCACCCAATATCTACAATGGAGGTAGTGATAGCAAAATTAGCACTAGCTCAATGTTTAGGTGAAATACAGTGCGCAAAATAAATACAGTTACCCTTTAAGGGCTGATGATACAATCATTTGCCATCTGTACGTTTGGTCTCCCTGGGAAGACGTACCACTGTAATTCTAGGATCCTAGGATCCTGGTTTCATGTCAGTCTCTTTCAGAAGCTGCAGCTTTAGTGAATCTGACAAAAAGTGTGGATAAAACTACTTTGCATAGAAGCAGAACATATCTTTTATATAAAAAGTAGAACAAAACTATAAACAAAGTTCAGATTGGTGTAGCTGTGGTACGCTGCTTTGAGAATCCACATTCACTGTGGTTATAGCTAATTAGCTACAGTAACAGTGTGGGCTGCACCATCAGTGAGGATCACTACACTGCCTCATTGTAAACACGGTGCTGGCAGCTGGGTTTAGACTCAGTGACCCACACACGGCCCAGGAGATGTAGATATACTAAGATTTACTGGTGGTCTGAACAATTTGTAGCTTACTCTGGATAACTAATTAGAACAGATATACTGCAAAAGGCATCACCACATTCTGCTGCTGTGTGGGTGTCTTCAAAAACCCTGCTGGGAGAACTCACAGCATTACATTTCTGACATCCTGACAGAAAATGTTCTACACAAGAGAGATTTGTGTCAGATAAGGGTACTGTGCATAGCATACCGCAACAATGTAAAATAGAAAGTGTTAAAGTAAATTGGAGGTTGTGGTGATCAAGATCATCAGGCTTACACATTCTACACCTACACCTTTACTACAGCTGCAGCAGATAACAAGTACTGAACTGCAGTTTTCTAATTAAGCTGCACCCAAATCAAGCAAAATGGAAATTTATATAGTGTAGACCTACAGCCTCACTGCCAGATAGCCCAACACAAACTAGGGATACAAAATTAAAGAAGCCTTCAGGAAATAATTCTCTGTGTTTTGCAACCTTAAAAAAAAGAGTCTTGGTTCAGTGCAGAGTCCACAGAGCATGGCAATAAACTTTCAGGGTACAAGTATGATTCCCACTGGGACCATCCATACTGAAAATGTATGCACTTGTCTGGCACACTGGATAAGAGCATCCATCAAACAGCATGAGGAGAGAAACTTGAAGCATCTCTCTTCACACACTGAGTTTTAAAGTTTTTAACAAATAAAGTACAGGAGGAAAGACAAAATTAAAACTAACCGATCTGCCTTGGATTTGACAGATTTAAATATATTGCACACAGCTGGAGAAAGTGAAGAGGAGGAGAAAATCATAACAGGTTCAATGTTGTCAGAACAAACTGAGCTGCAACATGACAAGGCAGCTGTTCAGGAACCAGCCTTAATCATTACAGCCCAAACTTGACAATAGTCACCTCACATCTGATGACAGGACAAAATGTAACCATCTGCCATCTGTCATACCATATTAATACAAAAGCTTAATTAAACACATGATAAAACATTACATCTGCTAATAAATAACATGACAGAAGAAAAAAAAATGCAAGGGAAGGAACAGCAGAGGACTGATGAAGATGGACAGGATTAGGCAGCAAACTGGCAGTGTAGAACGCAACTAGCATCATGATGTTTGATTATTAATGAGCCATAGCTTCACTGGTCAGTGAAATAACAATTATGGGAATCCATCCTTCATTGTTTTGGCCTTGCATAAGCTAGCTGAGTGCTTCTACATGGTAACAACAGTAATGCTTTCTTAGGTAAAACTACGTGATCATTTGATAGCATATGAACAAGGGTTCTTATAAATATGCACTAAGTATGCCCCAGAGGGCCTTTACCCTCCACGCAAGTTTTGTAATATTTGGTTTAATGTGCAGGGCATCCCCTTAATCTAAGGTGGCTTTGGGTGGATCATGAATAATAAATCACCCCAGGACCCTGGCATTGCAGCCTCAAGACACTGCTGCATTAACGAGGTGCTGTGTCATCACTTGAAACTGACGGGACCTTTGTCAGAGAAAACACAGAATCAGCTTTCTGCACCATCTCCTCCTGAACTTCCTACATCTTTCAACTCCCACACTTCCTCCAGCATTTAGTATCAGACCTCCTCTGTAGCACGCCCACTCTCTTCAGATTAAAACAACCTTTATGGTGAGCAGTCATGCAGTCTTGCCTCTAAACGACAGTGAGGTCTCATTCTGAATTAGCACAACACTGTGGTCAATTACAAGCAAGTCCCATAGCAAGACCCAAAGCAGGACAACCAGGCAGCACTGAGCTGCAGATCATTCATGCATGGAATTAATGAATGTTTGGAATCAGTACGAGCTGATTAATATACATTTCTGATTAGTAAACCATACTGTTAACAGAGATGAAAAGGGGTTACCTAAAATATCAGTTAACTTTAAATAATATGCTCCTTTTGTTCCAAAAACATTTTAATCCAGTAGAAGAATATTCACAAAAGCTAAAAAATATGCACAGTAAAGTAAAATTACAACAGATTTCTGATTAGACTATGTCCTTGTACTGAACAAAAAACTGAGTCAGCAAGCATAGGTACACTCAAAACTGCTTACATCCAGTAGCAAGACACATAATCTAAGCAAATCACTGATGTGGACATCTGGATTTGAGCTGTCAGCTTCAGATTGGTTTTAGCAGAAAATACCAAGGCAACTCGTTTTCTACAGTGCTTATCCAATGCGATTTTTGGAGTATTTTCAAGCCATATATTGGTATGGATATTTTAAAATTATACTATGTTTAGTTACACATACGTTTAGTTTTATTACATTTAAATAAATGTTAGTCTTTAAAATGTAAATGCTCCTGTGCTTGTACATCATGTGCAGCACATAAGGACAGGTGACAAATGAAAGGAAACCCCAACATAAAGCGTCTCAGTGAGGTGTTGGGACGCCACGTGACACCAGAACAGCTTCACTGCTCCTCGACAGTGATTCTGCAAGGCCATAGTATATGACTGGCATCATTTTCATACTCAAACTATTCAGTACCCATATGGGTGGAGGTGCTGTCATTCTAGAGCTCACTCATTTATTCAGCTTTTCCTTTAATTTGTCACCCATTTGTATGTATTTGCTGGTATCCCTCTCTCTGGCATGCGTCCTCACTGCTGTCTCCAAAATGAATTATTAGGAGAGATATGTGGCCTGGGCCAAATCGACTCCTGAGCATATCCTGCTGGTTGATTGTGAGTTCTAAAGTGTCGTGAAAGATTCTTGGCAAGAGAGAGAAAATCACCACAAGGAGACTATTAAAATAACTGGACTCAGGGCTTGAATTCTAGGCCTGGAGAATCAATGTGCCTCAATTGCCCCAGTGGAGCCCACTGGTGATGACTAACGGGGACAGAGATGACAAAATATGGCTTTGAATCTTTACTCAAGAAAGTTAAAATCCGAATCATATCGTGAAGGAGTGGTGCAGCAGACCGCCAATAAAAACAACAGTACTACTGAAGCTTGTTGCTCTGGACCAAAAACTACAGTAAAGAAATGTAAAGAGTGTCTGTGAAATTGCATGCAACTTTTCTTTAAGGAAAAATGAAACCATAATAAACATAGAACATCATATTATAGCTTCATATTTTCTGTTTATCCCACTCTTTTTTTTTTTTTTTTAAACTCCAACTACAAATGCAAGTTTGTATTTCTCCAAATATGAACAGGTGCAACAAGTAATATAAACAGAAGAATGTCTGTTACTATTGAGCACAGTTCTTTTTGAAGTGAGTGTAGTTTGCATTTGCTGTGTCTTACCACAGGTTGGATGCTCTGTACAACTACATGTGTAGCCAGTAATTCCCTCATTGTGTACTATATGCCAGAGATTTGGACATAGTTTCCCCTTCTCCAAGGTGTTTCTGGAGCCTCCCCTGTGTGTGTAGACCAAGAGCTTCTAATGCGCGAGTGAATACATGCCCAGTACAGACACAAGAGTGAGCTGCTCACAAGGTGCACATGAGATGTGAACACACTGCATACATTACGCTTTTAGTCTGTGCAACTGTCATGCCTTGAAATCTGGTCACCAGTCAAGGCCAATCACGCTGAAAACTAATCTCTGACGAGTAGTGGGTGCATCTCTACTTTGAAGTTTGGTGTTTGGAGTTCATCAGCCACCACCATCTCATGCACAGTAGCAACACAAAGCAAACTGGTTGAGGCAGAGGTCTGATGAGTAACTGCGTCTGTGAACTATAGAGACACCTTTCAGTCAAGCAAATATCCTCCAAAACATCTCTATTGCAACAACACTAGAGTCTTTTTAGTCAAACGTTTCACAACTATAAGTCAAATTAGCTTGAGCACTGATATATAGATTAGAGAGAAGTAGGTGCTGTCTGGAGCTGTACACTAACATTTTTGCTTTGAGGCACTTATAGTCGCTTAGTTTTCAACAATAAATGAAATGACCATTTACTGCAAAATTGGTCATTCATAAAGATGAATCCACAGAACATTAATCCAAAACACTAATTCCCCTCAACATCGTTCAGCTAATTGTTTTAGTTTTACAAGCCACAATGTCACTGCTTTGGTTTGCTTTCATCAGTGTCATTTCCAGATTCAACAGGCAGCTTATAGCTCAAAATCTAAAATGGGCTGGCTGTCAAGCACCAAACAGAGGTGGTTACTGATCAGCTGGAGCAGCTGAAGGCTAAAGAGTCATATTACCAACATGAGCTGGTGGAGACCAAAACTGAGTTAACAGTAGAGCAAATACTGGACAGATAGAGTGCCTATAAAAAGTATTCACCCCCTTAGATGTTTTACCCTTTTGATTTTATAAATCAATCATGGTCAATATAATTTGGCTTTTTTGACAAAAAAGTTACAAAAAAACCTTTTAATGTCAAAGTGAAAACAGGTTTCTACAAAGTAATGTCAATTAAATAAAAATGTGTAATTGGAAATAAGTGATTGCATATATGGCTCAGGCAGCTGTTTAGGATGCCCCCTGGACACCTCCCTGGATCCGGACATGTCCCTTTGAGAGACGGCCTCGGGGCAGACCCAGGACACGTTGGACAGACTATGTCTCCCGGCTGGCCTGGGAACACACCTTGGGGTTCCTCCTGAGGAGCTAGAGGAGGTGTGTGGGGAGAGGGAAGTCTGGGAGGCACTGTTTGGACTACTGCCCCTGCGATCTAGATTCGGATAAAGCGGACGAAGATGCATGGATGATTGCATAAATATTCACATCCTTCAAGTCAGTATTTAGTAGATGTACCTTTGGCTGCAACCACAGCACTGAGTCTATGTAGATAGGTCTCAGTCAGGCTTTTCTCTGAGTTGCTTGGAGTGTTCCTTTGTCTTCATGGGGTAATGGTAACCAGGAATACTGATTAACCAGTGACTGGACGTCCAGACACAGGTGTCTTTATACTACAATCATTTGAGACACATTCACTGCACTCTGGTGATCCCTGTTTCACTAATTGACAGATTACTAGCACCAGCTGGCTGGATCTCTGTTGAATTAGGTCAGTCATTTTAAAGGGGGTGAATATTTACGCAAACACTTATTTCACATTACATATTTTTATTTAATTGACATTACTTTGTAGAAACCCATTTTCACTTTGACATTAAAACAGGCTTTTTTGTAATTTTTTTGTCAAAAAAAGCCTAATTGTATTGACCATGATTGATTTATAAAATCAATAAAAGGGTAAAACATCCACGGGGTGGATATTTTTTATAGGCACTGTATATAACTTCAAATGAATTCCAGTGTCACTTCGTGTCTAGCCGGATATGTGAATGGGTAACTTGCTAATATGTTCATAACAGCAAACTTTATTAGGAATAGTTTGCCAATCTGTTTAATTAATCAGTGAATGTAGGTATAAGCACAGTGTTACAACACAGGTGCAAGGACAAACACAACCAGGAGTATTGTAGTAATTGTAGTACTCTGAAAGAGTACTACATAAGGGGATTGCAAAGTAAATGCAAACCATTGCAAAGCTTTTACAGTATCATTACAAAGAGTGAAGAAGAGAATATTGCAACAGCAGCAGAGCACTGAATGGAGGACATACAGAGGAGTGCAAAGTAATTTTCCTGCAAGAAATTGCCAATTCAAGTGGGTTGCCTGGGGATAGGGTTCCTCTCCAGGAACCACACAGTGTCTTGTGAGGATCACAATAGTGAGCCCACTATGCATATTAGAAATGAATCCACAATATCCCCTTGAAGAAGACTTCAAACTATGTGAAGGTGGTTTCGGCTCTAGCATCTCGAGGATGAGTTTTACCAGACATTTTGACATGTAGCTAACAGAAGTAGATCAGGTCTAGCTCAAATGCACCAGGGACAGAAAAGGGGAGCACCATTATTAGATTTATCAAAGCAACATGAGGAAAGCTGGAAAAGAAGTTCATTTCTGATCAAGGGAGACAGATGACCTGTTTTTATATAGTCATTTTTCAGATTAATGTCAAATGACAGATGTATGTTTTCTCATTTTACTCAAGAAACTGTCGGAGCACATGGTGTGTCAGATTGAGGTAAAATTGTGAGCTAATAAAAATCACACTATCCACAAAAAATATTTGCCAAGTCAACCATCCTGACATCCTTGGCTGCAGCACTGATCCATTAGGGCAGAGAAACCCCTTCAGACATCTGATTGATCCAACTCTAAGCTGCAAAAAAAAAAAAACTGACTACAAAAACTGTCAGACAATTTTTAGGCATCAAATCACAAAGGGAGAAAAATCGCCTTTACCAAATCCGGATCATCCTCTATTTAATTAATCTTAACGTTAGGGCTACAGTGATTAAGCAACTGGAAGAGAGCTCATCTGCAACTATTCTGACAATCAACTGACCATTTCAGTAATTTTTCATTAACAAAAATGTCAAATCATTAACGGGTTCAAGCTCTCAAATGTGGGGGCTCACAGCTTTTGTCATAATTCATACCATGTGAAAGTACCTTTGCGTTTTGGACCACTGGTCAGACAAATTAAGTAATGTGAAGACACCATCTTGGGTTCTGTGTAAATCTGATGGCCGGTTTTTACGACGTTTTGGCATTTAATAGACTGAATAAATCATTGATTAAGCAAGAACATATTCAGCAGATTAGCTGATAATGAAATAAATAGTTAAAGCTGTATTTGACACCCTCCTTTCTGAATAATGTGTTTAAGAAAGAGTTGCAAGAGACTCAATTTTTCATTAATTTCACCATGTAATAAATGTGCTTAAATGAAGTGTTTGATAACCTGCCTCTTTGTTCCTTACAAAGCCTTGTAATTTAAGTTACCTGCATTTTGTCATGTTCTTACTGTTACTTGTTTAAATTTGCTATTTTGGACTTCATTTGCACATTTAATGCCTTTTACTTTCTGTTTTATTGTAGTGTTCTTGTTTATAAGTTTCCTTTCCTCTTCACAATTTCTTCTTGACAGAGTTCTGAAGTCAACTGAGCCAAAGAGAACATTAGAATCTAGATGAGAAGATCCAAAAACACACACTCTAAAGCCCTTTTCATACACTGGAACCCTAAAATTCTCTAGACATTATCCTGGGGAGCTGTATGTGAGAATGCAAATGTACAAATCAGTCAACCAGGACCATAAGCTGACTTTACTTTAGTACAAAGTGTGAGTAATGTCCGAGTGAGCTGGAGTGATCCCATGTGAGGATACAGCAGTGTGTAGTCCAAAGTTTTCATACTGAGCTAGTGTTGATGACATTCTATCATGTGACTGGCGCAAAACTGGAAGAACACAAACATCTGATGGTGAAGAAAAATAGTCACATGATGAGATTTGGGAAATTCTGCCATTAAGAGCACATTTGATGCTGACTATCTCCTGTTATGTGCTACATGTGTGAAAGGGGAACTTATTTTAATGGACATATTCTGGAATTCATGTGTGAAAACAGCTAGAATTGCATAAATTCATAACACATTCACTACTGGCTTATCACAGTGGCAGAGCTGAATTCTACTGAACTCTTCCTACATGGGCTGGTATCTTTGAAACACCTCAAATTTCTCACACTGTATGATGCTTCAAGTACACAGTGAAGCCTTTGAACTCAGATGTCATGAGCATAACCTTGCCGCTGCTTTCATCTTACATTTGTGACTTCTTGGAATAAAAAAATAATTTAGATACCAAATGTTGTTATTGGTGAATTAGTGTTGCATGTTTTCCCCTCAAAATGGCATTTCCACCATAGCAATTAAACCAATTTGCCTATAAGACAAGATGATTTATAGATACAATTCATTATTTTCCAAATACAATACCTTTTTTCTGAACACAAACAAACCAGCTTTATTGTTCTTATAGAAACCACAGATCATAAAAGAAGCACTTAAAATGAATAAAACCAGTAGAGCTCTGCCTTCCATTAGCAGAAATAGAAACCAGCAAAATACCTAAATTCTAATTTAATAGCTTGGCATGCAGATGCCACATGTACAGAAAGCAGAATGACCTCTTGGAGGAACAGTTCTTTAATTGATTACCACTTTCAGACACCACCACTATAAAATGCCTTTCTTTGCTTTTGAAGTAGCAGGGAGTCATCAGTCACCAAGCCCAAATTGTCTGACAGCTCTGCTCCCTTACTTTCATAAAATCTCAGGAAAGAGCCAATTTCCAAGCTCAGACAATGAACCCTCCACTGTCCGGCACATTCACACACAGCAGAGCAGTCTCTCTGCCTTAACACACATCTAGTTAACACCCAAACTATCATCTTCACTTAAAAAAAGAACAAACAAAAAAAAAAACAGGAGCCTAAATGTTTGAGCTAACACATCAATAGCTCTCTTTGCAATTTTCAAGGAGCATGCTGCCGACATCCAACTACAGAAACAGGTAATCAGGCTACTTTTAAGAAATCTTCAATGGCAAAATATATGACAGGAAAAATATTTTATTCAACTGAGAGTCAGACACATTAACTGAGACCTTATAATAGTGCATGAACTATGCATGAGCTTCTAACGTCTAACTGAAGCTGTGTGTGACCTTCTTTCACCCTCACACCCCGTCATGCTGGCTGCTGCTCTGGTTCTGTTTTGTACTAATAATGTGAGACAACTTTTTCCACCTTGACGACAAATATAATGTTTTAATAGTCATTACATATTAAGATCACAATTAGAGAGTAGCCAGCTATCATCAAATACTTTGAAACATTTTTATATACAAGATACAAGAAAAATAATCATTTAAGAAAACTGATTAATTCTCAAGCCTGACATTATTCAAAATAAACAACAAAGCAAACCCAACTCGCAGCAGAAACAAGTTCAAATTTAAAGCCCTGTAAGGCAATACAAATGCTTTATTAAGTCACTTTCAGAAATAGCATAGATGAACCATTACACTGCCTAAGCTTATAGAAAAGCTTTTGATCAATAGAAATGGACCCTTTCAGTTTAATCTTTTTTTCCCCCCTTTCAGAGCATCTAAAATGGCTGTTTTAAACCAAAGTGGCACACATTGTCATGACTGTATATGTGATTTTTTTGCTTCACAACAAACTGCATCATTGGTGTGAAGTAAATGCATTAAAGCCTTTTGGAAAACCTACAGGGATTATTGATCACTTACATCTGCATTATGCTTTCTGAAACACACACCAGGATGGGAAGAGAATCGATGTATCACATCAGAGATTATTGCATCTGAACAATATTATGACCTGCTCTATAGAAATAGCCAAGAGCTCACCAGGACATTTATCTGAGAAACTCTAAAACTGCAAGCTAAATGCCATGCTACCGGTGTGACAGAAACACTTAAGTACTAAGCTACTGATCCACTTCGAATGGAATAGTGCTGACATGTGAGCTCTGTTGTTCTATCACGCTACGTGTCCTCAGTTCTTTAAGTGGGGTGAGCTTGTAAACGGGCAAACAGCAGTTCAACTGGAAAACAATTTTGTCACAAGTTTTAAATTTAAACTGGGAACACAGCAGCTAAAGGTGACTGGAGTCTATCAAGGCCCAGGATAAGTCTGTCATCTTTACAGTGAAAGCCACCTCTCCAGACACAACAATCATATCACCTCCCAGCTCCCCAAATACCAGCTATTACACAGAAGTCACAGAGGACTCTGGGATGGTATTGAGAGAACAAGTGTAACGCCCACGGCTTTGTGTCAAAGGCGTGACAGGCAAAGCTTATACCTCAGCACAGGCACAAGAAAGAAAGTGAAGATGTAAATAAAATCCATAAAACACAGTCATGAAATGTCTGGACAGTGATTAAAGGTGGTCTGAGAGGACATGCAATCACAATCCATGGGAAGCTGAGAGGAAGCTGAAGAACATTTGTTATTTGAGTACAAGAACTGACACGTCAATACAAGTCAAAATTCATGGCACAGAGAGCTTAAATGACCCCCGTGAGCATGACAGGGTGGAGCTCTATTATCCAGCATTCTTAAAACACACACACACACACACACACTCAAGGTTTAACCAACTATCTGCTGGGCTGAGGCTAAACTTGACTCTAGAGAATGAGAGGGTTATTTGCTTCAACAGATACGGTGTCAGCAGCTCATTTAGCACATAGCACTGTAAAATTAAAAAGCCAAACATATCTGCATAAAAACCTAATACCTGCCATAACAAATTAATTATAACCCTCAAAAACAGTTAAAATACTGCATATACAGTATTTATAGTGGGGATATGAAGTGTGGAAACAGTTGTAGATGTTGCCTGTAGAAAACTTCAGAGGTACAGCCTCCCCTGCGTTAACTGTGAGAGGAAAACGAGGCTGTTCCATTTTCATTTTTCCTTTCCTCTATCATCATCAAATTTCGTGGGTATTAGAGCCACACTGAAGCTAGTTCAAATCTGGGAGAGAAAACAACAAGTTCTACAAGAATAAAGTTAGCATTTTTAGAAAATATTAAGCTGCCAAAACAAACACGAGTACAGTCACAGCAGACTGAGCCTATTGGTGGTTTTCCGTCAGCACAGGTCAGCCTAATTTAATTGTGCAGAGCCAGGCGGGCACGTGACTATCTAGTTTTTAAAATCAGAATCATTTAATTAATATTTCAGTTTGCATCCACCAAAAGCTTAGGAAGCCATGAAAAATGTGCTAAGTCATAAACCTGGAAACCTCCCGCTGTGTTGACTGCTCCACCCCTGGGGAGCTGTCACACTATTACACCACTGCTGTTTGTGCAGCTCAACAGTAAAGTACTCTAAATAGAAAAACGTGAATCAGATTTACAGTGGGTAAACAATTTATGGAGCCAAAATATGGCAGAAAAAAGATAAAGTGTTGAATACAACAAGTCTGGCTCTCTTCCCATTAAAGCAGCCCAGGAAAAAATGTACATAGCCATGGCAGAGTAACAAGCTTGGATTAAACCTCGTTGAACAAGGTAAACACTCCTGCATAAAAACAAAACAGCTTTACTACATTTTATGTGATTTAAGTTATTACATACATTTCCTTAAAGAATCAAGGCTAAATTCAGCCTTGCCTGATTATTAAAGCTGGGCAAAGCGCTTCCACTACAGTTGAAAGTTGTCGGTACCCTGAACTCTTTAACCGTCACAGACCAGGACACGGTGTCACAGCAGTTCTGTGTCTCAAAAAAGCTTTCTGTGCCTGAGTTTCAATCCATTTTACCCCTTAAAATGTGTCCTGGGAGCAAGATAAAATGAGTTAGTGGCTGTGTGATGCATCGCCATTAGAGAAGATCCACAGAGACAGAATGAGATACTCAAACAAACCGAGAGGTCCGTCTTGGCTGTTTTGTGAGAGATTATTGTTTCACCCCTTGATCCTTTCTGTTTTTATTGGTGTGTGTTTTTTGCTTATTTTCTGTTGTCCTGTCCATGCTTACCTTTGCTTAGTTCTCTTCTCATTTATTCCTTTTAGTGTTCCTTTCTCTACGCCTATTTTTCCCTATCTCCTTTCCCATTTTCTGCTTTCCTCCTTTATTCTCTTTTCCACTCTCCTGCTTCTATCTTGGTTCATCTGATGAGCTAGTGAAGTGTTAGAGTGTAGAGAAAATGGAAAATAAATTTTCATTCGATAGGTAATCTGTCTATATAAAGATGCCAACGGAGGCCTTTAACTTACCATCTGTCACCTGCATGAATGGCTTACCACAGATGGGCAGTGGTTGTGACTGAGGAAGACAAAAGCTCAACATGGACCTATAACCACGACATATGGCCATTCAGAGTTTTAAGCCTTGAGAGGGGAGAAGGCTCACTGACATGATTTTCAGCTACAACAAGATTCTGTAGTCAATAAATACTGCCAATTCTGCTATTTGCCAAGTGCATACAACCTTATCCATTGCACTGGGATTCAAATGCTGTTTTTTTTCTCTGTGTAAAATGCTAAGTCCCAGAAAAACCCATATTACACCCTTGTTTCTCCCTCCCTCTTCCACGATCATACTCTGGGTGTTTTAATTACCATGATCTGTCTGCTTGCATGTGACAATGCCAGAGTGCATCTAAGAAAAGCATTCACAGTGAGGAAACAAAGAAAAGGATACATAGTACAAGCCTGATTGGAAATGTGAGGAAAAGCACTAAACCAAATGGAAGAGAGGAGGAGGGAGGGGGCATTAATCTGCTCTGCAGTGGTTCGAGGCAGGTGTCTGCATCTTCGTTCACATTATTTACTCAGCAGGCTGGGTGAGACAGTGAAACCTGCAGGTAGCTGACTCTAAAGCAACACATTATCAGAGATCATAAATAAGAGCCTGATAAATATGTACTCTGTCTTGTCCCTTGTATCATGCAGTGAACCGATGAAGAACTGCATTCGGCATTAGTTGCTGACTATGAGCAGCAGAGGGGGAGACATGAACAATAATTGATGTCTGGAAGCTGGGTTTCTAAATTAGGCTTGAAACCAATGACAGCAGGACAGAAACCTCACACAATTTCATTTTTCAGCTGAATTCACACACATCCCTCCCTCATGATTTAACATCCCACAGCAATCCTGCCCTGTGTTGATTAATGGGATTATCAGGGCTGGATCCAAACCTACCAACCACTGTTCCAGACAACTGGTTTTCACAGACCATGATCAGAGATGAAAATCCAGACCTGGTCAATATGCCGTTTTAGCCTGGAGTTTACATGGTAGTGTTCTTTTCAATATAGCAAAAAGCTTTAAACCACAATCTCCTCTCTTGCAGCTGCATATAAAGCATCTACCTTCTTTTCAAATTTCCTCACAACCTCACTCCTTGATTTCAAAAACTTTAATCCTACAAGATGCTTTTTTCACCAAGGCCTGCGAGTTACTCACAAAGCAACTTAGAGATAACAAGCAATAAGGACCCCAGGGGGCCTCAATTGACCCCCACACTTCCCAGCTTTTTGTTCATTACATTTGCATTCTGCCACCTCTAAGTTTGCAGCAAGTACCATGCATACAAACTAGATGCAGTAGTTTCAGTATAGAGCCTTAGAAATCCATCACTACTCCTATCCTGGGATTAGGATAGCACATAACGATGATACGACTATCAGGTCATAGAAATTTCATATTTTTTTGGAAAATTACTCCTATAGTATCACAAGCTTATCTGAAGCTTGTCCAGCACTTCTCAAGTCACCTATTAACACGAGTCACAACCAACTGCCACGTTGACTCCTACGTAAACAGTATTACACAGGTGTTCATAATGTTTAGCCTGATCGGTGTATAGGCCACCACTACATGTCCAAGTCTCCTTTCTCCTGTAGTGTGTGTGTGTCCTGCCCTGTACCTTTCTACAGGTATCCCTGGCTCCAGAGCTGCACGTTTCTGATGAGCAGTCACCGGCCACATCAAGCGGCCCAGTGTTTGTTGTTGTTGTGTTTTTTGCATCTCTCTCCTCTATCCACTCACCCCGACCGGTTGAGGCAGAAGGCCGCCCACCAAGAGACGGGGTCGGTCAGAAGTTTTTTCCGTTAAAGGGGGTTTTTCCTCCCCACAGATTTGTTGGGTATATAATATTAATTAGGTCTAGACCTTATTTTGCTGATTTGGTGCTATACAAATAAAACTGAATTGAATAATACAGCCATAGTGGGATCAATCATTTAACTCTCAACAAAAAAGGAAATAGACATTTCCAAAAATGCCAAACTAAATCTTTAAGACTTTTAAATAGAACCAGTTCCAATGCTTTAGTCATCCATATTATTAAACAGCATTGAATCAGCATTGCTCTTTGATGCATTCACAACAGACATTGTAGTTGTGAATTTCTGGGCTACATGAAGCCATGTAGTAGTTGTATGTTTGTTTTTGTTTTATTTTTTGTTGTTGTTTTGGATTTTTTTTTTTTGGCATTTAGACAAAAAAAGATGCTGTGCGCAAAATTCCCAACAAGGCTTTGTTCAAGCATAGCAGGATCTAGCCGAGTATAGCCACAACATTCATGCACTAGCCCAACATCACCTGAGACAAACACAAAGCAAATCTATTTTCTCTTTATCTTGTTAGTAATTTCTTCCTCTGCATGATAAACAGTATAAACAGTTCTCTGATTTCCATGTTGGACCAATTTCTAGCCACAAAATAAACTTTGTGCAAGCTAATAATGTTATGTTCTTTTTGTCTTTATGCCCAAATTTCACTGCCTGCCCAGAATATATGCAACCAAGAGAGGGTGGTTAAGCGAGCTACGGAGTGAATGAAGAGAGGGAGCGGCGTTACCAAGAACAAAGCAGTGAAAAACAGAGAAAATGTTGTGTGTTATGCTGTAGCACTGTCGTCTTCTTGACCGTGCCCTTTTATGTTGCTAAAGGGTACTCTGGCCATAGTTGGGGAGCACTGTGTGTGCTTTTACCACACAAAGATTTTCCACCAGTTAACGTATTCATATTGGCAAAGTGTAGGCCTGTTTAAACCTCTGGCTGCAGCTGCTCCATTAATCCGCCCCTCCCTCCACTCAAGTGGGACCATCAAGATTCCCATTAGGCCCTCTTTGGCACAGAGGGCAGATGAAGTTAGCATTGATCTCACCCTGTGAAAAACATATCGACAAAGGCAAGAGACCAGCCCTCCCTACTCGCCTAGTCCTGGTACAAAGTCAGCCCTTGCCCATTTTTCACAGTGTCCATGAGGAGGAAAACTGAGAAGTGCAATTATTCAAGTTCCTGACTAATCTTAGATTTCTGTTTTCCATGAGCAAAGGGATCACCTCAACACTGGAACAAAAGGCAGGGAAAGAAAGAAGTAAGCGAGAGATAAGGAAAGGCAGGGAATGGACTCAAAAGAACATGAATATCAAGAGAGTGCAGATGATATAGTGTAACAGAAACAGGACAAAACAGGAAATGAGAGAGGCAGGGGGGAGATAGAGACAGTAAATCTCTGGGGTCCCAGTTGCTTTGAACAAGAATGCTTTATGAATCCAAACTTCACTCTGAGAGGAGTGTGCATCACTGTTAACTTCTAGCATTAAGACATACGGAAAAGTGTGCAGAGGACGGAGGTTTGGAGGTTTCATGTCTCCTTTTTACGTGTCATTTTTATTTTCCTTGCATATTCCTGGTACTTAAATGGTCTACACTTTTTCTTTAGAGAGAGTGACTGCAAAAGCAACAAGGTGATACCAGGGAAACTTGCACAAATGCCACAGAGGAATGCACAAAACCTATCTGCCAGAGGGGTCCTCGAAAACAGAAAGACCCTGGTTTCATCAGTCCTATTTCCTTATTAGAACTCTATATTGAAGAATGACCATCAGGAAAAACCTATACAAGTGGGGGAAAAAAAAAAAAACATAGGCTGTTTTTAAGGCCCAGTTATTGAGCTGCTCACAGATACACACGTAATATACAAACACAAAGTCAACCTAGATCAAACTATCACATGAGTGCTTGATTCCATTTTATGGCTACCGTGCTAATTTCCCTAAAGCATAAGCAGGTGCTGCTGGCAAAAATCAAATCCAATCAAAATACAAACACCTGGATGGAGATAGAAGTTGAAAATGTAAAAAAAAAAAAAAAAAATCATTCCAAAGTGCAACCACTGGTGAAGCTGCCATGTAACAGTGCCAGGTGTGAAATCAGTAAACCGTGTACAAAAACAAACCGCTTGAACAGACGGACAGAGCTGCTGTAAATTCTCTGGAAAATGAAAAGATGGCAATGTTTGATTTAGAAGCCATTTAATAGGAAGACGATAAAGAAAATAGTTACCGTAAAAAGCGAAGAAGGAGGGCCCCTCACCTGTCCACATTCTAGGCACTTTGGGCAGTTTAGGGGAGGAAGGAGAAACTTGTGGGGCAGATGAAATTAATTTGTGCCTCCAGAACCTCAGGCTGGTCAAGAGTAGAGAAAGGCATATTTTATACACTAAAGGCACCTTTAACGGGTTGTTGTATATAAACAGATTTAGCACAGCGAGGAAAATATAAGATAGAGTTGAGCTCCCCAAATAATTTTTCTAGTTACATCTTACAAAACAACCCAAGACTGATGTTTTTAAGTTTGTGCCTAGAAGTGGTACTGAAAGTATAACTGGTGTGATTAATTCACACATTCAATGCATGCGCATAAAAATGTATGCAGTAGAAGGAGCCGTATTTAAACACACCTGTATGTTAAGGTAGACTAAAGGCTAAACAGAGGTTGGTTGTTGTGCTGGTAAGGCCAAGGAAATTGTTTTTCATGACCTGTAAATACACAGACCTCCGCTTTCATCCTGAATCTGATCAACAGAGACAGCAGTCCCATAAAAGAAGCAAAGTAGAAAAAAAAAAACTTGCACCAGCAATTCATCTTTACTGCCTAAGGTGGTCACAACTCCTGCACTCGTTCACCCAGTCCTGGCCTCACCACCATGACTTACAATCCCACTGAGTGATGAGTGTGAACGTGTATGCATGTGTATTTCTGAGTCTTTGGGTGCTCTTTATGGCTGTTAGGAGACTACAAGCAGAGGGTTTTCTTAAAGAATAAAAAGACCCCTATCACAGTGGGGTCACCTAAGCCATTTTACATGGTCTGGGAACATAAACTGACAAGTGGAAAAGCCTGACTGGCTTTACTGGCTATTAAAGGGGGGGAAACATTGTTCTATGAAGGGCAAAAGTTACAGGGACCGAGTTTAAAAAAAAGAAAGATTAGATGTATGAGAATCAGCATCACATACACAGAATTTAAATGACTGTTTACATAAAATGTATGTACCAGAGGTCACGCTATATTTTTTCGTTGTCTATCATTTTGATGGACGGGGCCATAAAAATTCCATCAAAATGTATCATTACCCGTCAATTTAATTATCATGTTTTAATGATAATACATATGCCACTTTAATAGCATTCTATTTTTATGCATTTTCACTTTTTAATTAAAATACAGAACAAGCTAATGTAAAGCCACTTCTCATGTCAAACATGACTTTTTTCCCCAACAGTGACAACAGAGGCCACTAAAAACACTGCTGCCATTGAGCATAATCAGGAAAAAATGAGCACTGTAATTTTACAAAATTAGACAATTGCCATTAAAATAGGAACACCAGAGGTGCAGCTGCACCCTTCTATGACCCATCACAGACGCGCTCTATGGCCTCCAGTCTATCATTATGAAAAAAAGTTCCATCAATATTTGGTTAACGTAACCTCTGGTACATGCTGTACGATATAAACACAGGATGTTAGTTAGTTGCAAGTTACATAGAGGTTTGTACAGTATTCATTCAGATATACACATTTATGCTGCAAGGCACATCAAATCTGATCAGATCATCTTCTCTATATGGGATAACTGTGGCACAAGTATGAATGTGTATCATTTCTGAGTTATGTTCACAAGGAAGTGTTTGCAACGTCATGGATGCCAGCATGCCCCACATAACATGCAGCATGGTGATGGAACATTAAAAAAAAAGAACAAGCTCAAGAAAGAGTGCACCAATGAGAGAGCAAATTATAGAAATGAATCTAAACTGTTTCGATGAACTTATGTATTAAAGTACGAAAACAATCATACAACACTCAGCAGCTCATCACACCTTTGGAAACTGAAGTCTTTTCTGACATTGCTTAATCTGCCTTTTCACAGCTGCATGCCTCATTTCCCCAAATCCACTCCAACTACACAGTTGGGCAAAAATGAATTTACAAAAAAAACACCACAATAAATCTGTATTGCTGTCGTGCTATTTGTAAACTGACAAAGATCTTGGTTTTTAATCTTTTTATCTGTCTAATTTGCTTAGTGCACAGTTTCTCCGATGCAGAAAATGAAAACACAAACAGGAATTCAGAATAAGGGATGTTGTGTTTCTGATTCTACATCCTGAAGCTTCATAATACATGTGACATGTCCATTCAGATTCTCAGTCATCCAGGTAATATAAATTATATAGCGCATTTTTCACAGTGTGTTACACTGGCCAAAGCGCTTTACAGGGAGATCATACACCATTCACCCATTCACACACTAATGACGACAAGGCTGCCACACAACGGCGCTAGTCAAGCCACCGGGAGCAATTCGGGGTTCACTGTCTTGCTCAGGGATACTTAGGCATGCGGGGAGACCGGGAGTCGAACCACCAACTTGCTGGTCAGAAGACGACTTGCCCTACCTCGTGAGCCACAGCCACCCCCAAACCAGCGTTTTCCTTTTTAACTTCTCTGATAAACCAGCTACATAAGGGATGACAGTTATCCCCTCTTGGTGTTGGGCATCTTTCTTCCTTCAGTGAAGGCCCACTTGGGGTATCCAGTTGATTTTTTTTTTTCATAATCCAGGTGACCTTTTCATCAAACAGAATCATAACCCACCAGTTCTCCTCTTACAATATCAGCTCAAGATTATGTATCCTGGTGAAGTAAACACAGGGAACATCAGAGAACATCCTGTCTGCTGCCGACCTGACTCGGGACATGGAGGCTCTCACTGGCATGGATCACACAGGCAGTAAGTATTACTGGTCAGGTTGTGTACACTCAAAGCACGTCACCGTGTGAAGATATCTGTGAAATATTCAATCAAAGGCAAAGGAAAAATGTGATTTCTTCTCCACTGCTCCTTGACACTGATCGCTTGTTTTCGAATCCAGATTCTTTCCTTGCACAGAGTGAAAGGGCTGCAGATCCTATTGATTCTGCTCTTCCATCCAACAAATAAAATGAATTAGCTCCATCTATCATTCGACTCAGGCCCCATCGTGATCGTGACAGTGCTCCATGAATAAATATGCAGTAATGTAATGTAAATGTAAATGTGATGGCTGTAGGTTTAGCATCAGCCCAGCAACACAATCAGATTGTCCTCTGATTATCAGAGTGACTCAAACCTATTTCAAAGTCAAGAGGATCAAGAGGTTTTCATATTCCTCTGACAAGGACTGGACTCATTTAAAGGGAGTCTGATGAAATCAAGGAACTCCTCACCAAGAGGACGAGGTAAGAGGTTAAACTGTGTCACTTACACTGACTGTAAAACAAGAGGAATTTGCCAAAGACAAAGATTCAGATGTGGCCTTCTTCCTTCTGGATAAGGCCACATCGAAAGCTATTGTGTTTATTTTGGCAACATTTGCTACCTAGCATAGTCATAATTTTACATTTGTATTGAATTAATATTATTGCACTTGAGTTTTAACACTGGTGCTTTTTGTCACCCATTATAATTTAGATCTTACCCGCCAAAATTACTCATTAATAAGCTAATGCTAGCTTTAAGCTGGCAATTGCATTTTTTTGTCGCTACCAGGAATAATTAGTTTGTCGCTACTAGAAAAGAAAGATACGATAGAAGGGCCACAGAGCGGTTAGGAGGGTTTATGACGTCAGTTCATGCTGAGTCTCTCTAAACCATCAAGGCTGAAAAGAAATTCGGTAGAATAGCTTTAAAGACTGCTTCCTTGCTTACTATTGAAGGTCTTTCAAAAGCAAGCAGGCACTTTTGTAAAGCGATTCTGAAGCATTTTTACAGACAACTCTACATTTTAATGCGCTTTTAAAAATACAAGATTACCATGATTACTGAAAATTTTGAGTCTTGAAGAAAGAAATATATTTGCTGATTATACTTCACTTATCAAATGATGCAACATACCGTACTTATCACATACAGATACCGAGACATGTTGTCCCTCCTCAAACTGTACATTAGGGGACATCATGCCAGCAGCCCTAAGTCATTCTTGACAACATAAAAAATCCGACAAAGCTATTTGACAAAGACAACTGTCTCTCTGGAGACAGTTAAGGGACACTGAGGATAACAGTTAATTTCAAGCCCTGTGTACTAGATTGCACTATTAATATTGCATGATGAGGCCATATCAAAAGCTGAACATTCTCTCTCAATCAACCAAACGTGAGTCGTAAACATAAATGCAAAACGGATCAGAATTTAATTTAAACTCATAAAAGTTGGGTCTGCAGTTTGCAGCGCTACAACAGCAGATATGCTTCACTGGTCTTGATCACAGTCACTGTCACTGAGCAGTGAGATTGGAATTTATGACCCAGAGAAACATTGCTCTTCCACTTCAGTAATTACACCTCGGGATGGACAGGCAGAGAAGACAGTCTGTTGGTCAATTGCCACATTGATTCACCCACAGCAAACCTCAGCGTGCATGCCACGGCCTTCCCTGCCATCACGACACAGCAGTAACACATCACTCTGTATTTTCAATCAACTTTTGTGACAGAGTATATAACATGTTGCGTGTGTGTGTACACACACACACACATACATATGTGTGTGTGTACACACACACACACACTTACATATATATACATATATATACATATATATACATATATACATATACATACATATATATACATATACATACATATATACATATATATACATATATACATATATATACATACATATATATACATATATACATATATACATATACATATATATATACACATATATATATAAAGCCA
>NW_018127891.1:651155-652121 GCF_001952655.1 Monopterus albus | reverse complement strand
TATATATATATATACATACACACACACACACACACACACACACACACACACACACACACACACACACAGAGACACACACACATATATACTGTATATAGGTACAAACACCCACACACAACTCGCCCAGCAGGCCTATCCTATTAATGACTAGACCTCACTAGTTCTCAATTCCCACACTCTGCAGCATCATTTCCTGCTCCATCACTCAGGGTAACACGGCAGCAAGACCACAGACTAAGGACGACAACAGTGTCAAGTCTTGCTCTCCATGACAGACACACAAAAACACCTCCTCACTCCTTTTTTTACTGATCACAGAGTGCAACAACAGGACGAGTGCCAAGTGCTATTTAGAGGAAAGTTGTGCATTTTGGTTTT
The DNA here is from genome assembly GCF_001952655.1 of Monopterus albus. Classification (NCBI taxonomy): domain Eukaryota; kingdom Metazoa; phylum Chordata; class Actinopteri; order Synbranchiformes; family Synbranchidae; genus Monopterus; species Monopterus albus. Next base: position 651,743 of record NW_018127891.1, on the reverse strand, counting down.
AGGCGTTATGTTATTTCTTCCTGGGGACAGTGAAGAATTCGTGCTGGTGGCCATACAGTATCAAAAAAACAGCATAAAATCATTTGGATAATTAAGATCTTTACCTTTACACAAACAGGCTGATGCTTAAGAATCTAAGATTACAGTAGGTTTAGATTAAGATTAGATTTGCTTACAATTGTTTTGTGTTGCAAATTTCATAATGCCAACTAGCATGTCTTTCACAATCATATTACCATCAGGTAAAAATTTAAAGTTTCAAAAATTCAGTAGGTCAACAAAAGGTCTGTCTGTTTTGGCATGATCACTGTAAATAATCTAGGAGGGTTATTACCAATGTAAGGCACAATAATGGCTCTTTTTAAAATGTGTCGCCTCAACATAAATATTTGTTTCTTGTAGCTGCTCAAATGGTCTGCTGAACTGCTGGTCTCTGCTTTCAGGAGACATGTGATGGACTTTGTTCCTACATGTTGACATTTTTTGACAGATATTCAAAAACTGACACTGGTTCACTGATCAACTGTTATTTGCAGCCATGGCCTAGAAAGTGAAATGCCAAACAACAGGCTAGGTTCAGGTTCAGCA
>NW_018127891.1:647196-651142 GCF_001952655.1 Monopterus albus | reverse complement strand
ACAACATACAGCAAAAATAAAAACAACACAGAATAAGAAAAAACAAAACAAAACAGAATATAGTGAAACCACTTAAAATCAGGACAACAGTGTTGTACTCAGGTACAGATATCTACAGCAGTTGTGACTTGTTATTTTCCACCTCTACAAAGAAACACTCCACAAGGGATTCCAACCATATCTCCCTGAAACACACACACACACACACTCTCACTCACTCAGATAAGACCTTCACTTGTTTAGATATGACATGGTATCTCCCTCCTTCTAATCAACCATGGTTGAAGACAGCCATGCTGTATTAACTTCCCCCTGCAGCCTATAGGTACAAATTTCAAAAAGATAATTTCTTTTAAGAAAAGAATCTTATGAAGAAGAGCTGTGAAATGAAGGACTGCACTGTGCCTTGAGACAGGCCAACTGTCACGTTAAGACTTATCAGATTGCCAAGAGAGATGAGGCAGGACAAAGGCAGAGGGATATGATCTCCTAAAATACAGCCACTGTTGCATAGAATTCCGAGACTCATTAGGGAAGAAGAATTCTTTGAAAGCCCTCAGATTGAAGGAAAGATATGTAGACTGACCATAAGAGAACCTTATGATTAGTGAAGAACATCACTTTAGAATAGAGCATTTGGAGAATAGCTGTGACCACAGTCAAAGGAACAAGTACCGCAAAGTATCTTGTTCCACAGCAGTGAAATGATTTGCCGACTTGTGCAGCAATATAAGCACAAATATTATCAAATTATTTGAAGCTAATCATGTTAAAAACATTAAAGAAGGGGGATTTATAAAAACATCTCATGACAAAACTACCTTGAGGAAGTAAAATGAAGAAAACTACAGACTAAAATAACTGCAGGTGGGTAGTGAATGAGCGAGTGAGCATTAGCGTTCCTCCTTGCTGACAGAACAGGTTGCTCTGTGTGGAAACAGAGAGACACTTGGGAAATTTAGCCTGCACCTTCCTCCCCAACCAGCTGTTAGGTGTCCAGAGCTTCCCAGAAAACTGCTGAGCTCGATGACTGTGTGCCAACATTTCCTCTTGACTCTCTCTCTCTCTCTCACACACACACACACACACTTAATGGACAAAAGGTGTAACATGTTGGGAGACGCACAGTAATTGGGTGACACAGCTCCTCGCCTATGCTGCTCAAGGTGACACAAGGGTTGTTTGCTGCTTTAATAAGCAACAATGTGAACAGACATATGTCTTATTGTGCCTTAGGGATATTCATCACTATCTATTAAATGGAACAGTACAGTAAACATCATAAATCATTTAATGGTGGACATACAAGGGCATCTACTAGACTTGAAGAACTCCTGGCTTAAAACAATGGATTGCTTTAAAATCTCTGACCCAAAGGAGTGCATGCATGGGCCAGCTGCAGAGAGCTGTAGAGAGGTGCACGTCGCATGACACACACTGCTGCTGCATGAACATAAAGAAGAACACACACTGACATGCACAAACACAGACACAAATTAAACCACCCACGTGCATCTAAAGCAACACATGCAGCATTTTAACACAAATCACCCACCCACTGTTCTCATCCCATGTCCCCAAGACACACACACACACACACACACACACACACACACCACACAACAAGCAGCAGTGTGACGACAGCATCGGACCATCAAACATCCATTCAGTCTGATAGTCTTGCATCTGGAGAGGATGACATCAGCAGTCTGCATTTGCTTATTAACAGTCAACAGTGTACACTGTTCTTTCATCAAGGAGTGATTGTGTTGTATGATCAACCTTTGAAGCTTGGAGCACAAAGTTAAGACACACAGCCCCTGTCTGCTTTGACTGATGATAGTAGCCTATATGATGTATGGGCGCTTAGTTCAGTCTGGTTAAACACAGAAGGAATGAGTCCTGTCACTGGAAATGTCCACACTGGTTCAGGTTCTCCAAGAACACCACCAAGTACTAGGCTCCCCAACATTAAAATAACTATGAAATACAGAAACAGGCCCAAACACACATCATGCTCTGCATACTATAGTAACATACAGTAGCTAGCTAAATTTGACAGCTAACAAAACAAAATCAGTACAAAACAGCATGAGGTGGACTAGCAGCATTGTTTATGTTGTGATTATAGTCTCATTAAATTAAAGTACAAGTCTGACAATTTTTTTTAAATTTACTTTACACTGTGAACACAACCTATAAAACAAAGGCAGAGCTGACAAAGCACCAACGTGCAGTCACGCTGGCACAGTCACATTTGGCAACAAACTTCTCATCTGAAACCGCACCTCATCAAGTTTGAAGAAATTTAATCTAAACCCTCCCTGTTACAGTTTGTAGAGATCATTTTGCACCACTCTTAATGAAAAACCTTTGGTAAGGCTCTCTACATGGACTGGCTTTATCAGAATCATGGCAGGAGCAGCGTTTACCTCTGACTCGCTCACTCAAAGAAACAAGGCTGTACGGGCATTAGTAACAAGAAATGAATTATCCAATGTGTTCTATTTAAACTGACAGTGACTGGGTTTCCTAACAGATATGAAAACATTTGCTAATGCATGTTTCTAAGAAGCCCCACAAATAAACACTGTAAACTGGATTTCTGCATGAAGTTCCAATTGGATTAGAAAATAGGTCAAAATCTGGCAAGGGTTCTGTAATCAAAGGTTTTGTCTGTTTTCTTAGAAAGAAAACAATGTGCTCAAAAACATTTGAAAAGTTGAAGTCTACCTCTGACAAGAACTCCCCTAACATCAGCCTGTATCGATGACAGTTTCCTACTGAAAATACAATGTCACTGTCCATAAATGTTTAACTGCTGAACTATGGTGTTTGTAAACCTCATGGCGCCTGGATAAAATTGACAATTTTCCTGGCACTCATCATATCTCCTGCGGTGCTGCGAGGAAAGAATTTATTTATTCTGTAAATAAACAACAGCAGATGAAAGTGCCACTCCCTCTCCACTGCAGGGTTCCTTCAGCTCGGCATCACACGTCCATGTGGTGGAAGTCTGTGCAGATGAAAAGCGTATTGCCACCCATAGGCCACTCTATTCTCTTTATTAAATCTAGATAATCCCAGATGCTTAGCTTGCTGCCATCGCCTCTCCTTTGGCCCTCCAAAATCTTCCCCTGAAAATTAATCACTTCATAATCTCTGCCCTCCATCTAAACACCCCACCCAGACAAGAAATGTTTGGTGCAATGACAGGATCTTGATCCGGATGATGCCGGTTTGTTCAACCAACACAGATGCAAATACAGTAGACAAGAGCACAACATCCCAAAGCACATACGGTATATACTGTGTAACATTAGCAGCATTAGAAAGCCAGTTTGAGTAACAGGGTCCATCTTGACATTTGGAGTGCATTAGCAGTCGTTTGAGGTCATTCATGATTCACTGATCATAAAAACATGAGCCCAAGAGAAGGTGACCACAGACTTTAAAGGAAACATTAGAGATACATGTACATACATAAACACTCTGTTGACATATAAATATGCATCAATTGCACAAAATGTAACCTCTATAATACCCTGGAAACAGCTACAGTGGACCAATCACCATCAGTTACCGCACAGCTGGAAAGGGAGCCACAATTTAGAGACCAAAACATACACACCACACACAAATCCAGACAAACACTCTAAAAGGCAGCATATCATCTGCTTCCACCCTAGATGTGATGTGATTTCATGCCCTTTAACACAGCTCCATCCCTCAAACACCACCAAACAGACAATCTTTTCAATTATTTATCATACTATGATGGAGTGTGATGGGAAAACAGTGGCAGAAGGACAGATGGAGTGGCAGCAGCAGAGAGCTGCTAAAGAATGGAGGGGAGAGAAAGTGAACATGGCAAAGGATGGTAAAGAGGAAAATGGGGTCAAGAGACAAGTATTAATAGGAAGAGGCTGCTCTGGTTTAAGACAAT
>NW_018127891.1:601938-647048 GCF_001952655.1 Monopterus albus | reverse complement strand
AGGATGGAAAGAAACCATCAAACTACCACACTGGGGTTGGGCAGCGGGGGCAAGTTGGCACTAAGAGCTGCCAGAGGATTTTAAATATGGGCAGTTCTGAATGAGGGCAGTATGGCATCCTCATCCACGTACATACAGACGCTCGCCTGGATACACACACCAGATGGGCCTTAAGGGATTAAAGTGAGGTTATTTGTCCTCCCTGAGCCTCACACAGACCAGGCAGATCCAACCCAAGAGCTCCTCTTAAAGTCAACGCAACTGTTGGAATCTGCTGGAGATGGGGTTGTTTTTCCCCTTTTGACTTTCATGCTGGAAACTCAAAAAATATGATGCTTCACTAATGCTCAGGGAATTCCTGCAGTCCAGCTTACACCATTCCAGTGTCACTGAGTCACATTTTTGTTGTTGTTTCAACCCCATTCTGCCCTCGGACACCGTTACAAAAAAGAAAGCATGGATTTTCACTACAGTTTCTCCTCGACTTGCACCATGAAAGCATGAGCAAGTTTAAGTGCAGCTCTCCACCAGGAGATTTTGTGAAATAATATATGCATTTTCCAAGCGCCAGTGAAGTAATATCTATTAAATGACTGCCATTACTGATGTCATTTACAATGTTATTGGCAGGCCAGAACCTTGCAGAGTAACACAGATAAGTCTAAGAGAGGAAAAACATTACCTGTTGAAAAGGCACCACAGAGGAGGCAATCACCACAGCCGCAAATGGGGAGAGACGGAAAAAAAGCACAGGTTAGCATTTCTAGTCAAAAAGCAAGTGGCACTTGAATCCAAAATTGCACATTTCCATTTCTGCAAAGATGCACTGTTGTGGTTCTGAGAGTTTCAAACGCAATTGTTCTGTAACCAGTAGATATATCATGGGTCAAATCTATACATGGGCATTTATTAAAAACTAACACAGGCACAATTACACATACCGTACACAGTCTCTAGACATTAAAATAAAGTTCTGATTGTGCACACTTACACCACACAAACACAGCATGCATGTGTATTAATAAAAACAAAAACTAAACGGATCTTGGCGTGCTCTCTGTGGCCTGTCTTTTGCTCTCGCTGGGTGTTTGTTTGTGCTGGATTGCAGAGTCTGAAGACGGGCCCAATGGGAGATGAGCATGCACGAGCACCCTCATCCCTTCCACTTCGCTGCTCTCCCTTGTTAAACAAGATGTCAGAGCACTGGTGCCTTTTCAGAGAGCTGGAATTTCCCTTCTTCATGTATGCTCCTGCCTTGGCCACAAGACCCCCCCCTCAAACAAACTATTACCAGCCTAAAACTGTTGGTCTTTCTCTCTCTCTCTCTCTCTCTCTCTCTTATATCCTCCATCTCCATCTGAAATAGATTTGGCTAGAGGTAAACAGCTCGCAAGCTTTCTGAATCACAGAAGCAGACATGAACTAATCGCCAACATCTGGAAGGTAAAAGCGGGAGGAGAGGGTGGGATATGAATAACGATGGAGGAAGGGGAATAACCAGGAATGCAGGAAAATGCTCTGACATCACACTGTGGTGCTACTTCTGTGTCTCTCTGCACAAAACATTCAGACAGACATCTCCTCATATTTAATTACTTCCTCTAACAAAAGGAAGTGATAAAAATATCCAAAACACTACCAGGCTCCATTCCGTTTAAGTCTATGATCAGAAGTTCATAATAAAAAAAGCACAGAAAATGAAAGAGCCCAATAAATGTTCATTTAATGCAATAACTCGCAAAGTGTGTTAATTTTCCACCCACATTTTTGTTCCTCGAAATTAATATGAAAATCCTGAGCTGCTTACAGTGTGGGGGAGGCAGTGGGTGGGAGTTTACACACAATAAACAAGCTCTGTTTGAATTGGCTTAATCTCATTTGCCCCACTAATGCACACCAACATGCCAGCCTTTAAAATCGAGTCAAAAGATACAGAAATTCTGAGGTTCTTCAAAACACACAGCAATAAATGATTCGCCTGAATCTCTGAAATAAGCATCTCTCCACTTCCTGTTGTTGCACTTACTCTTGCCTCTAGCCTCAGTTTACCTCAACTAAACTACACCCTTATTGACAAAGGGACACTTCCAAACAAATTTCACTGACAGAGGCTTTGTGCCTGGCCTCGTGTAAAAGGCTTCATGCCTGTCACAACTGTTTTATCATCTCATGGATGGCCACAGCAGCACTTATCATTTTAGTGAATATTTGATGTCAGCTGCACTATGAAAGATTCAGAAGAAAGCCAGTCAGAACAGATGTGACTGACACAAGGGGTTGGGCAGCTCGTCTGGGTTCTTACTGATGCATAAACTAGACTCAGGAAAGCTGTCCAAATCGTGTGGTGTTTTTTTTTTTTTTTTTTTTTTTTTTTTTTTTTTTTTTTTCTTTTTTTTTTAACTGCAGGAGCAGGTAAGGTTGAAGATGATAATAGGCCTGTCATATAAGATCTGGAAAATTCCAGGTAAGTGAAAAAGATAAACACAACATGACTGCTACCAAGTATTGTGTTCTACAGATGTTGAATGGAAACAGTGATCAAGGTGTCTGTGTTGGATGTCTATCATATAACAATAATTTTCAACAAACCGCCCTTTAAAGTTCCACTATTACACACATAAAGAAAATGAGTACATAACATTATTTCTGTGTGCTCACATCAAAAGATGCACAAGCAACAAAGGCAACCCAGCAATGAGAAAACTATGGCAGCACTGCTGAGCATCACAATGTGATGTGAGCACCTGATGAGTCGAAGGTGCAGTTCAGGTCATGGTGAGACTGCATAAAATGTAAACAGCAAATTAGTGGACACACACCAACAGAGCAACCAATTTCGGTTAGAGATTTTATCCTAATGCTTACATCCCATATAGTAAAAAAAAAAAAAAAAAATTCATGTTAAAAATGAATGAAAGGGATGTGGGGGTTTTTCTCCGGACTAATATGATTCATAGTTTGTTTACCAGCACATTATTTATTTGATCCCTATTGTGTGCTCCGGTGCAAGCAATAACCTCAAAGGTATTTTTGAAACTATGATCATTTGTTTGTACTGTAAATATTGACAAGGTAAACAATATAGATGGGGGATGTGGGCATTTGTTTAACTGATCATGCACGTCATATTGCATTACTCTGTTCAACTGCTTTAACACAGAGCAAACAGGCAGGAACTAGCTAGCACAAACTGATGCTTAGAAAGCATTTGGTGCACACATTCAGAAAAACACAAGACAAAACATTTGCAGGAGATGTCAACTGATATACTGCGTTCATTTGCATGTGATCACTCAATCCAAAATACTGCATTTTGGAAAAACAAAGCATCCTTGGATAATTAGATCATTACTGAGTTTAACCAGTTGGTTTAAAGAGGCTTGTTTATCTTGCATTTTATATTAATCACATGTATGCAGGGTAAATATACAGCTACTGTTAGCAGCCAGCCAATCATGCTCCATTTGTGGAGAAAGTGTAGTGTGTTGTACTGTACATGCCTGTCACCTGGCTTCTTACACATGACTGATTACATGCAGAGCAGCATTCATGATGCTCGTCGTGGTTTGTAGGCGACTCCTACCCTAACCCATAGATAATACAGCTACATTTACACAGACATGCTTCGATACAGTAACTTTGTTTACCTACTGAACATATTTGCACCTGGAACATTACACCGTTTTTCTTGTGTTGGAAATATAAGGATATAATTTCATTCATATTTTACATTTTATTGACAGAATAAGCAAAGTGGTGACGATGGTAGACATCATTATGAACAAAAATGATTTTCATACTTCCATCACCATAGTTAGGAAATGTTTCCCACTTATTGCATTAAGCGTGAGTCGATAGCACAAACCCAAAATGTCAGTAAGTAGCAAAAAAAAAAAAAGAGAAGAAATGTCAACTGTTAATCCCACCAAGTGCACCCACACACACACATACACTCACTCACACGGACTAAGCCTATTAACAACCCCAATAAGCTAAATCATGAATTACTGAGCACCTTTATAGAAGGGCCTCTAATTGATCCAATAAGGCCATTAAGAGTTTGTGTGAGATGTGAAAACAACTGCTAAGACCAATTTCTCTGGCAGACTGCAGCTACTTATCCAGCCTTCATCAATAACTTGTGCAAAGGAGGGAGGATGGAATTCAAACAAATGCATAACAAGTGCCTGATATGAAAGCTGAGACCTTCCCCGGCACTTGAGTTCTAGCTAATCCAGGCTGAAATCAACAACAGAAGCAAATCTGAGTGATTCTCTTTTGAGACAAAAGTGGGATAAATTTGGAAAAGGGGCCAATACCAACGTTTCCTGTACACAATCTCATGAAGCCAAAAGACATGTTGTGAACATCATGTAATTTGCTGTTCCTGCTTTTCTCCCCTACTGCATTTCATATGAGAGAGCAGGGTGTGGTTGGTCTGGCAGGCTAACTCAAGTTAAACCCTGAAACAAGCCAAATCCTCAGACTTTAAAGATTCTAATTGTTATCATAAAAGCACCATTTTAAAATGATGACAGAAAAAACACAAGACACTGGCTCAAAGTTTACAGACTGGCATGCATAAGTTATTATGATTCAAATTACCCAAGAGGACCATTAAAGTTTCATCCTGTCTAATCTCATCTCCATGTGAATATTCAGAGATTCAGTAAAAAGTCAGACATGAAACAAAGCCAGTTAGATGAGAGATTTGCTCCCAGTTTGTTTTCCAACTACAAAGTCTGCTCATCGTCCTCCACTGAGAGATAAAACACCTCTAACTGATACGGCCCCAATTTCCATGCTGTGATTTTCATGCTTCTTTACTCTCTAACCTCAGCGTCCCATCTATCAGCAGCTATAAAACATCCATGCATAGGCAAGAGGAGAGAGTTACTGATATGCAAGCCAATCCATCCATGCCAGCTAACTCCAAACGCAGGAAGCCAACCATGTCAGCCCCTTGCAGATGGTGTAAGAGGCCATAAAGTCAATACGATATCCATCAGCTAAATAGCTTGCCAGAGTCATGACAGTTCATGGTGGTGGGGTGGGGACAGCATGTGAATGTGTGCACATTTGTTGTGCGTACAGTTCAGATGATGAAGACTCAGGCTGAGCAAAGTTCACTCCTCATCCCAGAGGGTCAATGCACTGCAAGGACAATAATGATAATGCTTTGGAGAGCTTGCAACAGCATGGTTCGTCACCTGGGCTCAGAACTGCAAAGGTTAAATAGTTAGTCTTCCATAGTATGCTCTGCTGACTATAAAGACCAACTCATTTCCATTACCAAAAAAACAATTCATTCATTGTGGGCCAAAGATAATATCTCCTCAGAGTACCTTCAAAAAAAACTTACTGTGCATGTGTGTGTGTGTGTGTGTGTGTGTGTGCCACAGCAAGGTAATTATCCTCATAACCTTAGAGCAGCCCTCTCTCACACCTCTCCTCTGTCTCCTGCATATCCCAGTCGAATCTGGCATCTCTCATCCTCCGCCTCCACACTGTCTACAGCTGACAGGCCGGCTCTCAAGAGAGGAGAGCTTGAGGAGGAAATGGCATCCATGTGACAGTGAGTGGCAGGGTAGAAAGCTATACAAGACCTACTCTCTGCCAGAAGGGTGCTTTAAAAACAGAGAGGCTTTCCACAATTGCAAAATGATGTTGTAGCATTTCCAGTCTGATCAACAGATAGAAACAAAGTGAGATCAAAATTTAAAAGGTAATTTTATCCTTTATTTTTGTATATGCACCTAAGTAACACACTAGTGCATTTCACTGTTATGCATTAGATCATACAAAGACTTTAATAAATTAACAACAAAAAATTATATTTTGCTTCAAATCATTAAATTGGCTGTAACAGTTTTTAAACTGTCTCCAAAGTGTCACCTCCAAGATTCACAGTCAACACCATGCTGTGGTATTCTTGGCCTGGTCCATGTCAAACCCGCTGAACCCCATCTGATCCCAACTAATTCAGTTTGGTTTCATCTTCATCAGACTGAGAATGTGCTTCTCCTCATGTTCTTTGGCAAACCTTGGCGCTGCAGATTTTTGTGGTTTTATGAGTAATGGTCTTCTTCTTGGATGCCATCTGTATCGGCTGACTTCATGCAGTGTCCTTCACACTGTCTGATCAGCCACTGAAACAGCAATTTCACAGAAAATCCTTTTGGCAACTAGAAGCACTTACTCATCTGTTATTCAGTGCAAGGTTGCGCAAATTGTGAATTGTGCGTGGCATCATTTTTGAAGACTGCACCTTCTGTTATTGGTAGTAGGGCTCTTCCTATGCCTGACATTCATTAGCCTACTGATGCTCTAGTCCCCGCTCCAATTTTTATTTAGTTTCACAGTCTGGTTTCTCACTTGCTCAGGCACCAGGTGGAGCCATGCTGAATCACACATAACCCATGCCACAACTGAGAAAGCAGTGACGCTGACAGGTTATTTTACAACATTGTTAATGTAACTAGCCTTAATTGGAAATCACAGGTGTAATCGCTGTTGTTCCACTGAGGTTGTATTTTGGGACCCATATTTTCAGTCTAACCTGTTTTTAATTATACATGAGATCAAATCCCCTTTACTTCAACAAATACAATTAATGAAAGATGACACAAATTTGAATCATTTAACACTTTATCTGCAGTTACTGTATAAAAAGGTCATTACATAAATAATAATAAGAAGAATGACTATAATCATTACTCCTGATAGATATATCAACTAGTCTGATGTATCAGATGACATTATTAGTTTATTGTAGGTATTATATTTGCATTAGTGTTTATGTTGGGCAATAAAAGAAACTGCAATAATAAAACGCTAAAGATAAGTTTATGATAATGTAGAAACAGTGTACTCATTATATACTATAATTTGACTACCAGATCACACTGGCAGATTTATTTTTCAACTGAAAAATGTCTTACGCAATATACATATATATAGCATATTAATACATATAAAAACTTATCAAAAAAGCCCTTTATTGGTCAAGCTATAGCGGGTAAAACCATTACCATTAGTTCAGCAAAATACAAGTATTTCATGTCTTAATTATCCCAGGCAACGACCCCGAAATTTCTGTATGCATTGGCTTGTACACAGAGACACACAAGACTGCTCCCATCTAGGGCATATGCTCCCTCCATACCTAACAATCTGCAACCACGCACACAAAATTATCCCCAACCATGCCCTTCATTATGTTATTAATGCTGCTGCTTGAGTGGGAGGTCCGCTAGCCCACTCGAGCTAATGGGTGAACAGCAACAGTGAGCAGCAGAGACCTGGCACTGCAGGACTAAAGTGATGCCCCAGGCACGGACCGAGGCTGATCAGACAGGCAGCAGGACTCCCACGGTCATCTGTGACACATCGCTGGGAGTCATATGAGCAATATGCTGGTCATACCACGACTCAGATACAACAGCAAACAGACGACTAGCTGTCCTGAGACAAAACTTTCACAAACACATTACTGTGTACCTCATTTTGCATTTGCCAGAAGGGCCAGCTTCATCATATACTGAAATCAAGAGGCATTTCATTAGATTCTCGTTAATCACATTAGCTGACAGCTTTTCTGCTCACATTTCTAAAGAAGTCGACACGAGCCAAGTTTTAGTACTAAAAGAAACTATTCAACATTTTGGGAAATATTTATTTGACTTATTGTGGGGGTGGCTGTGGCTCTGGAGGTAGAGCGGGTCATCCACTAACCAAAGAGGTTGGTGGTTTGATTCCCGGCTTCTCTGGTCCACATGTCAAGTGTCTTTGAGCAAGACATTGAACCCCTGGTTACTCCTGATGATAACAACTGGCAAAAGGTCAGAGAAGAGAAACAGCCTGACACATAAACCAATGTGAAATGGCAAATTGTTTCCCCCCCGTACAGACTGAACAAGCAAAGCGTGTTAATTGGTGAACTAAAATAAAGGTGCTGGTGATTATAATTATTGAACAGAAAGACTTGTTGTTTCCAGTTTTTATGTTAACAGGCTGTTCATTGTAGCTTCACAACAGACATGAGTGGTATCAACCTGCTCAAATCACCAGAAAGCAAATAAACTTATTTCAAATGTTGAATTCAAGAAGTCAATCTCAGAAAAACAACCGTTTTCTGATGTCTGTTCTGTTTTCTATATGCTGAACAGAGACAGGCACTGCATGTTGAAGATAGACTCGCTCGCTCACTGACTCACTCACACTCACACACACAAAAATCCACTCCCTCGAGGGAACAGAGGACAGGAAGAGAGGTGGAATGAAGAGTCACACAGAGACTTACAGACAGCCTGACATTCTGATGTAGCATCAGGCAGTGGTAGGAAAATATGCGCGCGCACACACACACACACACTTCTCACTGACACACATATACATTATCTCCATCTCCTCAAGGCAGCCAGACTCAGACTCAGGTCTAAAAAGATGTATGCAAAAACCTCTCGTCTGTGGTTCGAATAATCATTACGGGCATTGTGTGTGGCCACTGAGATCAAGAGGTGGCGGGTCAGAGGTCACCTTCATTTCCCCTAAGGCAAGAAGAGTTAACCATTTCTGCCATTTCTGTGCAAACCACACCAACAGCATGACCTTCTCCCCTCCATTCAACAAAGGCCTTTACTCTGCTGATAGTACTGCAGAAATGTAAAAAGTTTGAATGTTTGCTAGCCCCAGGCTACAAGAGGCCTTCACTTTGATAAAAGATATTTACTGCAAGGCTGCTGAAAAAGGGCCTTGCATGAATCAAACTATGGAATGAACGTGGGTGGTTTTTTAAATATTTTTGTTTCCCCCCCCCCCACAATCTCTGCCAATCTTATCTCTCTACTCAAATATCTGATCCAGACAATGATCAAAACAATATTCCGGCTTGCAGCAGAGAGGGAATTGAGTTTTTCGTCTTACAGTACACTGCCTGGTAAATGGATGGTTTGCTTTTGGGGAAAATGGTGCTTTAAGGCCAAATGTAGGAATGACTGATGTTGTGCCTCTGCCACAGTGTTTTCTTTCAATCTAGTGCCATGACAGCAGATGTGTTTAGCCCTAAATAACCTTTGACCTGAGTTCTTCTCCTCGGCTACCAGGTAAGCTCAGCTGCAACAAGCTAATGCTGTAATAGCTTTGCTGCTGGTGTTACAGTAAATGATGCATCTCTACAGGGTGACAGGCAGCTCAGTGGATGCCTCAAGGACACCAACAGCTTGAGGTTGGTTTAATAAGTGCCTGACAGAAATAATAATGTTTACCTCAGGAGAGGTTGCTCTGTGTGGCTTCAGATTCTCCCAGTCCACAGCAGTTGGGCTCTACAGTGAAGTGCCATTGAAACATGGTAGTTTTTATGTGTTGGAAGCAGGAAAAATGGACAGGTGTAAGGGATCTGAGTGACTTTGACAAGGGCCAAGCTGTGATGGTGAGATGACTGGGTGAGAGCGTCTCCCACACTGCAGGTCTTGGTGGGTGTTGTTGGTCTGCAGTTGTTAGTACCTACCAACGGTGTCTAAAGAAGGACAGACGGTGAAATGGTGACAGGGTCATGGACACCCACAGTTCATGGATGATGAGGTTGACCTACTGTAGATTATACTTTTAACTTCCATTAAATGGTTGAAAATGAGAAATACTGTACATTGGTCTCTATGAAGAGAAAGAGTTGGGACTCTATCACACCTAGTGAGGCTGTTGAATTGGTGTAAAAAAAATTCTCTCTAACTCGTCTTCATGACCACAGCTTTCACTCCTTTTACATGAGTTTTCTACTGAATTGTAGACACATCTGTGCTCGTCCTGAGAGTATAACTGTGGAAGCATATAGATTCACAGAAGATGCACAGTGAGCTGCAGAGAGACACGAGTGCCAACAAACTGCCACATTGACTCCTATGTAAGCAGTATGAGGCAGGTGGTCATAATGTTATGGCTGATTGGTGTATGTCCCACATAAACCAATGAGCTATAGGTTCTTTGTCAGTCTATCCAGGTTTGTGATGCAAATACAGTAGGTGGGTGAAGTGAGTCAGCAGCAGCCATGTGACAGCCAGATATATGGCTGATAGAGAAAGATGGTTAAAACAGTGCTGCATTGGTCACTGGAGTGCATCTGCAGTTTGTGGGTTCTTCATCTTCAGGGCTGGTCTTTATCATCCCAGATGCCATTAACTCATTTTTTCTTTTCTACTCTATGATTCATTCTCTACATTTGTTTCTTAACTATCACCATTTCTGCAGCCACCTCTAAGACCTGCTTCATATTTCTGGATTTTGACTTTTGTGACATTCTGAAAATGCTGCTAACCATCGTGTAAAGAATATACTAATCCATTTACTTTTAGCCTTTATTAAAAAGAGCAAACTATATGCCAGTTATACCAGCAGAGGATCATACCATGTCATAATAACACAAGTACGTTAATGAAAGGCATCTTTCAAGGAAATTGCATATCAATGCAAATCTGCTTCATTCCTAAGCATTTTCAATTAAATATTCACAAAGGAAAGATATATCCTAGCAATAAACTAATCAATCCGGAGAAGGACCTTGTTCAACAAAGCAGAGACGAGGACTGTAGCAAGGTTAAGGTTCAAACATATGAATAGGGACCTGTATCTGCTGAGCCACACAACTCTGTTGTCAAGTAATGACATAAATCAGAAGTGGTAGATAATGTGCAATCAGAATTGATTACACTTAATTTCAGTGAGCACTTGTACATTAAACTGACAATATAACTTAATAAAGTAGGTGACTTAATCTATACAACCAAACTGCACTGAACTGGTTGTTGACATCCACACTCCCTTGTGTATTTCTCTGGTGATACAAGAGGGAGAGAAGGAAAAAGCAGGTTTGTAGTGAAGGATGGGGGCAGAGTTAAGAGGATAACTATGTACAATCTCATGGTCTGGGACTGTTCTCCCTTGTGCTGAAAGAGAGGCACATCTTTAGCCACAGCTTGAAGCTGTGGTCATATTTCAGGCTCTTATTTCTTTTTTTCCCCATTCTTTGTTGCTCCACTTTCTGGCAAGCACCATGCATCACCACCGCACAGAAAAAGCAATGGTGTATAATAGAAAATAACAAAACAAGCCCAGACAGGCTTTAGCAAAACAGGGTATGACCTAAAGAATTTAAAATTACCAAACAGTATGCAGGCTGCAGCACATCTCCAGTGAAGAATCAAAGATTTAGACAGGACTTCTCCATCCAAACCATCCAACCCACTAACCATGGACACTCTTTTATGGGAAACCCCTGAGCTGAGTCAAAGGAAAGACAATAGTGGTGGGGGAGCAGGGGGAGTAACAGCTTCCAGCTCAGCATTTGGCTGCAAAAATTCCACCTACATCTGGGCCAAATTACGCAATGTGGCCTGCCGACCACATCTGTCTGTATGAGTAATCATACAGGCAAACCTCCAACCGCCACAATACCTACACATGTGAGCAAGCAATGACAGAAAAGTACATCTTCTCCTTTGACCACTGCCTTGGACACTGTCACAATTACATAACAGCACAAAAACCAAAATCATAAGTAGTCAGTTTTGGAGTCAAACATCTGTTTTTGTGTTGTATGATGTTGATGACAGAGTAAATGGTCTTATACTTGTATAGTGCTTTTCTATGCATTACAGCACACTCAAACCGCTTTCACACTATTTGGTCACTCACCCATTCGCACTCATACATTCACACACCCATGTCATCACTGGGAACAACTTGGGGCTCAGTGTCTTGTTCAAGGACGCTTCAACACGTAGACTGGACAAGCTGAGAATCGAACCGCTAATATTCTGGTTAGGAGACAACCTGCTCTACCTCCTGAGCCACAGCCATCCCCCAAAGGCTTCCAGGAAAATCACTGCAACATTATTTTGCAACATTACAGTGAAAAACTGTGGTTGTTGGCATAGCTCTATAGTGAGTTCACTAATAAATGTGTCCTTTCAGATTTGTGCACTAGTACTCTTCCTAAGTGAGGTTATCTTTCTGCCTGATCATGTTAAGCTTCAATCAACCAAAGGAGGCAGCTCAAACAGGCCTGTGGGGGAGCACAGAGGACAAGCCAACATCAGAAGTGAGCCAAGCCCAGAACAGCTTCCTCAGTGGTGCTCTTATCTCACTGTAGCCTGGGGCTCCCCTTGGGATCCAGGCTGGGAGGGGAGGACAGAGTTCTCACTAGAAACTGGCACCATCATCCCAAAAGTCACTTTCAAAACAATGGCCACACCTGTCAGCTACTGCCGGATAAACCTGAGAGATGTTTGTATATTTTTGCATGTGTGTGAGCATATTATCTCTGTGTGCATCTGTGTCACATTTTTTGTGTCCTAATCTTTTTCAAGGCCACCTCCATGCCAAAAAAAAACAACAACAACAAAAAGGCCAGAAGTTCAGCTTTCAAGCTCATTTGCCATTTGTTCCATTTCACCACACCTATAAAGATAACACAGATAGCTAATCTGGACAGCCAACACTGTCAGTAGCTGAGCATGCAGTGTAATAGTTATCTTCGTATCAGGTGACATGGTGATTATCGTTCAGGTAATGAGTGAGAGGCCTCTATAATTTGTTATGCTTTGTATGCAGAGCTGGGGCCAAGCAAGACTGACAGAGCGGTCTCATCACGAACACACCACCACTGAAGGTGCGGACTGCT
Organism: Monopterus albus; assembly: GCF_001952655.1. Classification (NCBI taxonomy): domain Eukaryota; kingdom Metazoa; phylum Chordata; class Actinopteri; order Synbranchiformes; family Synbranchidae; genus Monopterus; species Monopterus albus. The sequence continues at coordinate 634,372 of NW_018127891.1, read as the reverse complement.
GTTAAGTGGACTTATGGAATGATAGAGGATGGAGAATGCGTGTGGGTGGGAGCGAGGCCATTTTAAGCAAAAAAAGAAAAGCTAATATAATTTTAACAGTCCTCAAATGTGAAAATCTGTTGCTTTTCCACATGTGAACATTGTAGTAAATCAGTTAATTGTGGCTTCTGGACTGTTGGCCAGACAAAACAGGAGATTTAATAGGTGTGAGTAACTTGGCATTTTCACTGCTTTCTAATGTTTTATAGACCAAAAATCTGCAGATGAATCAATAATGAAAACAATCAGTTCCTGCCCTAATTGCTATCTATTTTCAATTAATATTCCAATTATTTTCTTGATTATGTGATCAAATATTTGGTCAATAAAATCTCAGAGGTGCCATAATTTCCAAAAGGCCAAGCTAATTATATTCTAATTAAATGTTTTGTACAACCAACAGTCAGAGATGTTCTGTTTACCATCATAGAAGAAAAACATTTTTAAATTTGAGAAACTATTACTATACCAGTGCACACATGCACTTCACTATTTACCTCCAATCCCCACCTCCAGCTTAACTCCTGATTGTGACTTCAGCCATCTACATCTTGAAATCTTATTTAGCAAAAACCAAAGGGAAACTGGAGATTGCATGCCAGGTCCTGTTTAAACCAATGTAGGTCAGACAGCTTCCACATCTAGGTCAGTGGCACAGAAAACACAGGCTGACATGTCATTCTACTGCTTTCTCAGAAGTGCTGATAGTATTGAAATGCATTCAAACACTCACTTGCATAGGCAAGCAAGCACATTTTCACCATGAAGGGAAAAAAAACACTTCTTAATTAGGGCTTAGAGTTGGGTTATATGAGACATGCAAAAAAAGTAAAAAGAAGCCAAATTATACAGCTGTAAGAGAGCCTGTAAAACCGAAAAACACAACTGTTATCATATCCAGCTGAATAAGCTGTGTGGCCACAGAGAACCACTGATGGATTAACAACTACTCTTTGCCCTCAGAAAAGAGACTTTTAGCTTAGCAGACTGTCAGAGTGAATAATAATTTAATTTTATGTGACGTGATTAACAAGCATTAATGTAGAAGATTACAAATGCTGTGGTGTAACATGCAAGAGGCATTATACCCTGCTGGTTTTTCTTTTTTCCTTGGTCTCACTTTCTTGCGACACAATGTCAGATGGAGTGCTAGTGCTCATAACATACAAAAAAAAAAAAAGAAGCAATCCTGGGGCAGTGTAGACACCCCTATCATATAATCACCTTCTCAGTTCCCTGATAGGCCTGTCAAAGAGAAGCATATCCCTATAATAAGATGTCATTCAGCAGTGACTTTGCTTCACTGAGGGAGCAAATGGCATCTGCCCAGGAGACCGTCAACAAGATTTTACAGTACAACACTCAGCAGCACAATGGCATGTGGGTGCATGCTCTACTACTACAAAGAAATGTGACATGAGGTGAAGAGCTAAGTGAAAATTAAGGGTCTAAGTTAAGGCGAGGTGTAGACCGGAGGCGTTACTGCATGGGAGGAGTAGTGTAACAAATCCAACTGCTACATTCACCAAGTGTAATGTCGGCATGGGAACTTGTGACACTGGTGCACATGTACATCTCTACTACCACCTACAAATGAGCGTGTAATCTCAAATGAAATCAAAATTGGAATTGCAACATTTTCATGTCAGCCCATAGTGCATAAGGATACATGTGATGCAGAGACAAGCTCAAAGGTACCTTGAAAGTTAACTTTTATTTGAAGAGTCCAATATCCCAAACTTGCATCAAGGGGAAGCTCTGGCTCCAGACAGACAGCAAACAGTGGCTGGTGATTCTAATCTAACATTGTGAGCGATGGAGTCTCCTATCAGTCGTATACGTGTCTTAACCCCTGTCAGAAAAGGTAGACGAGGTAAGCAGAGCAGCACAACTAACAATGGGGTAGCAAGGGTTGAAAGCTAATTTGCAGTTTGACTGTTCACTGCAGACCAGACCACACAATCAGATGCATCTAAGGTATCACTAGGAGCAAAGAGCTGCTCTAATTTACAAAAGCATCTCTCAAACAGAGACGCTCCATCTGCAAAGACCGGACAGCCATCAGTCCAAGCTGAAAAAACAGTCTAATGGCTTTCCATTAAACTGTTCCATTTTTTCCACAAGGGAAAAAAAAAATCCAGAAGCCCAAAAATAAGGAAGCAATTCATCCACAGGGAAAAAGGGAAGCAGGAGAGTCTAAAATTCGAGCCAAGACTAAAGCATTTAAGTCAGTCCAGTCACAAGAAAGGAACAAGTTGGCTGGAACACTGGCTACAGGGAGCACACAAGACAACTGGACCCCATGAATAACAAAGTACTCATTTTACAAACAGTAATACTGGACAGCAAATAGTGAGAAAGTATTAAAGGAAGTAGATTTATAATATTTATTCATTTATTTAATAAGTTGATGAAACAATATTACACTTTTGTTCCAGCATTCATCTCCAAAATAGATGTCATTTATGGTCAAAAGTACAGCCAGAAGATGGTACCAAGGGGAAGCAGCCTTGTACAGCACTGGAGAACAAAAAGATAAACATGTCAGGTTGGGTCAGAAGATAGAAAACAAGTATCTATTACTTCAAAATGTCATACAAATGCCCAAAGAAAGGAATTTAGCCTCAAGTCAGGATCTGAGAGCTAGCCAGAGTGCTATGGATACTAACTGTAGTGCTAGTACTGAATAAAAGCTGCCTGTACAATGTAGGCCAAGGGTATCAAAACAAGACGAGCATAAGTTAGAGTATCTGAATAAAAAGCATGGTATCATTTCTTCCTAATGCACATTCCACCTCTTATGTTTTTTAAAGCCACAGACAGATAATTGGACAATAACTGGAAAATCACAAGGCTGGATTCCTTTTGACCTTTATTTCAGCCACAGGGCAGCCATGATGTGACAACTGATCACCAAACTGTGAGTAGGGTCAACAGGTTAACTTTAAACACTGTCAATGATTCACAGTTGCCAAGGGTGGGTGCACCACAAGGCCACTGAACCTCGATTTCAGTGCCCTTATCAAGGCCACTGGGAGTGAAGGCAGCCAATTACAGCACTGTGAAATGAGACAGTCACTCAGCTAAATGGCCTTCTCTTTGTCCACAGTAGGAAGCACATTCTGCGGTAATGGAACAAAGCTGAAAGGAGATAATGAACCAAAACACAATGCTATTCTTGAGCCTAAAAGAAAACAGGAGGCAGGGTCCACCAGCTACAAAGGCCAGAGAGGACGACCCGGAACCCCAAGCAAATGCCATGGACGGCTCCTTGCTGGAGCCTGAACTTGGCAGGACTGACACCGAGTCGAAAGGCTCAGATAAGTGAGCTAGATCAACTTCTCCGGGCATCCCTTGATCAGCTGTGCTCTTACATCCTTCATAATCTTGCCGAGTGTTCATTCACCGATTTGCTATTAGTCCCATAAAGTCAAATTTGAGGGATAAGAAAATTTTACTTACTCATTTCCAAGTTCAAACACATAATTCTTTGCATACATGTGGCATATTCCATCTATCAAAAGGTGCAGCTAACATGTAAATATTAGCTTTGTAACCGTGTACACTGAGTTCGCACATGTACCATGAACATTTAATTTACCTGTCTGTAAACAGTGTTTTACAAGTTTGTGCTTTGTGTTTCTTGGTTCCTTTAAGCCTGTTTGTTCTAGGGTTTATACTGACTTTCACATTACATGTTGCAAGTTAAGAGCATCCTTAAGTAAACAGTCATTTTACCTGGTCCTATAAAGCCATTATTAAACTAAAATCTCTTATCAAAACTTGAGTGGCCTGTCCTCTTTCCCAAATCCTCAGTTTTCTTTAAACAGTTTTCTTTTCTTTCTTGTTTGATCCTGTCAAGCCTCTGGGCATATATGCACACACCACAGCTTGTAAAAATAACCTCGCAAGCATGAAACTTAAAACACAAACCAGTAAGACAAATACAGGCAGAATCCTAAATGCTCAGATTAAAAAAAAATTAATCCAGTCTGCTTTTAACACAGGGATTATGATGTACAAGTTAAAAAATAATAATCAAGCACACCTTTTTTCAGTAATATAACATTCTGAATATTTCTCCTTAAAGCATCCAGTCATATTTGATCCCCCTTTGATGATCGCCTCCAAAACAGACAGGGACCATCAGATGCTGCAAAATAAACATGATAGGGCTCAGTGTGGGTGTAACCTGGTGCATAAGCTGTGAAAAGAAAAAAGTCTGTACCCTAGATGTCACTTGATGTAATGCCAATTGAACAGTTGAGCGTGCAGCATGTGACAGCTTATGCATGTTTGTCACTTACTAGCACAGCATCCTGTTTCCTGACTGGCTGACACGTAGAGTGAACCACAAGCCAACAAGTGAAACATGGCTGCTGCTCTACTGTACAACACAAAAGCCTGCTCTTCAGTAGCAGGCAGCAGCAGGATAATTGGTGCTCAGCAGGGGGAGAAAACGCTCAACCCCACGCCGCATGTATACCTACATTTTCTTACTCTTACAGCCAATACATCAACAACAGCTCTTCTCTTAATACAGTGCATCAGTGGCAACTGAAGCACTGAATGTGTTTATGACTTCAGTTATGAGAATGATCCTTTTCCCCATTTAAGAAGCTCTCTGGTAAGGGCTGCCTGTGAATAGCTCCCCTTCCCCCACTTCACACAGTTTCCCAGAATCCCTTGCTATAATAACTGGGTTGTCACTCACCCCATTAGGTGTCAGGGCTGTGCAGAGACCTCCCTCCGATTCTTGTTTTTGAGGTATATGCCATGTTAGCCCTCCACCCTCCACCCCAAGCAGACGGTAAAACAATGGCCATCTTTGTTTCTCTCGCTCCACTTTTCATCACCAAGGGGGTTGGGTGCTGGGGCGTGAGCAAGAGGAGGTGAGATTCATTGGACAGGAACAAGTGGGGCCTCTCCTCATTCATGCCTGTGCCAACTAGAGATGTCTTTAGAGAGTCAAAATAAAAGCAATGCTATGGTTATGAAAGACAGAAACAGGCTGGGGATCATTGCCTGTTTTTCCTCCCCTGACTGCTGAAATCTTGTGTTGATTCACAAATGTTGTTCCATCCACTCAAGTCCTTGTCATCACAGTGTTACACATGTCTGTTTATCTTTCTCTCCTAGAAAGGTGACTTTGTGTAGTACAACAATTTGCCCTCTGTCACTGTAGCCGGCCCTTTCAGCAGGGAATACCAAACACTGTTAGTTAACAGACAAAATCAAAATGCACACTTTATACAACACTGCACCAGCATACAATACAGTAGCTACTTGGTATCATGGCCAATCTATCACACTCTCCCAGGCCGCTTGTACCCTCAGAATCTCTACTTGGAACTACAGTATATTACCAACAGTGCTTGTGTATTTTGTTCATGAAGTGTCTAACAGCGGAACAAAGGTCCTGGATCTGCAAGGAGCTATGTAAATTAGCAGAAGTGTGCAGAATAATTAGTCTGTCTTTACTTTAATTTCATAGCAGAACAACTACATGTTAAAGAAAATTATAAACAACTTATTGATACTGTATATAGCTTCACAAGAATTAATAAACTGAAATATATTAATGTGAGGAAGTCTGTAAAAACAGCATTGCCCTGTATGGGAGATGAGAGGAAAATAATGGCCTAGAATGCCACATGGCCTATGTCTATAAAACGCTGATTTCATTTTCAACAATTTAAATGTCCAGCGAAATGAATGTGACTCAACCTTTGCAGCGACACATCTTAATAACTGCTGCCAATTTCAACAGTTCTAAAATTTGTTTCATTTTGAATGCCTGCTAACACAGATCTAATGAAATCTGACTATGGCTGGTCAAACTGTCTCACTGTTACAGGTCCTAGTCGTGCCAGGCCTGTGGTAGCCAAACAACATGAAGTACTTGAGGTAGAACCCACAAAAAACAAAGATCAGACAAGGTGTTTTCATACACAATAAAAGCACACATAAAAGTAAACACTAAAAAGTCTTGTAACTCCTCTTGACATACATACTCAATTATATCCATGAAGAGATGTGTTACTGCTGTTTGAATATAACATAACCTAGGTAAAAATACGCCAGAGGCAGCCTGCATTATTAAAAACAAAACAATAAATCACTATTCAGACATTCTAATTACACTCAGAAATGAAACATTACTCATTGTACTTTTTAGTGCCAAGCCTCAAAAGAAAAGAGAAAAAATAAATAAATGGGAAATAACACTGTTGGTTTTGTAAATGCAGATATGAACAATGGCAGGAGAATGAAAAAGCCACAACAAACAGAAGCAAGAAAATATGCAAATAAGGCATACTACACGTCTGTGCATGTATGCCTCTGTTTGGAAATACCCATCTCAGCAATTTTTAGTCATTTATTCAGTGCTTTTGTTAGACTATGTTAAAAATTGACAGCTCTGTAGAGCTAACTAGCACAAACTGAGTTTGACAGCATCTAACGGTGAATTTAACTAGTCTTCATGAAACCAGATGGAGCCTCTGCATCCATGTAAATGTCCTCCTCCCTTATCCCCGTCCTCACTGTCACTCATCCCAGCTAGCTGAGCATGTCCTGTGCGCCTCGACAAGCAAGTAGGCCACTTCACCCCACACTGCAGCTGTAATTGGAAAGAAGATGGACCTCTGCTTTGAGAGCATGCAGTCACCTGGGCACGCGGTAAAATCGGGTGACTCAATGATATATCCAAAGTACATTCTGCATATAATTTATGAAAAGGCCCCTTTTTTTGATACCTGGTGCTGTTGGCCCAGCCTGCATCCCTGACCTGAGATTGCAACCGTGAACCCTCAGTGAGCTGCTCTGGATTCACCTGTACTCCACAGCTCTTGGCTCTTGGGAGAAATACGCCGACTCTTGGCATGCTGAACAGTTACTGTGATTACTGTGGCGTAGTACCGTTATGGGACATTAAATCTAAGTATATTCAGACTGCATTTGGCAAGGTCAAAGTACAGTTTACACAAAGAGACATTTTTAAAATAACAGTCATTGTAATGAACCACAAACACATTGATAGGATCATATTCATATAAATAATCCTTAAAATGACAAAACACTCTACTTATGATTTATTGAAACACTGCATGCATGCCTGTGTTTGTGTGTTTAGTGTCATGAATCCACATTTCAGCAGTGTTTCTGGTCTCTGAGCTTAACCATCTGCACATTGGGAAGATGTTCACTGACACCAAAGTAAGAACTGTGTCCATTACTTCAGATTTCCTTTTCACATTAAATACATTGTCACAATCTGTAATATACAGCAGCATAAATCATCTTTTGATCATATACACACACACACACACACACACGAAAAGGCAGTAATGAGTCTCCGTTACTTAATAGACCTACTGCATTTGAATAAATCAAAAGCTTGAAGTCTCATGACAGACTTTTGTGATAAAGATAACTTGCCTGACTGAGAAATTTGTCGACCTTTGCGCTCAGTTTGCTTAATGAGCTTGGATGAACATTGCAAATATTACAGCATTATAATATGGTACAATCTTCACAAATAATCAAATAGGTCTGTCCTGTATGGTCCCAAGAGAAATTCCTGGCATCTACCTTCTAATTCTAGCTTTTTCTCTTTTTTCTTTAATGGTTCATCTAAATGTGTGTAGTACCTTATGCAGAGGCTAAAATGCAGGCTTTGGAGCCCCATGGAATGTTGTACAGCCTATGGGAACAGTTATGTTTGAAATACATACTGTAGTTTAGAATGTCCGGCTATTTCAGGCATACAACCAGTCACGTATGACCACCTGCTGTTGTGAGTAACACACATAGATGGTGTAATCCTGAACTCATGTTACGCAAAATCATTAACACTGCTGTTTTCTGTCGACTCAGAATCTAATACTGGGTTCTGTAAATAAATAAATAATAATAAAACTTGCATCTACTGTGAAATTTGTTATTTCACAGGCAATAGCAGGAGGGAATGTGTGAGCGTAATCCACAGCACTGCACTTGCTCATTAGAAAAATTCAGGAAGTGAAAAAGTTTCCTCACAAAGGCTGAAGGCGCTTCTGAAATGTCAGACAATCACATAGATTAGTAACCGTAGGTCGCTAAATTCCCTAAATTCTCTAGCTAATCCTTGGACAATAGAAAACCTCACACATTGTAGTCTTCTGTTTCGACCTCAGTATGGTTCTGTTGTTAAGACTGCCCTCGCTGACCCCCAGTACACTGGCTGGCTCTTGGTGCCCACAGCCTTATACGGTATATTATATGTCTTCTGTCTTCATATAAAGAAAAAAAAAATCTAATCTAAAACAGCACAATGTATAAAACATGCTACCTTTGTGAAGTTCAGATGTCACAGATGTGCTGACTGGAAATTAACTAATGAACGATATTTTAAAAAAAACAAAAAAAAACAACAACACAAAGCACACTAAGATTGAACAACACCTGACATGCAAGTTAAAAGGACATTCATGTTGAGGTAACTTTCAAACTGCACAGTGCAGACACTATTAGGGTTGCATCTAGAGCTGCGACAATCAGTTAATCATTTAGTCAACTGACAGTAAATTAGGTGGCATCTATGTTCATAACTGAATAATACTTTGTCATTTTATTAAGCAGAAGTGACAGACATTTGGTGCCATTCCATTACCATACCATACTGAGGTTTTTGTGTTTTTTTGACGCGCCGTGCCCATGCTGATACATGGCCCTGCTCCGAAGCCAGTCCCAAGGCTTGCTACTCTGCCCCCAACTTGGCCATTCACCACATTCTGATTGACAGAAAACCACTCAGCCAAAGAAAGAGACCCACCATATTTAAAAACTAGAATACGGCTTTGATGTTGTATGCCTCCACCAACCAGCCAAATTCATAGGAATGGGACACATGTAAGGCCACTGACCTTGACCTTTGACCTCAGTCTGCTATGTTGCATGCCTTCTGGTCACACAGAAGATGCCACCATGACCTCTCTGCAAAACCAACACTGATGCTGTGTGATGGAAACAAACACTGGCCTGAGTACAGGAATTGTGCTGGTGGCAGTAGACGGACAACTTTAGGTTTCTGGGAAATTGTAACTGGCACTGTTCACTACGCTTTATCGACAAAACAACTAACTGAGAAGACAACCAGCAGATTAACTGATGATGATAATAACAGTTTATTGCAGCCCTGCTAACAATTATTTTCATTCATTAATTTTATCTGTAGATCAATTTTTTCCCCAAGCTTTCCCAAGTTTTTATACACAAATACTCAGTTTCGTGCACATACTCATTCAGTACAAAGCTTAATCCAAAATCCAAACATATTCAACTTGCTAAGAAAACCTGCAGGTGTTACATTTGAGAACTGGATCCAGAGAATTCCGACATTTTTACTTAAGACAACAACTTCATACTATACTGATTATCAAAGTTGTTACCAACTGATTTTCCTTTTAATTAACTGTACATATAACACTTTCCTCCACATACAAAGACTATGCAATCCAATTAGCATAAACACTTTGGCGCATGTAACATTTCTCCCAAAAAGCTTTCGGTAATGCTGTTTGCGTTCTACCCTGAGGCAGGAGTAGCTCTGAGGCCATGCCTCAAGCTACAGTAACAGTTCCCATATGTCTCTTAATGCCAAAGACTAGAACTACAAGTATCATCTCTTCTGTATGCTAATGCAATATCATAGGGAGTTCTAAAATTGTATTCAAGCTGCTCCCAAAGTCTGGATCACCACAGCCACTGTGTAGAAATGTCCCTTTATCAGCTTGATACAGCTTTGCTTACACATTTCAGCAACAAAATAACCTCAAGTACATCTACAGTAGGGACCCACCAAAGATCTCATACATATCCTTCACCTGTATAAAAGTATGCAAGAGGAAATGGGAAAATATTTTGGCTCCCCAGTAACAGGGAATAGACGGGGTAATGATTGAAAGCACGACAGGGGCTGTATCTCCAGACTGCTCTGGGACATTGCAGAAGCTATTTGTCACGATCAAAGTGCTCAGAGAGGCATTAGGTAAGCAAGGCAATATGTCTACAAAAATGTGCACCACCGCCCCCTCAGAGTAAATAACCTGAGTGTCAGACGTTGACCCAGCAGAAAATTGCCTTATTGATCCCAAAGCGATTTTCCAGCGTGGCCTTTTCTCACTGGACCCACAGAAGCAGTTTTGTCACAGGTGCTGTCGGGGGAACCGCACTGGAATATATGCATCTGTATGTGTGCATCTGTTTAGGGCAGAAAGGTTTACTGGGAGTCGAGAGATTTTATGGTCCTGCTGAGTCATTTGCTTCAGACTCAGGTGAGGCACATGGGAAATCACTTTTGCACATATTCAGTTCCCATGAAAGAGAAAGCAGAGAAAGACTACGTATGGCTTACTGAGCTGTCAAGGAAAAGATATTCTTCTACCAAATCAAATATGTACAAAACAAAAGCAGACACACCCTTTCTTCCTTTTCCAGCCTGTTTATTTAACTGTAATGTACAGGGGACCCCTGGGGTAAGACTCTGTCTTAAGCAGTGAAGCAAAACAAGGGTCTGTCAGTCCTGTCTAAACGTATTCAGCCTCAGGGCTCTTTTCAACACACCTCAGAAGAAAGTGTCACAACACACACACACACACACACACACACACACACACACACACAGGCGCACGCCAGTCCCCTGCTTGAACTTCTGTGATTTGTTCTCCACCACAACTGTGTTGCACATTTGAAAAATCTTTCCTTCCTGTCATTTTTTTTTCTTTTGCCTTTCCATTTGGGATGCACACACACTTGTTTATGAACCATCAGCATCACAGTGAGCAGTGGGTTGGGGAGGCAGTGGCTGCCACCCTTGTGTCTTCCAAAAATAAACTCTGTCAATAAAACCCAAGAACCCCCCTCCCCAACTAAATGTTTGAAGACAAGCTACCGCCTCTTTAATACTGGTGTACTCCCGTGCTCTTCAGCGTGCCTGGGTCAACACAAAGCAGGTTTTATGTCTAAAGGAAAGAAAAAGGGCATCTATTTCAACACAAGCATAGGGAGATGGCGGAGGATGAATTGATGGGCAGCGTATGGGAAAGAAATTTGAATGTAAAAGGTTCTCACACCATTTTATTTTACAAAATTAGACCTTTTAAGGTTAATGCCCTGATGTGATGTGACTTTGCCCTTCTGCCCTTGATTGCAAATTTTTCTTTCCAGAAAAGTTTTAAACACAAAACTGAGCCATCTCAGTTGTCCAGCAGTGTATAGTGGTACAGTACAAAACTGACTATAGGCTACATGAAACATTGGAATTTTGACAAGTTTGTGCTTCAATTTCTCATCAGATTTGTGATGTTACATTAGACTTTCAACATCTATGAGAGCTTGTCAAGAATTTATCACAAATACAAAACTACACACAGTTACTGAGAGAATAAAATGATTATATGACTTTCAATCCATTAGAGCGGGTAGAAAATAGCCTTGAATTCTGCATGTTGTCCTTGTCATGTTAACTGACAGCTACAGTATGGTTAATAGAGTCTTTACAATGTGGATAAGACATTTATAACAATATCTAAATTGCTGTACAGAGGTTTATGGGACACATATTTTAGTACACCAGCATTTTTGTAAACACATCCTTGGGATGACAAGAACTAAACTACAGCCAGATGTTTCATGAAGTTATCACGCCACAAATGACCCTGGCGAATCACAAGGCCTCCAAAGGGGGTCAAAGATGACAGCTGCAGGATTATGAGGTTAGAGTGAATGATGATGAAGGAAGGAGTGAAGGAGGGGTGATCTACAGCTCACTTTTGGCTAAGAAAGCAGAATGTTAGTGCACGCATCCACGTGACTCATAAATCTCAATTGTTTTCCTTTTGTTGTCTAATAAAATAAGGCAGTTGTGCTGGCAGGCTGGGGACAAGTGACTATGAAGTGCTGAAAGGGCACTTCCAAGAGCTGCTCCCCTGGACCTTTGAAACGTCAATAACGGCTGGCAGGAAATTCCTCTCTCTGCTTCCTGCACTGTTTGTGTAGATGAGTGTGAGGTGAACTCTGAACCTGATATATCAATATAAAGGGAGGATGACAGTGAGAAAGCAGACAGGCAGTCAGCAGACACTGATAATGCTCATCTGAAAGAAAACACCACCACTGCTGAGTCCACTTCCTGTTTCCTGCTTCAGACCTGGGAAAAAAACACTCAACCATAGTCTCCAGCTGCTCAGCCAGTTTCACTGAAGAGCTTTACCTGGCACTCAGCAGTAGTTTGTGGGCACCAAGACTCATCGCCTCTATAGCTAATGGAGATGAGTCACTAACACGATAAAAATTAGATCCAAGACTAAATATACTGAGGTACCTACATGGTTTGGATACGCTTGTTATTATCCACATACTGTACAGTCTGCAAGGAGGCAACATGACTTGAGGGGAAACCAGCACAAGACTACTTCCCTTTGTAGTGTTCTATACACCAATAAAGAGCAAGAAAAGAAGATTAACTGTGCATTAATGCAGGTCAACCAAAACAGAAAAACACAGGAGCACTAATTTAAGCATTAGGGAGAGGTGAAAGATGGAAATGAACCTCATCAGCCCATGTGTGCATGACTATACAGAGGAGCTCAGTCAGAATAGCTGAGTGCTACAGTGTGCAAAACGATACACCCGAGTCGCATGAGAGATAAACTGACAGAAGAACTGCAAAAGGCATGGCTGTCTGCATTTAGGAGACACACAGTTTGTGCTAATGTGTCTCAGGAGACCGTAGCTGCCCTGAGGCGCTGGCAAATTAACAGCCATGTTCAAATGTTAAGTGGATAAAACGGGCTGATTCAGCACCAATATTGCTAGAAAAGGAGAGGTCTATAGCAAGAGGCACAGACAGAGCAGGAGTGCCGAAAGCAACAATATGAAGTGGAAAAGGACAAGTTTTCAGAATAATTACGATAATTAGACCGAGAAGATGCATCACATAAAGGCAGAGCTAAATGACAAATGTGCCAAAATTTGACATTTCTGTCATGGTGACAGCAGCTCTGATCTCCTCTCTTCTACTTCAAGTTCATCGTACAGTACCAACTACCTGTAGCTGTTCCAGACGATTCATACTTCCCCACCGGCTCTACCATTACATTTCCCATGTCAACTCATCACCTAATCTGCTTACCTAACTGATCCTCACTCCCAGTATAGAGGATATAAATACAAAACTATCATATATAGAGAGCTGTCAGTTACACTACAGACTGTCTGGGTTGCCTTGGTGCTACAGTGTCTACCATCTTCTGCCTGCCTGTACTTGTTACAGTGATGAGCTCCCTGTCTGTGAACTACTCCTGGCCTACCTGCCATGGCCCCAGATTGTTTTGCTTCATCTGAGAGCCTTGACAACTGCAAACCTAGTAAAGATCAGGGAGCAACAGTCACAAACTGATGGATGAAGGTGCAGTCAAGAATATGCATATTATAGCTGTACAGTTTCTTCAGCAAAAGTATGACTCCTGACTGTTTACACCATAAATAACACTGCACATAAAAAGCAATTAATCTCATTATCTGTCAGTACCTTCAGCAGTATAAAACAAATACTTCTTAATGGCAATTAATTTAATGAATGTGATCTGGGCCCAGATAAAAGCCAGACAATTAACCAAAAATTTTTATTAAAATATATTTGAGAAAACTGAACTCAGTGGTTTTACACTGTTATCCTGCACAATCCCTGCACTGAGGCACTTCATCCAGGAACCCACCAGCAGATCAAGCTCAGGACTTTTTATGATGTTTTTTGTACCCCAACTTGTTACTGCTTTGCTGTCTCCAGAGTTTATTCTCCCAACTAGAATACCAATAAAATTTACAGCCACTGTGTGAATAAAGTGAACGTTGGATCTGCAGCAGCTGGCCCACTTTAATCCCCTCCTGACTGCACTATTGGAAACATTCAAACAAAATCCACACAGAACAGATCGTCCACAGACACTTGCCAAGTCCATTGGACAGCTTAAAATGCCTTGAGGCTTCACAATTAACCACGACCACATTCCGAATTTTGCCTTCCACAGCTAATTAAACTTGATGACTTCATATGCAACACTGACACTATTCATTTCACATGGCTGCCTATTTTGAGCACCTACAGTTAGGAATGCCATCTAATATTAATTAGTCATTGCACCAGTCAAAAAGACCCCGAGTTGATTCGTTTTGTTGGCCAAATCACTATACAGAGCAATGAAGGAGCAACAACTTGGGAGGCTGGAAACTTTACAAAACAAATGCTGTCTCAAAACGATCAACCCACCATATTAGCCTTACTAGAAACAGAGATGGGTAATGGCAACAGAAGGCACGAGGCAGAGCACCTAGTGTCTGTTTGCTGCTCCAGCATCCTTAGCTCCGGCGCCTGTCCATGAATTCGGCTGAGCAACTTCCGGGTCAGTCATAGGTACAGCCCCCTGTGCTGCTGTGCAGTATGAATGAGCTTTCAAATGATATAACACTCAGCAGCCCAGCAGGAGAGATTCAAGATTCAAAGTGTTTATTGTCATATGCACAGTATGAAAACGCGTTTCCCTGCGCAATGAAATTCTTACTTTGCCATCCACAATGAATGCCAAACAACACAAGTGAAATATAAAGTACTGTAGATAAACAGCAGCACAAAATTTAAAGCCACTTTAAACAGCAAGTGAACAGAAAAATAATAAAAAGTTTATAAAAATATAATGAGAACACAAGAAGTGTGCTGGGATTTTCTAAGTGAACTCTGATCAGGACTGCAGCTGCATAGGTGAGCTAAACTGACAGACTAGACAGGAGAGAATAACATGTTCTTATATGAAAAGACATCAGTAATGGTGAAAAATACAGCCCCCCAAAGAGTCAATGCATCAGAAGTACCAACTCAAAGTCAAAACTACCTGGACAGCTCTTCCTAGACAAACTACGTAGGTAGGACTTTATTGATCCCACAGTGGGAAATTCCTGTGTTACAGCAGCAATAAAACACTATAAGGACAAAGAACAAACATATAAAATACAGAACCTTCTGTAGACATGCAGGACCAACAAATGCCACCAAAACTACCATAACCATGGCACCTGATGAGTCAGCTTCTCATCATGTTTCAACATACAGCAGAGCAGCCTTTCCTAACCTTTCCCTGCAACATGACCTGTCCCACAGTCAACCCTGCAGTGTAATGCATTTTTAGCAGCTGCTGTATAATCATGGTTTGTGTCACTGTCATCACTTAAAATTGAGCTGACAGACATCACAATGCGACAGAGCGATGCTTACAGTCCAGATTATCACGTTAGTGAGTGAGTCAGCATGGCCTCTAACCTGACGTGCTAACAGTATATCCTAATATGGGAACTGTTTGCCAGGGATCCATCTGTTTCACTGGGAAGGATGGAAGTCAGACAGTACAACAGCATGGTGTTTTCAATAGAGCAGGACAGTCTTAACAAAAAGCCAGTGTGGGAGCAAACAGGAGTGAGAGAGAAAGGAAGTGAAAAAGATGAGTCATGTGAAATTCAGAAGGAGATTGAAGATGATCCCTAATATCACAAAGCTGAGACGTCCCTTCATTCACACTCATTATAAATCATTAATGCGAGTTCAATGCACAGGGAGGGGTAGACGAGTCGCACAGTGAGTCTCCCCAAGAACACCTCCAAAAACTGATTAGTCTCAAGTGGCCTAAAGTGGCAAAGTACACACATGCATGACCATGAGATATCAGCCGTTATGTCATGGTTTATCAAAATCACTGGTGTCTCCTCTCTGGTACTGGTGTCTTTAGCCAGACAAACACCCAAACAATCTGCAAATTATATCAAACTGATGAATCCCTTTAGAGTAGTGAAACATATCAAAGTAAAGGTCAAAGTGTTTACTATAAATTGACAGCAGAAAGTAGCTCTGAGGGTGTAAAGCCCAGAAATGTTAAGTGCAAACAGCAAAGAGGACTTGTGCTCTTCTACACTGAAAAAGCTGATTGACAGAAAATTACCCAGCAACTGTTCTTTTAATAGATAAATCTTTTCAGTTATTTTACATCTCATTTTTTGTCTTACAAAAGTATCACATTAGTCAGATTAAACTGTTTTGCTAGCATCAGGCAGCTAGTTGCCTGGACACCTGGAGAGAGAACAGTTTCAAAGAGCTCAGCTGTGGCACATCAGTTTACGAGACAGTCGTGACTCACAACAGTTAACATAGGCAACTGTCATCTGTTAGTTTATGACAAAAAATAATCTTTTTGTGCATATTGTAACAAATGTTTTCACAGTGTAGACAAATCATGCAGAACCACAAATTCAAGGGTTACAGCTCGGCCTCACAGCATTTGCTCTTTTAATGTTAACTTTAATCAACATCTCTAGAAGGTTTCAAAGCAGCACCCATCCTTTCTCTTGGACTGATGTGATGTAGCTGCCACATTGGTATGCAGTGTCGCTGAGAATTAGTGAATAATGCAAAACCTTGAAACACATCCGTGTTGAAACACACATTTGCATTAATTTGAATGGTGCTTTTCTGTCCCTGTGCCAATTCCTCCACTGTCAGCTCGCTCTGCCTATGGCAGCCTGTCCCTAAAAACAGCCCTTTGTTTGTTTTGGTTTGACTTTTTCTGCTCTGTTAGCTCATTTAGCTCTGTTAGCATTGTAAGTTCACTCATGTGTTGACTTCCACGCTAAAATAAGTCAGTTCCCCTGAGCCAGCAGACCCCTGTGTGCGTAATAGTACTGCTGTTGTATGCCATGTTTCAGAACCGAGCAGAGTAAAAACACAAGCATCCATATCTTGGCCAGCTGTTGGAAGGAATGCACAACACAAATGAGTCGACTCTGCAAAATGAAAAGCTCCTCTTGCAGTTTATACCGTACATTACTTGCATCACTTATGAACGCACCACTGCAAGATCAGTGCTTTTCATCTTAGTGCTCCTCCTTCGGTGTCTGATGGAGAGCACCGAGGTCAAAATGTCACATTGAAGCCAACACAACTCAGTGTGATCCTATTTTAATTTTTTTTTTTCTGTGACAAAAAAAAAGGACACAAAGCAGAAAATTTGACTGTGTTTGTTTTACAGCTTTTGATAAATGCAATACTTGGATGAGATTTGGTGATGGTACAATTAGGAATTTTTTTCCCCCAATACAGGCAATAAATCCCTCATCTGGCTGAACAGTAAGTAAATACGGTTTCTAATTACAGTGGTTTCAGAAAAAATTAAACCCCATTTCACTTTTTGCCCACTTTAAGTTGAGGATTTAATTGATTCATTTGCCCTTTTTGCCCATAATTCTACACTCAATAACTCATGATAAAATAAGGTTATAATTTTTTACTAATTCAGACCCTCTGCCATGAAACTCCAAATTGTGGTTGAGTACATTGCTGTGTTTGCTTAATTATTCTTGAGCTGTGTCTAGAAATTGACTGGCGTCCCATTTGTGATAAACTGAAACCCACTGACTAGAACTACAAGCATTATGGTGGACACTGGGCACCGCTCATCACCATCCCTACAGTGAAGCAGTGGTGGAAGCTTTCACTGCCATCTCATTAGTTTCAATGATACTGGTAACAATCTATACAGAGTACACATGATATGACATCACAGAGCACAATCAGATAGGGAATATCTAATTTATAACAGTCATTAAAGCGCTTTGATCACAGGTGTCCAGCTATACTGCAGAGTACTGAAAATGCCTGAATCCTCATGTTATTCAGAGTTGTGTACCCCTCTAGTCCAGAATCGGTTCTAACTAAAATACTATGGCAGTGGCATTTTTGGAAATGCAGTTTTTCTGTCGGATTTAATTACAAGAAGATGGTCCAACTGCAGCAACCTAGGGGTCAAACAGAAAACTACTTGCAGAAATGACAATTAGTTTATCTGGGTTTTAAAATCCGAATACATCACAGTGTCATTCACTTAATGTACAGAGTAAAAAAAAGAAAAAAAAAACTGCGATTGTCAGATGGTGGTATGAGGGAGCTAGTTACATTAGCGCAGTGCACTCCTGACATGCAACAATACTAACTAAGCTAAGGCAGCAACCTCAGCTGCCTCAAGGCAGACTGAAACAGACAGGCTGCAACAACTAGGCCCTCCACACATTTTTAGTTTTTCGCCTTCTCCTATTAACGTGCCCTTAAGAAAAAGGCCAGTGATGCTGAATAATCAGACATAAAAAGAATTAGTTTTGTATTTTATGGATTTGTGTTGTCCTGTTGAGATGCCCTCTGAGTATAATGTCCTCAGGACCTTTTGTATCTTTAAAGGTTGACAGCCTGTTTGTCTTTTTTCTCCAAGTAACATTTTCTTGCCCCAAATGTCAAGTCAAAATAATCTCCAAGGTTTATCTCTTGCACCCTAACTGAGTATAGAAACTACAATAATACACTTACATGTACCTAAAACATACATAAAACAGGCAGAAGCTGGAACAGATGCTGACCAGAGCTGTCAGGCTTCTTTCACTCTAGTCAGCATATAGTCACCTCCTGTAAAGACTTAATGGGTCTCAAACATCCTCATCTGTGCTTAAAATATCATGCATAAGCACACATGCATGCACACAATCATACACATGGCATTGCTCTTATCTGTCCCAGCATCTCACTGCTCAATTCTGCTGGGTTCGACTCTTCACTTAATGGTCACTGCAGAATTAATTACAACGATACATTACATTTTACTTGGAAACTTCAATGACAGCGTTATGTCTACTCCCACTGTCTCTCACTCATTCTGCACAGTACACCCTCTGAGAAGGGTCTGTCTCTCATTTATCTTCATTTAACTTCTTCAATAAGCTTAAATAATGATGAGTGCAAAAGTGGATGAACTCTGAAAGAAAATCAGGCCCACGGACGCTTTACATTTCATTAGGCACACTGAAACCCGCGTTCTGATTAATAATTTTCAGATTTAAGAAATGGCCTTTAACATCTGCCCTTTTAAAGAAAACCTACAGGTGATTACGGTGAGGTATGTTTGAAGCTGTGATGATGCCTCTGTACCTGTGGAAGTGCCCGCTGAACTCGAAACACTGCATTTTTCAGTATGCAATAAAGGGAGCAGTCAACAGATCATGATTCTTAGTGGAACCTAAAAATTATATTAACTTTTCTGACTCAGCACCTGGACAGGTAAGATGTGCATGTGTATTGTTTATTGATCTTTGTAGCTCCAGGTACAATTTAATTAGTTCGTTACAATCTCAAAAGGTGATTGGCACTGCAGAAAAGTAGGCCTAAAATGGCAAAATGCATTTGACAATACAGATGGTCATACAGGTTGAAAGTACACCCATAGGTTAGACAAACTTGTAGGGTGCCATAGTAGAGAGTCCTACAGCCTGGAACCAAGATCGAGTCCTGAAGTGCAAAAATTCTATTTATTTATTTTTACAACAACAGAACAATCAAAAAATGAAGAAAAAAAAAACTTTATTCCCCTAAATGTACATAACAGCTTTCACTGGGTGAATAACGGAGTAAAAATCATTTTTAACTCCTGATTTAGAAATGCTACAGTATGTGACTATTCATTTCAGGCTTGAAAGAACAGAAAATGTCAGGTACCACTACCCTGTTTTAGTCTCATACCAGCCCACAATCTGTTCAATATTAACACAGTAACTTACAGTTTACTGATTTCTTTCTATTTTATTTTTAAAGGCTAAAGAGAACAACAAGAACACACAGGAGATTATTATCTGGAAACTGGTCATCACACCAACCTAAACATGTATTTATCAGCTGTACTGTGCATGACTCCAACAAACTGTCATTAACAGCTTCCTTAAAGTGAAACTACACATCTGGGGTTTCTTACAAACAAAAACCTAACTTTAACAGTCATTTCTGAAACTGGATAACAAGTTCAACCCATTTCCTGTTGTTGAAATACATTTTAAACACTTCTCTGAAGAAACTTTTATTCCCATCATGTTGAGAAATAACCCTGATGTCTCACAAATGGGATCTGACATGAAAGTAAAGTAGACAAGACGTTATTAGTTTACAAAATGAGGACATTATTTCCTTTGAGGATAATAAAAGGTTTAGAGATAATATCCTGTAAAACACACCCTGTTTTCAAAAAGTATAATCATTCAGGACTGTGAATGATAATGAGGTTTTCCAACATAAAAGATTTAGTAATACTTTTCAAGCAAATGGTTCCTGTCAATAGCATTTTAAAGAAGCTCCTACATGTTCACACTATGACAGCTGCATTTCCTGAATAGGGGTTTTTAAGTGTTATTTCACAGAAGACTGACAGTTCATTTTGGACTGCTTTAGCTCTGATAAATATCCAAGGCTTTAACCTTTCTGAAAACGTACTGAATGCACCCTTTTTTCCCCACATCCAGCTGTTTCAGTTCTCCACATCCAGTTGTCTCTGTCTAGTACTGAATTAGTACTCGAAATATGCCCAAGAGCATGTCACGTACATTTGTCATTCAATTAATGATCACCAAACTGGCTGTTCTCACACACAAACAGCCATTAGCAGACTATAGAATCAGTTTGTTTGTTTTTCCTCTGCCTTTCCACCAACTGCGGACAGATGAAAAGTGTAATTATCTAGCTAGCTCATCATCCAACCTTGACATAAACAAAACAAATCTATATGGCTCTCTAATGAGGACTGAGTGCCATTACTGCCATTTGATTAGAGACTTAATTGTGACAATACAGAATAAATACACCCAGCTATTGTAAGCATTCTGCTAATTAATGCTATTTGCCCATTGATGCTGATGAAAAAGAAAATCACTAGAGACATCTTCCAGTCAGTCCACAAACACCTAGACAGCATTGTGTTGACCACGAAAAGAGTCTGGTAAGCTTTCCATTCGAAGCCACTGTCCTCACTGTGAGAGAAAGCCCGATCCTGACCAGCAAAAGCCACTACATAAAAGATGTCTTCCAGGCATCTGCTTAAATTCTAGGTCAAAGGCTTGACAGCCTCATTCAGCCATCTTAAAAGTAGGCTAAAACTATGTCACAACACAATAACAACAACACAGATGGGCCGATGTGTAATGACAGCAGCCGGGCAGCTCACACTGGCTCTCTAGTGATACAGAGGAGACAGTTGGTAGAGCAGTGGCAGTGGACACGCCTGGGACTGTACATTGCCAAGCAGCAGGGAAGAAGAAAGAAGACAATGAGAAACAGAGGAGGGAGGAGTAGCAGAAGCACCTTTCAAACATGCGCCCCTACCCAGGAACTTGCCTGCTATTTCACATCTAGGTATTACATCTGAATGGAACCTGAGTTGCATAGTCGGAAAGCGTTACCGGCAATTTTACCTGGTCGCACCTGAACTGAAGTGGTCAAACTGCCACTAAAGGAACGGTCAAGATGATGACAATAACATATACTTGTACACGATGTTAATTGATTGCATGACTGATTGATTATGCATGTAAACTGTGCGTTGGTGCAAAGTTTATTTTGAACCTGTACAAAGAATATATGGTTTCTGACAAACAAAACCTTCTTCATAACATCTTATTTAAAAAAAAAAAAAATCCAACCACCCACAGTTCATCCTCTCTGCAGATGCCATGTTGCTATGGAAAACCTTTCGTATCACATATTACTCGTAGCTTCTGGTGTTGAACTGTGTCTGTTTCATGTGATGCTAGATACCGAGTGGCTGTACCGGGCTAAGGCCTGTTATGCTTGAACAATACCTTGTTGGGAGTTTCATGTGCAGCAGCTCTGTCTGGGCACCAAAAAGCAGCTGCTACATCACTACCCACATATATGAAAAAATGACAACTGGACTAGACAAAAGACACAAAAGGCCTGAGAAGAGAAAGAAGACATAAGGAGATAAGCTAGGGCCCTCAGCTCACTATAATGCATTTCCTTTACCCTGTAAACACAGCCACACATGGGTTTTTTTTCTGACCAATTAGCCAGGCATAAAGCCAGGGGACTGGAGCTCAGCTGGGGGCTCAGATAATCTGCTGGTTACATCTAGGCCACTCTCTCCACTTCTTCCCTATTTGTTGAATCTGCTCGAGCAGCAAGGCCAAAGTCAGACTGAGGAGGTGGAAGCCATTTCATTCTGTACCCAACAAAGGATGTGAATCGGAGCCTACAGCAAACAAGGCCATCTCTGGACCTTTGATATTTTCTACTTTCTACATCTGCAGCAAATATACACACACCCACTTTAAACCACTGGCTGAAGCTTGTGAAAACTCAAATGGGCTAAAAGCATCTGTGCTGCCAAGCAAGGGTCTTGTAGGATTACTGGAAGTTCACATATAGTCAGTCACAATAGACCTGTTCTCTCTCTCGTTATTATAGAGCTGATAACATCAGCAGAGGTAGTGAGGAGGGAAGATAATGGTGTGAAAGCATGTTCATTAGCCCTCATTTATTTGTCTCTGACCACGATGGCTACACCAGAAGGTGGGAAAAAATAATGATGAAGGCTTAGACAAACTACACAAGATTTTGGGTGAATTTGGGCTTAGTGAAAGGCTTTAGACCAAAAATTAAACAACATGGAACTTTAGAATACAGAATCAGGTATCAAGGTGTGTTTTCCAGTAATCTCAGGCCTTCAGAGGCCAGGATTAAGATATACTGTATACCGTACATACAATCACCCCATAATGTCAGCAGCCCCGTTAACTCGAGATAAATGGGCTTCCATGGAATGTATTGCAACATCACATCAACGGAAAGGGAGATCTCATAGTGTAAAAGAGATATTTTTAGAGTTTGGATGATGAAATTTGAGAAAAGCAGAAATCTGGTTTCAAGAAAAACACACAACTGCTGCCAAGAGCCTTGAGTTCTCTGTGCTCCTCTGCTTGAGGAGCGGACAATTTCAGGTCCAGGACATGACCCTTTGCTTTTACTGGTAACTGACGCAACACCCGCAGGCTACAGTAAACAGAAACAGCACAGCAAAATAAAGAGACCGATGAGGCCAGACATAAAGACTGCCAAAAGAGAAATGCAGGCATAAATGATAAGGAGTTTGAAAGAAAAACTTTTATTATGTAACATGAGAAAATGTGCAAACTGTTGACCATGCCACATCAGCAGAAAAGGAAAAAGCTGTGTGCAACTTTAAAACTGCTGAGGAACAGTTACGACATTCACATGCACTGACCCTGCCCTACATGTGTAAACCCCACCGTTGTTAAATTCTGGTTGAACAGTAAGATTTTATGGGCCTCTCAAGAAATACGGGCACTCAAGGCAATTTATTCATTCAAGATGTGTTATTATGCTCCACTACTGTCCTTGGTCCCCCCCCGCCACACACACACACAAATATACAGAAAAAAACACACTGCAAAGTAAACAAATATGCCTGTACATCTTGTAACTATCTACAAAGGCTTGCTTATGAATGCACATGCACAATAGGTATGTTCACACACAATCTTGAAAAGCATGCCTTAACACTGAGACGTACCCTGAAGCTGGTTCCCCTACACCAAAGGGAATGCAGTGAGAAAACTGCCATGAATGCAGAAAGGATGTTAGCTAACATCTTCCCTCTTTCAATGCACATACTTCCTTTTCCTCTACCCATTTCACCTGACCGCTTGCTTCCTGCAGTGATTGCCTACGGGGAAAAGATCTAGTATTGTATAGCTTAATCAGCTTTTATCACCCAGGGAAATAGAAGCTTCTCAGCTGGCCTCTAATGTTTTTACCTGACGTTTCTATTTCTTGCTGTTATTCTGCAGCAGGATGGTGGCTATAAATTAGATCAATAGTGTAAGTTCCAGTAAGCAAGCTTTTCATTGGTCAGCACCATATCTGACCATACCTGAAGTCATTCAAGTGTTGAAGCAGGACCTACAGTACAGATGTACAACTACAGCAATGAGCATAATTCTATTTTCTCCATTAAACAGCAAGCATCAGGTTAAAGGCACCCTGTGGCGTTTCTGGCCACTCACACAAGGGTGATACGATAACATTTCTGCCAAAAGGCGTCACACTGATCCACAGGTGACGGGAACAAAGAAGCAAAGCAATGTGGAAGCACAGGCAAAGATGAAGTCACCTGCTAATGAGTAAAAATGAAAGTGGCAATCTGTAAATGTTTTGTAAGGTCGAGCACGTTTAGTGTTTGTTAGACCTCAAGGATAAAGACAATGCATTTTGGTGAACAATGCTTAATGTAAACAAAAACTCTGATTGCAAGAAGGATCTTTTGAAAAAAAGAGAAATAAGAAACAGATCAGCTGCTTGCACTAGAGGATAAATGGCAGGTATCAATCATGCTCTGGGCGATTATCTGCTAGCACCCTGCCATAATTACTAACAATCAGTATTTTAACTTATCAGCACAAATAGCATTAATGCTTCAGATACACTGTAGTAGTGTGTGTAGGTCTGTTACATCAGGATAACAGAAGCCTGCAGTTTCTATAGTTAGAGCCTCTGTGGTTTAGTGTGTCAGGCATTTTGGAGATCTGTAGGTCTTTTTTTTTTTTTTAACATCCAGTCACTATTACTGACCACTCATATTGTTAACCTGGAAGGTTAGTCTACTATTGCAATTGCTATATGTAGCCCTGGGTAAAACCCACTGAATCCCTCTAACATCCATGTAAAATTAGCACAAACAAAGGTCTCAGAAAAGAGATCAAGGGGTCCAGGTCTTCTTGTGTTGTGGAGGAGGCCTGTATCACTGCCCTGCAGCAATGAGACACAGCACTGACTGGTTGATAATATCTGCCTCAGCTGCCATTGAAGTGCACAATATATCAATAACCAGCAGGCCTGGCAGCTCACGCCCCCACATAAACAGACCAAAGATAATGACGGGCGCACATTCTAAACAACAGCCGCTGACATTTGAACAGCATCCACAGAGGAGCAGAAAAGCACAAAAGTTCCAGCTCTGTGGGAGCGCTAAGAGAGTGTAAGCCTTTTCTTAGGACTTTGTTCATCTTCCGTTTCCTTCTTCTCGCTCAGCATGCAGCCATTTTCCTGGCCCAGACTGAAGGATGTTTGGCACACCCGTTTCATAGCGAGAGACAGCAGGGGAACGAAGAGTGGAGGGAGGTCACGGTGCGCAGATCCGGTCAGGAGACGCCGGCTTAACAAGAGCATTTCATTCACACAGACACCCAGCTCACCGGTCATTACTGCTGTAAGGGGATTTCAGCTCCAGCTACAAGCTCACCTGTTTCTGAAGCTTTGTATGTCTGTGAGTGACATGGCACTTCAGTTGTTATAGCAGGGACAAAGATTTTGCACAGGCAGTGATACACCTTACACTGTAAAAAATGTTCTGGCTCTGAGAGAAAATCTGTCCTTAGATTGTTTTAGTTACATCAACTCTAATCTCTCAAGAGCAAAACCTGTCACTTGTGGCTCAGTGTAGAGCCCATCATTTTAAATGATGTCTCTGTTCAAATGTATTTCAGCTACATCTACTCTGTGGCTGCTGCTCTGTAGGTGAACCCGACCTCTGACACTCTAGTGAAACTGGACTGTACACGAGTCAGATTTGTAGGGACATAAAAATCACATTTCTCCAAGTTATTACTCAATTTACTATTTATTTTCAATTCAAGACAGTGTTTTGTTTCCTTTTTCAGGAAAAAAAATTCCCTCCAATTGCAAAGTGAAGCACATGAGGTGTGTGTTCCTGTTAGTCTGTCAGTGAACTAAAAAAAAAAAGCTGATGATAGCTCATGAGATGTGTCTGATCAGCATTTTGCACCTCTTGTTAGTTTTAATGACTTTGGATCCAAATGTTTTGTGCTTTCCATTATGAACACAGCATGGGGGGGGTACAT
Source organism: Monopterus albus (assembly GCF_001952655.1). Classification (NCBI taxonomy): domain Eukaryota; kingdom Metazoa; phylum Chordata; class Actinopteri; order Synbranchiformes; family Synbranchidae; genus Monopterus; species Monopterus albus. The sequence goes on along the minus strand of NW_018127891.1, from coordinate 608,491 downwards.
TTCTCTAAAATACTGTGTTATTTTGGATTAGACACACACACATCCAACTGAACAGCAAACTGACTTGCTCTGAAACAGAACAGATGCACCTCATTTGACTGTTTCTAGTCTCCACAGTGATGCAGGTGGAACTGGATGGATAAACACAGTGGTAACACCTCCAACCGAAGCTGTCAAACTCCACATCTATCCCCAAACATTTCATCATCTACGATAAGCCAGCAAGTGTATACACAGTTCACAAAGGCACACAGGACAAAGAAGCCCTGAAGACTCTTACTGCTCCGCTGGAGGAGGCTCAGCCACAAAAGGCTGCAGTGTGTCTGTCCTCTCACTGCGGTACTCTTAGCTGTCAGTTTTATCTCCTCCCTGCTGCTCTACCTTCTCCTGTAAATGTATTATATGTTAGAGGCCACATTGTACAGTATATTCCAATTTCCTTGAGCCACCGGTGTGTGTGACCGACTGCACTGGCACATCTGTTAAACATTCAGAGGATGAACAAGAGAACAAATCTCAGGCTTTATAGACACTGATTTTAATGCACACTTCTGGTTTGATGTATGTGATGCTGTGGAGACCAACAGAGAAAAGAGATATAGAGGCTTTAGTCTGTGAATGCTTATCATTTACTGATGTCCTCTATGCTCTGCAGTTGTGTTTGTTTGGATGTACTACTGTACGTCTGCACTCTGCATTCAGTATTTTAGTACTGCACTCCAAGTTCTACTCCTACTGAATTTAAAAGGGCAGCAGCAACAAAACATGCATGCAGAAAAGGACACCCTCCTGTTGCTCCAGGTGCACATTTTTGTGTTACAATCCCCGCTATCCAGCCTCTTATGCTGGAGCCAATGAGGCAGCAACATGGCATCGCAGGTGATTCAGTGAGCCATGACATCACAGAATTACAAATAGAAGGACGTTTGAAAATTACTGTCCTGTTTATCCTGCTAAGGACCTTTGGAGGAGAATGAACAATCTATTATTAAGAAATTGCTGGATTAGGTACACAGCACCTTTCCGACTTTGGCAGGATACGCTGGTATCCTGGGGCTCCTCGCTAGCGGTGGGCCGCCTTCAAACATTTGCCTTGTGTGATCAGGCATTCATTGTCCCTTGTTTCACCTTCTCTTGGCAGTGGGTGCACACACAGAGGAAGAAGGTGGGGAGTCTGCTTTCTAGTTGTTGGCAGTTGAGAAAAACATCGCCCATTCACAGTTTGGGCACTGAGGCACTCAGTGGCCTGGACCAGATCCTTTCTGTTGGCTTTGGGAGGAGGATACCCTTTCTCTACATTCCTTTACAGTGGGAAAACAAAGAGCTACTCTGTCTGTACACCACAACACAAGCTGAGACAGACAGCTTTAAAAAAAAAAAAAAAAAAATCATTTAATTCTGTATGTTTTTCATGCTTCACAGAAACCTACATCGAAACATGTTAGTGTTGTCAGTTTTACTGTAACAGTTACTCTTTGGTTTTAAATCTGTATAGCAAGACAAAGCACAGGCTCTCAACGTGTCAGCCTGTGCTGGCAGCATGAATGGGGGGGGGGTTGCTGGAATGCTGCCAGCAGGGTTGAGACTGTGGAAACTGTAGTAACAACAACAGCAAACCACAAAAATTATCATATGGGCACATACACAGAGGCATGCAATGTGTGTAAACAGAGGCTCTGCTCTTCAACACCCTAATTAAAGATCTTCACTGAAGGAGAAACAATTAATATTCTACAACAATAATTAGGCAAAATAGGGCATGATGTAAAATGACTTTTCCTCAGATGACCATGACCCCAAGGCAAGAACTCTGCAAAGCGCAGCTGAACAAACCCGGTGAGCAAAGTCACATTGACTTTGACTTGAAAGAGCATCAAAGTAGAAGCAGTGAGTCGGTGAGAGCTCAGTGCACGAGGGCGAATAACGCTCTCCATCCTCTGACGCCTCAGTTATCATGTTGCATGTCACCTTTAGCTAAGAAAGGCATGTGAGCAGAACGAGTGGGTGACAACAGGCTGGAAATGAAAGCGACAACAGATCTTATCCGTGTCACGTGCCAAGGATGAAACCCATCTGCACAGGCCAGTGACTGCCCCACTGCACTCCCTCCTCCTCCCCTCCCCCTCCCTACCAGCTTCATTTGCCTTGAGTGGTACAGATGTGTGATCCACAGACGCTCCCGCTCTGGAGCCCTTATTGGACCCACAAGGCTCAACAAAGGCTAGCACACAGCTCAGAGAGCTCCTGGCCAAAGTGTCAGCACACACTGTGATATCATTTGCAGGGAATTGTGTGAGTGAGATAGAGCTGCTACAGCCAAGAACATTTTGTCATTCAGAAGAAAAAAAAATAGTGGAAGACATTTTTACAGCCTACGTTAACAACAAATAAGGCTATCTGATCATTTGTACAATTACATGCACACAGGCATATCATCATCTGTAGAGATTTTACAAATTCATGACATGTCCTAAATTACTGCTCAGGAGAGTACAGTATATGTATTTATATGAATTGATTATTTAAAAGTTATACCATATTGTTTCTTATGAATGCACTTTGCAGAAATATTCAAGTCACCTTTAGCAATGGCACTATTTTCCATCGTCATTAATAAAAACATGACAAAAATTCATCAAGGAAAAGTTAAAGGCACTTGGTACAAACTGACTGAAAGGGATTACTTTGTCTGTTTGACAGAAGCTTGGCACACAAATGTCCCCCGCTTCGATAGAGAAACCATCTATTGTCAGACAAACTCACAAATCCAACAATGAAAATATAATTACTTCTTTCAAGTGAGCATGCCTGTTTTGATGTCTGAATAAGGCAGACTACTATTTATCGGTTGTGTTTGTGTCATGTTTTGACAGCATGAACGTGTGTTCACTGAAAAGCATGAAACATACATACTTTTTACTTTCGGTTTATTGTGAAACCAAATGAACGTTTGAAAAGCAGGTTTATAGCGGTTTCTGTGGGGTAACTGAAGTGACTCCAAATGCTTTATCAGATCATTTCATCAGTGTGGCAGTTTATGTTTAACCTTTGTTCACCCCCCCCCAATTAAATCCTTCTGTCTCTCTTTAAGGTCAGTAATTGCTTCCCCTACCATATTTCCATAGGACCATTGAGGCTTCAGTATGTCAGCTGTCCCACTCCCTGTATAAACACTGTCCTTACCTCTTTGACTTTCTCCCGGCGTTCGTCGGTCTCCGGGTCGCTCGGCTTGCCGTTGTCCCTCCCCAGCGGTGGTTTGATCAGACACCTCTTAAACTTCATGTAACTGAAAGTATCCGAGCTGGCACCATCGTCTGACGAGGTCGCGGACTCCGTTTTCGACCTGGGCACAGTCAGATCCTCCTGCGCTTTGCCCCCGGCCAGCCGCTCCTCGGCCACCTCATGGGACACGGGCGGTTTGCGGCTCAGACTTTTCAGCTTGGTGCTGGTCTCCCCCTTGGCCGAGGTCATACCCCGCGGGTGCTCCTGGTCCTTGGGTCTTTTTAAATGCTCCCTGACATCGTTCTCGGACCCGGAGCCAGCAGTGACTGGCTGGGTTTCTGTCTTGGACAGAAAAATGCGTTTTAGTCGGACAGAGTCGGGCAAAAAGAAAAGGGCCCCAAAACACAGTGTTACCAAACCCGAGAGAAAGAGCAGAAACACGAATTTCTGGGACAGGCGCAGCCCCATGCCCGATGCGCCGGGCAACTTTCGGAAAACCATTTAAACTTTTTACTGAGACGTTGCCTTTCAGTGTTTTCTCCACAACTACACGGCGTTGTGTCAGTCGCCCTTCTCTACTGAGCAGCGTCTGCGTTACCTTCAGGCATATAAAGCTAGATATGCGGGATTTTAAACACACCCCCGTGACAGTTGCGGAGTAACATAAGCAGACTGCCAGAGCTGTCTCACCTCGCTATTGATCGGGTCTACATCGAGCCAAAGTTCGGCCTGCCTACATCTACGATCCACCGATCACCTGGCAGCACAGCTCCAGAGCTTTGGAGGTTTATGTACGTACAGTAACGCAATCACTGACATCAACAGACTGCAGGATGTGGGTTTACAAATGTGAATGATAAAACGGCACAGGGCTTCGGGGCTGATAGATAAATGGCACTGGCGCTGACTGGAGCACTAAGCTATATTCAAGGATAACAGGACTGGCATTGCACACGCCAGTTTGTCTAATAAATGCACTTTTATGAGAGATGACCAAACGCCTCGGAGTCTGTCAGGCCTGGGAACAAAGTTGTCTCTATGCATTATTCCACGCCGTGCAAATCGTCAATAACACACTGCCCTACTGCAAAACCTCAAGCATGCAGCAGAGCGTCTTTTCCGTGTCTCCGTTTCTACCGACCAACGCTGTCGCATTATAAGCTCCACATTTAAAACCACAAGCCGTTTTGTTTACACCTATCCTGTACAGCTGGTACACGGAAACGCGTGTATATTCATGTCGCCTATCTGTCAGATGCGCTCAGCCAGCAGCCTCCGTTTCCCCATTCCCACTGGCGTCAACACGCCGGGCGAAATAAATCGGTGGATGACATGAAAGAAGGCGGGTTTTGTCCCATGCGAAGTTATCCTAGCCTCCGATCCAAATCCGTAAAAATCAACTAATCCACCATCCAGGCTGCCGGGTTCCAGAAACGGCAGATACGTCGCTCCGGTGCCCGCTGCCGTGCCGCTTTCTCTCGTCTGTAGTGCGCACTCGTGTCGCCGTGCCGTGGACGTCCGCTTGCGTAAAAAGCGAGCGGAGCGGGCTGGAATTGTAACATATAGTGCAGGCAAGGCGAGGAGGAGGTGGGAGAGAAACTAAACGGCCCGCTGCTTAGAGATCCAGAGGGCGGGTCGGATTTCCTGATGGATATCCACAGCGGATTATCTAAACACGGTTAAGACATGTGCGCCGCTTGGACACTGGGAGTGGTCCGAATGGTTCTGTATGTTAAACCATCCACGCCCCCGCGGAAAATGAGCGTGTTTAATCATGGAAACGCTTTTACAAGAGGTTGAATATATCTGATACAGATGTTGACTCTTCACGAATTACATAAGAAACACAGTGAGATCAGAAGGAAACACATTATCGTCTTTGGTTTTTTTGTTTAAGGCCTCATTGAGGAAACCTGGGAGAAACACACCTGATTAAGTTAGATTCTTTAAGTAGGCTATATTTAGATCTTTGTTCTGGTGTGTTACCGTTTTCCTTGATAGCACCAGTTTGTGCCTCTCAATAGCTAATTGTTGTTTATTCCATGTGGGAGTTTGGCTCTGGCGTTACATTTGAGCTACTGTAGCTAAGGGTTTGAATCCTTCAGAGACAAACCAAAGTTAGAACAGCCCAGTAAGTTGTTTGACAACACTTACCAGTGTTCTGAAAACATCCTCCTAAGACTTTTATCAAGCTGAAAATAAAAATAGCCAGTGGTGTGTAATGTTCCACAGGAAGAGAAGTTTCCTTTGATTAGCCAAACAAATCCGGAAGTGAGGTATGTTAATTGTCAAGATAATTTATCTGTAGCATATAAATGTATCATTTGTGTTGCTTTACATTTATATATCTATTTAAATTGAAAACATACATTTCTGTGTCACACAAAAAGGAGAACAGTCACCTGGCTACCATCTTTGTTTGAAGAAAAAAGTCACCACACTGGAAATTAAAGTCCTTTAATAATGTAGAATGGGTCTTTTAATTTTGGCTTCATGTTCTCTGATTAGTCTGGAAATGTCTTCAAAAAGTTGGTGTCAAAATGTTTGCAATGCTTTTCAAAGTATGGCTCTTAGAAAAATAAAAGATTGATCAGGAAGGACCACAAAGGCCCCATGGATTCCATTTGAGTGTTTACTGGGTTCATCTGAATGCATGCTGCATTTCCTTAATTGTAACTCTTAATTGTGTTATTTTTTTGCACTTGGCTCATTGGACCTGTGTTTCTGCACACGGTTTCCACTTCATCTAATGCTCTATTCATCCATTAAGATGGAAAAGTGAGCTCAAAACGTCCCAACTCTTAATCTGACCTAATGCTTCAGGCCATCGTTTGCCCTGTAGGTTGACTTAGAATTCAAATACCACTTTTGGTCACATATGGAATATATTATATCATGATATGTAAACAAAATTATAAGGACAAATCCACCCGGAACAAAACAAGCTCAGGTTGAGGTCCACTTATCAGCTTTTTCCAGGCTTTTGGTTCTATCACAGTCTCGGCTGTCATGGAGATGGATCGGTTGACATCTGAATCCATGAGTGTGGTTGTCAAAAAGCTAATGTCGAGGGCCGTGTGCTCAAATTACTGTCTGACTACCATTTTCCAAGGTTGAAAGAGAACTTTTTTTTGCTGTTAAGTGTAGATGAGCTCAAATTCAACATTCTGAATCATCCTGTGACGTCAATGCTTTGAATTTACCTGAGATGTTAACAGGAACTGTAGCAGGAAGTTTGGTGTTTACATAAGCAAGATAGAGGCTAAACTGTAAACACAGTGTTTTCTTAAATGAGATAAATGGCCCCATGAGTTAGCTATTACTGAAAAGC
>NW_018127891.1:600771-601884 GCF_001952655.1 Monopterus albus | reverse complement strand
AGGCCTGATCAGTTTCCGTTTCAGTACTGGTCCTTAATTGCAAGTTGCCCACCAACCCCCACCCACCGACCTTTGCTAGCCCTTGGAGATCAGGTAGGTTTTTGTTGTGTTGTCCATAAGTTGCCTCAGTATCTCCTTAGAATCAATGCATTCAGTGTGTATCATCACTGTCACTGACCTTCCTGGCATTTGATGAACATCCTCTCGCTTCCCTTCTGTCTTCATCCCTGTTGCTGGAACAATCATTTCAACATACTGTAAAAGTAGAGGATTTTTCTCCTTGCAGAGAAAAAGGTCGACTTAAATTTTAATATTTCCTGTGAAAACCACTGCCTCTTATGAGACATGGGGATTCAGAGGCTCTTTTTTGTCATCATCAGATGCATAAGTTGGGACAAGGTAATCTCAAGGTAATTTGTTCTGCTTTTGACCCCACATTTGCATTGCAAAGCCTTCTACCTCTGTACTCAGACTGGTTGTCTATGATTTACAGAGCAGACCGGAGAAAGATGACAGTACTGTTGAATTAGTCTTTTATTATGGTCCAAGAGCATTTTCTCTGAGAGCAGGTAAATCTAAAGTATGAAGCATTTTGTGGGCTTTATCACTGGCAAAAGGACAGGTCGTTTGGGGGGGGCGATGACTCAGTGGCTGTATAATGAAGCTCCAGTCTTGTGCACTTTTATCACTCTATGCACTACAACATCAGGGGCCACTTTATTGTATCTGTAAAATCTAATGCAGTCCAGTACAAATGATCGTATGATGTCTACATGTATAATGTTCTTTTCTTTTTTCTCTTATAGGTTTGTTAAATTATATGGTTTAAGATCAAGGTGATATTGTGTTGCATTGGGCTACATTATATTTAGAGGTGTTTCTGATATTCTGCCCTTTTTGTGAAGGTATGTACATTAAAAACACCTTATATCCATATATAAACGTTGTAAAGGTAGAATACACGGCTGAGCTGCTGTACTGGCTTGCACTAGACTGCACATGTGTACCTAATAAAATGGTCACTGCCGCTATATATTTCTCAGCTCCTAAAAATAGTACGCACAATTAATGTAGACATTTTAATTTTACCTCATGGATTATTCATATGTTCCT
>NW_018127891.1:563497-600734 GCF_001952655.1 Monopterus albus | reverse complement strand
TGCTTAATATACACATCAAGTCAGTGTTCCTCAGAAGGCCAAGTTATACATGAGTCTGGTCACTGAGCTGGCATTCAGCTGCACCAACCAGTGTCAGCCTAGTTTATCACCACGATAGATGGGTAAGACTATACAGTCTCGCCACAAGGGTGAATTCAAACCCCAGACATTTTCACTGAAAATAAATGGTACACATTGGTAAATGGCTGCTACAAAGACTATTTCGTGTATATTTTACATTCACTCTGTGGTCCAAATGCAGTATACAGTTTCACCGCAGAAATGTCATTTGTGGTGACTGTTGACTCTTCATAATGCCACACTGCCAAAAAGCACACACACGCAGCTAAGCATATTGGCATCTTGTTCCTTCATGTACAAATATAATTTATAAGCATGGGGTATGAAATCCGGTACATGTGGTTAATAAGGATGTATCCCAAAGTTGGGCTTAGTTATCAGACTGACTAGAGGTTTGTCCTTTGGGAGGCATGTTCAAAACCAGAATACATTAGGGAATAGAAGCAATGTGCTCTCTTCTCTACTCTTAATTGGTGTGTGACAATGATCAGGGGAGAGGTGTACTGTAAGAAAGCATTTTGCTCTCAAAGACATGGACAGGTTGTGTGTAGTTTACAGTATAACCACTGGCAATTAGCACATGTTGAACAACCACAAAGCTGTGTGAGACAAGTCCAGCATGTTCTGTGACCCATAACCATTTCTGCTCTTGTATTCAAAAATTCAGTTCTGTCCCAACCCATACTGATGTTTTATTCATCAAACGAGATGCCAATGAAAAAGTCCATCTCTGTCTTCTGCTCATTCCAATACATCATACAGCAGGCAGAGATGTATTGGTCCGTGCCAGTGTGTCCGGATTAATAATGTCACCATGGCCGCTATTTGTTTCTTTAAGCACTGCTGAAATGCATTCCCTGACATTGGGAATCATGGCCCAGCATGACGCTTGATGTCAAGGCATAAATATCGGAGATTGCTTCTTGGGATGGGGTGCTGACCCTGGTCCATGATGCCCTGACAAAGCACCCTGTAGACAGGGATCCCACTGTAACGCCCCATAAATTCTGGATGACTTGACAGTAAGTAGCCCTGGTTCCTCAGTCCTGTTCACTTTGGATCACCTCATCTTAGTAGGTGATTTGTTGAAGCTGTGCACTTCCTGCAATGGTAAGTCCTGTATTTAGCCATGGGTGGACGCAGGGGACAGGATGGCCAGGGGTGGCACCGGCAGCCAGCACACCACTGTGCAGCAGCGATGTCCCAGGCCAGGAGTAAATAAGGAATACAACTGAAAAAGAACTGTGTGTCTCATTTTTACACACACACACACACAAATAAAATAAAAAATAAAAATTGGATTCTTAATAATGTATGGTGTATTATTTCATAGAATTAGGGCTTTACATGTTTTTCAAATGCACCACCCTTCCCTGAGTTTGTGCACCAGCCTGGCCACCCCTCCCAAAATTTTCCAGATCTGCTATTATATTTGGCATCTTATTTATGTTGTAGTGCAAATGTTTTATCAGCAAATAAATGTTGTAAGTGGACCGAATTTAAATACTTTATAAACTGATATACCTGTATATGTTTAATAAGCAGATCTTGGCTTTTTATACAATGTCTGAATCTGCAAAGTAAGCAGTAACTGTAGGTGTCAAATAAATGTAGCTCAATAAAAATGTAAAATGTAGTGAAGCAGAGGTATAAAGTAGCCTAAAATGAAAATGCTCAAGTAAAGTACCTCAAAATTGTCCTCAAGTACATAAGCAGATGTATTTTTACTCAGTTACCTTCTGCCACTGTTTTCAAATGTTGCCACTGCTGTATGTGCACTGCTTCACTTTTCGCTTGCACAAATCTTAAAAACACTGAATCTACAGTACAGTAAACTGGCATGGTACATGGTCCCTCTCCCTTTGATAGGGTACAGCTCAGACCAGCCATCGGTGCAAACTGTATCAGTAATAATGTCAGCATTATGGCCTTGCTGTAGTTATATTCGTCTGTTCCTTTTATGGACAAGACAAACAGCAAACTGCTGTGTTTGCAGCTCTAGAGTGACCCGTCTCCACCAGATTCATGATCAAAACATTACTTGTCGTGCAACAAAATCATTTCAAAACACATTAGCCGACACTAAAAATCAGAACATTCACTTGCGAGGAACATGATGCAAATGTTCAGGGGTTTTATTGACTGAACACAACAATTAGCCATACATTACAAAGGGTATATGGGCCATGTAAATGAGAATGAATGCAATAGCAAACACACCATTAAGCTGATGGAATGGGGCCACAGAAAGCGTGACTCCCTCCCCAACACGCTGATTAAACATGCCAGTATGCTTTCAGTGTACTAAGCATTCCTACACTGAAATTACAAGTTAGAAGCTTGTTCGGTCATGACAGCAGTGGTTTGGGAGCGGTGTACATTTGTGGCTACATACTGCCACCTGCTGGTTCACTTGTATATTGCAAGCATATCTCTGACAACTCACCCTGGTTAAATTTGAATACATTTGCACATATTTGTGTTGGCACAACATTCACCTTTCAGCTAATGGCCTAGTGTTAAGAGTGATTATATTTTAGGCTGACTATGTAGATATTTCTTCACTGTGTATCAGTAAAAGATAACCACTTGCTGTCAATCACAACACCCTCCATTTTCCATGCATTTACAGGTGACTGAGGGTCACACTACTCCGGTATTCAAAACAAATGGCATCATTATATATAAAGGGCAGCCACTCGGCACATTTAAATGCAATCAGGAGAAAATAAATAGAAGAGCCCTCATGCAAACAAAATCAAATTTCACCAGCTCCACTGTGATAGGAGGCAGTTAACAGTTGAATGAAACAATGATTTTAACTACAGGAAAATAAAACTAAACAAACACTCAGACCAATCCATTTGAAAAGCTTTCAGGCTTATTTCACACTCCACATGTACATAAGCAACACAGGGGAAAGCTATTAAATACTTTGCATGAGTTGATTGTGTCTGTTCTGCTGTTAAAAATGAGAAATGACCCAGAGTCACCTACTATGTACTTGTTTATCCTCAGATTGCTTCACAAGAGGAGCAGATATAAGGCAATATTTCTTTCTGCAAATTCTGATTTGTGTCGATATGACAAGACAAGATATAACCTATGTCATCCTGAAGTAAGTTTGTGTCAAAGATGCTCAGTATTAATTGTAAAATGAAAACATCATTAGAATAGACTGACCGGCCACATTAATAGTTTATGAAGCTCAAAATATTTCAGCTTTTGGTGAAATGTATAAATTCAAGTATATGATTATCATTGAGGTCACAGTTAAAGGTGGTGTTGTACTGGACTACATTATATGCAGAGGTGTTCCTAATATTCTGACCCTCTCACGTATGTAGCAGTGGAGGACAGAACATCTAAATTAAGTGTATTTCCTAACACATAAAATCTGCTATAATCATAACAACTTGGGCCCAAACCTGGAAAATGAACTGAGGACACTGGTTCGTAATGTTAATCAAGCTGCATGAAAATAAAAGTGATGGTATTTGAGGACATAATAAACATGTTGCTGTTATATCCAGATGGGGCAAACCATTGTTCGCTTGTAATATCAGCAATCTGGGGGATTTAGGCTTATTTTATTGTATTCCCCTGGATCAATATCCACTAAATGCTTACAAATTCAAATATAAAGAGGATTTGTCTGCCAACAACAATTCCAGTAATCAGTCTGAAATTAGACTCTTCAGATGTAAAATGAACTTGGCCAACCAGAGGCTCCGCGAAAAATGATAGAATGCAACAACTGCCAACAATTAAAATAAGTGAACATTATAAACAGAGCATATCCATTCCAAAAATATTTCCCAGTGAATGTGTTTGTCAGGTGGTTAATGAGTACACAAGTCATTGTGATTTTCTGTTGAACAGAAGCAGAAGTGAAATAAACAAACTGTCTCAGCCAGAGTTTTCTCTCTGGATATCTCACACTCTGCACCACAGCCAGGCTGAGCAGCACCGTTACACTTTAACAAAGTAAACAGTTCATCCTGAGATTATAAGACTCAGCAAAGTATCCAATTATAAAATGTCTTCCATATATATCTAACTCACCCCCCTTACACTTCACTTTTGGGACTCATTCTGTGGTGTCTATGCCGAATGCCAGCTGATTTTAATTTATTTACACTTTGCAGCACTCCCAGCAGAAAAGGTTCAGTCAAACCATGTTACTCTTGCAGAGAAGTTCTTCTTCTTCTCGGCCCTTTCTCATATGGTACGATAATGGCAACGCTAAGGTATTCAGGGTGTTGGTCAAGGACACACCAGCCAGTGAGCACATTGTACTTATGTCAAATACTTATACTTTTCAGTTTGTGGAACTTTATACTTCGACTTCACTACATTTCAAAGAGACATCTTGTTCCTCACTAGTTATCTGACTACAGTGAAAAGGATACATAATAGGATGCATTGTTAGACGGTAAACTAAACAACCTAAGAGTAGTTAAGATGGGTAAACTTAGCTCCATTGCTGCCAGCAACATTAAATTTGCTTAACAGCTGTAAATAGTACCCTGCAGACTATCCACAGTACAAACAAATAAATACAGTATGTAAAGTATTTAAATTAGTTAAATTCTGCTTCAGCTGCTGCTTCTGCCCAAACTGATATACTTTGGTGAGCTTTCTTGATACTTTTAAGTGGGTTTTGTCACCCATGGACAGAGACAAGCTAGCTGCTTCCCCATTTTCAAGCCCCCATGCTAAGCTAAGTAGGTGCTTAGCTTACTAGTGCTTTATTTATACTGTTTATACAGATACTAATGCTTTTGCATGTTTTAGCTCATATAGTGAAAATCCAGGGACAGCCATTAGTATATATGCATCATAGTGCTGCATGGCACTGCAGTTGCAAGTTGATTAATTACTACACAGCTAAAATAATTACTACTAGAAAACTGTACCTGACTTTAAACCTGATGTTAAAGCTAAGCAGGTGCTTAGCTTAGCTTAGCTCTGTACAAAGTAGTATAAATCTTCTAAGAAGATATTTCCCAAAATGTATTCCTTTAAGAGTGTACATTTAAAGATGTATTCCTAACAAATAAACAAAAATAAACAAAACAGATTTTTCACAAATCGTGACACATGGACACAGTACTGCTATAAAGAAAAACTTTATTTTGGTTTATAGTTTCATCTCTGGTTGGTAGTTTCACTGGTCAGTACAGGGATGGGATGCTGAAAGCTAAAGATTAATCAACAAGAAAGTGCACACCTGCTGTCTTTCAGATTCTGATTTGTACAACATAATAAATTCCCAATATGCGTTCTTCCTTTTATGCATATATTTCTCTTCATGTGTATAGAAAATAAACTCTGATTTCTTGCAAAATATACATTTGCAAAACAGTAAATAATGGACTGACATAAATTAAAAATACATGATGATTATCCAAACCAAATATACATGATAAAAGGGAACTATAAACCGCTCTGCTGTCATGTCAAAGCACAGCATTGACTAAGATTTAAGATCCCAACATCTGTTTTAGGACTAAAAACACCAAACCCACCCCTGTTTATAAGGTCCGTTATAAAGTACAATCCTTTTCCCTGTGATGTGTCACCTGATAACACCGCACACTCTACATTAAGACCACTTATTGCTCTCTCTCATGTTGGGGTGTGATATAAAGGTACTACCTTGTTAAAGTGCTTGGTGTAGTGTAAAAAGAGTACACAAGGAGCAGGATTAGGCAAATGCAAGGAGAAACAAGGGAGGAAAACTGTCTTTGGGTGGGTGAATAATGATGCTACGGGGTCATTATGTTACTGACGCACAAATGTGCATCACACTGTGATTACAGCCTTTATAAATGACAGTTTTCTTCTACAGATGTTGGACTGATCTCATGTTAAAATACTAAAGGAACATACTAGTGCTTTTGCATGTTTTAGCTCATATAGTGAAAATCCAGGGACAGCCATTAGTATATATGCATCATAGTGCTGCATGGCACTGCAGTTGCAAGTTGATTAATTACTACACAGCTAAAATAATTACTACTAGAAAACTGCACCTGACTTTAAACCTGATGTTAATGGTGATGGAATCTGAAGCAAGTCCCGACTCTTTACACACACAGCATGTTGCATGTTACATCTTGGGGAAAGCCTAATTAAAAACTTGAATTACAAAAGAGAGGTTTATGTTGTAGGGGAAGAATGGAGACTGATGGCAGCCTGGACTGAAGAAAAATCAAAAACATGCAAAAAAACACCAGCATGGCATTAAGGTAAAAAGCAACTTGTCAGCTTGTGAGGCTGATTGTAATTGATGCCTTCACATCACTTCTCCCCAGTGAAACTAAATTTAGGAGCAGTGAATCTGATAAGCCAGTATATGGCTATAAATTCAGCTCATTGCTTTGTGGAGCAAGAACTTGGTCCAGTTTAAACTTAGAGTGAGATGCTTATGAAGGTAAACATACAATGGAAAAACCCACAGTGAAGCCTAAAAACATCTGTAAAGCACATGGAGTAATGTAATGCACATGAATCCAGATAAAGCTCTTGACATTAACAACAAGGGATTTGGATATCCCTGTACAGCCAATTAAAAAACAAACAAACAAAAAAAAAAAAAACTTTGTACAATAAAGCAACTGAACACACGAAGGATTTTAACACACACAGAGATGTAAAGAACAAAGACCACAAAGCCGAATGCTGCTGTGGCAACAGTGTTGACATTGTAACTCAGTCCCAAACAGTCCACAACTTATCATCACTCACCCCATAGAAAAACATCCAGTGTGGAAAATTTAAACTGAGAACAAAAAGCGCACATTTAAAACGACAGCCAAAGAAGACACGAGTGACTCGAATGTAAAGGTTTTGTTTGCTTTGTGCATTGAGAGAAACAAAGGCAAATAAAGAGAGCTGCACAGGTTCTTCTATAGGCTGTATGGCTTCAGATTAAGGTTATTTTCTGCACCAAACATTTCCCTCCAAGAAGTGTGAGAATGTTTGCCCCACAAAGTTGCATTTATTATGAAACAGAAAAGTATGAAAATAGTTTCTTTTTGAAAAATGAAAAGTCTTTGGAATAATATGATGTAGCCAGGGATATAGGGCGGCTGTTTTATGCATCGTTTTAATTTAAATCATTGTTTTTTCCTCCTTTATTTTAATCACATTTGCAAGCAAAGGTAACTGTGGTTTCCATTTTGATATGAAAATACAGCGCCTAACATCGCCTTTAAATGTCGACCAAGCCATAGAGCATCTGGAAAACGGAGAGAAACATGTCTCAGGGCTTCTTTCCACAGTTTTTACCGATTTTAGAATACATTTAATGCTGCGTGCAAATTTTTTAACAACCTGTCTCAGTTTGACCCCGTCCCTTTTGACACTGTCAGCACACTCCTCGCTTACGACACTGTCTTACACACGCATACACATTTTATCAGAAATTCAACTCAGTCAAGACATGGTAATTAGATCCTTTAAGGTTTGACCCATCAACACTCTTTTCTGCAATTAAAACTGTGTTAATAAAAGTGTCAGGGGCAAAAAACACAATGAACAAAAAAAAAAATTAACACTAAGTGAAAACACTCTACCATAGTGCAGGTGCATGTGTGCACACAAAATGTCCTATCACCCACACTATGTGACACAGAGGCTATAAAAAGAAAGAACGAGGCTGACAGGATCGTCAGCTTTTTGCCCTCAACGGCAACGCGCGCCCTCCCAGTAAGAGGATCAGGAAGGATTCACTAACACCTAGAAAACATCCCGGGAAGTGATTCACTCAAGGCAGACTGTGTTTCAGAGACAAACTTCGCTCTGTGGATGTTAGCTATGACGGAACGGCCAGTGAAGTCATGTGATGTTAAACACGGGTGAAAGACACACTCATGGGTTTTAACTGTTATGTCGATGTGCGGCACTTTGCGAGACAATCAACAATTTAAATGCTATATTCCAAGTCACTGAGCGGCTTCTGAAAAGAGACATGCAATGTACTTTATACTGGCTACCATGCACACTGTACAATACAGCACAGGAGAGAATGAATAGAAACTCTGGACTATGTTGTCATGCCTGTAGCTAACTCACTCAAGTCTCACACAAGATGTGCAAAAAATTAGAACAAATAATTTTGACTGTATATTTTAATGCCCACGTTTGATTTCAGCAGTGACATTAGCACTGGTTCGCCTCGTTGTTTTACATGTTTAACTTAATTAAGACTTCAGTTTTAAAGGGTATTCATAAATATAGGATATTATGATTAATGTACATATCTTACAGACCCATACTGCATAGAATTTTTTTTTTTTTTTTTGCCAGGACATGCTTCCAGTCTTAGATTTCCAGAAGGTTAAGAGAAGAGGATCAATTCATGTACCAATGGACCTTCTCTTGTCGTGTTCTCTACCTTGCTAAGGAGTAATGCAGGGCACAAATAGTTCTTGTAAAAATGAACAATGCAGGTATTTACAGTATATCTGATAAATTAAAAATGAGGTCATGTGGTCTAAAAGTTTGAAACAAGAGCAGTGTGAAGATGATGAGTGTTGTGACGGGCACTTGTTCACTACTTATGACGGAAGACAACGAACAACTCCACTCCACCGTGACTGAGCTTTAACAAGTGTAAAACATTAAATATCTACAAAGAAATGTGACATGACATGAGGTGATTTAACTCCAGAAGACTTGGAAGGGGAATCATGCATGATGGCTGACATCAAAACATCTGTGCTGCATCACTGCCTGTCTCATAAGGTTCCCACACACCCAGCTTCACTCCACATGTATGGATCAAAAACTCTTTAATCAACAGTGAGGAGTTTTTCAAATCCACACAGCTCCCTCCACAGCCACAGGTCAAGGCTGTGAGTCTGTAAGCACGATTAGAAACAACTGTAGCTCTTTTACAGAGACTAAATGCATCCAGCTTTAACCTACATCCCATAAACACCACAACCAAAACCCATTACCCCTGAAATCAAAATGCATTAAAAAGAAGAGTTAAAAATGCAGCAAGTGACAAGATTTGACATAAATAAGGCTAAATACTTTCAACTAGTGGAGCTACACTAAATGTTTGGATACCCAGCTATCTCAAGTGACAGAATGAAAAGTGCCAACGTTTGCCCTGGTGATTACACTTCGGACTACTGTCGAGGCCCAGCATGTCTCAGAGAACACTGCTTTAAAGACAGAAAAGTTGTAAAATAAGAAACAAATATAAAATAAACAACCCTGCAATCATTAAGAAAAACATCTGACACTAAAGTAAAAATGACACTACCTGACACCAAAACATCTTGGACCTTTGGTAATGCATAGTTCTTTCCTGAACGTCTAACTACTGAGCTTATAGACCAATATCTCTCAGACAGCAGCGATTGCTGCTCCAATGCCTTGTAAAAAACATAAAAGCAATGAAATAAACTAATGGCTCTTTTTTCCTTCCCAGGCAGTCAGTTTCCTTTTTGTTTATAGGTATACAGCATTAACAGTTTTGGCTTGGTTGGTTTCTGAACCAAAGAGATCATTTAGAGCACAGCACAGCACCCTCTCTCCTAACCAGTGCAGACGGGCAAGCGGCCTGACCCCTCCACATCAGATCTGCCGTATTAAGGCAGGAAGGGTTCGTCCTCGTCCTCATCCCCGCCGGGACCAGGGTCGCTCAGGCACCTTGTAAGCTTCTGCTGTTCTCTGGCTCCTTCTGCCTCACCTGGCTTTTTATGCCCAGAGGGAGGCTTCATCATCAGGCCCTGGTCCTCCTCCTGGTCGCCTCGGCCAAACTCATCCATCACATTGACAGAGTCTGGAGACTGAGGAGATGCCAGGTCCACCTGGATGGTCGGTACATTGTCTGTCGCTGGCTTCACACCGTAGCTTTGTGGGTCTACACGTAGGCAGGAGAAGGGTACCATTATCGGGGAATTAGCTTTAAAAAGGGATCTAACATCATTCTGTCATTCCATCAGTGTGCATGAACATATGGCACAAATAGAGAGGACAATGTGATAAAGAAATATTAAGGTCAACAAGGCTACCTATGTACAGTCACTGCACAAACTACACAACAGCAGGATTTAAGACCTTTCTAAAATTTCATAAAACAGCAAAAATAAAATGAGACAATAATTTGTAATGCAAAACATGCTGAAATAATTCCACTTTTAATTAAAACATACAATGAAAAACTCAAACTGAGGCCCCCAACCCGTACGCAGCCTTGTCAATCATGTCATGGCATCACCTCATTAGTAATGAATAATTGATGAATGTTAACAAGCAGGATAGTTCGAGCATGCATGTTAGGAGTGCTGTTGGGTTGTCACTGCTAAAAATGAGTCTTCTCTACATTCACCACATACCTGGACAACTTTTGTTTCCTTTCTGCTGCTGAGCAGGTTTGAAATCAGTATCTCTGCCTAAAATGAAACCACACACCGGTTTACAAGCCGGCTGGCACATGCAAATGTGTTTGCATCAGTGAGGAAATATCTGTTGCTGCAGCTGTGAATGGTTTTGTGAATGCTGCCTTGTGAGCCTAACATCCCCGATGCCTTAGTGGCATGTTAATATTTTCAAGTGTTTCAAGTGAACGTTTGCATTTGGCTGTGGCTAAACTGGACGTGTTTACCTGAGGACAGTCTGGCTCGATGCATAGTCGGAGAGTCAGAAGCAGCAGCAGGCACCGTCAAGTAGTTACTCATCTCTTTTATCTAGGAAAACACAGGAATATTTATGGAATAATTTAGCCTCCAGCATGGAATCATTATATAATCTAACTTCCATAAATATGTACTATCACTAATATACAAAGCTTAGGTGAAATTATAACAAATATGTTTTTGGCCTCATTTCAACATCAGGGAAGTACAGCAGCCAAACTAACATAGTTCAGTAATTTACTCAATATCTCTGAGGAACTTCACTAAAATGAAGTTGCTTAGCTAGCCTCGGAAGAAATCCTCGAGTCTAGGGTGGCACATTTGATTTACCCTGAACAAGAGTCTATTTTCATTATATAATTACAGGATGGTGAAATGCAAGTTGTGGTAGGGCCATTCAACTGTGCAAATAAATCAGCCCTCATTTGTGTCAAGAAAATTAATTTAGGAGACCTGAGGTGAACTCTAATTAGAACACATATCATAGTTTTGGCTGAATCATTTAACTGGTGGTGGCCCAGTATGAAACAAGAAGGGCTTTTCATCTGCTGGTTTTGTCAGGTCTACTGTGTTTCTCCTGATTTACCACAGGCTGCTTTCTGTAACACAGCTTCTACCTGTATTATGCTAAAAAGCTTTGTAACAGAGATGTACCGATCCAATATTAAGTATCTGTATTGGCGCCAACCTGGGCATATTTCACAGGATCGGTATCAGCCAGAATAGTCAGACCAGCTGTCTACACTGCCTGGCATATCTTTCCTGCTTTACAGCAGGTAACTGCAACCTAAAGACTATTTTTTAGCTTCAAGTTAATTTTTTGGACCAGTTTTTTTGAAATGGTACTGTTTGATTAAAAACAGTTTGGCACAGGTCAAAGGGCTCCATCAATCTCTCAGTGCTGTCTGTTTCCTTTAAACTTGTATTTTATTGTAATTGCTCCGATGTCAGTGAGTCGCTTGCTGCTCCGAGACCGTTTAAGTCTGAGAGGTTGTCTTGTTCACACTGAATAAGCCTGTGAACTAGCCTGTAGGTTTTGGACCATAGTGCTCCTTTTAACAAAGTGTTTCTGTAGGCTCCTCTGTGTGTTTTTGTATAGAGATGAGTACGAGCCTCCCGCGATGTGCACGTGAACAGTTACATGCTGCACACTCTGTGCTTTCAGTGTAGACACGCTAAGTTTTATGCTTTTGTCAAGTGGTGCTGCGACAGCTGCCACCTTTCGTTAATGCAGCGTTATTAAACTGTCAAACAGGAATGTCTAACCTGGAAAGGAATCAGATCAGTATCGGGGCCAAAAAAAGTGGATCTGTAATGTACCAGATTGTCAGTAGCCACTTTAGTGCTGACTAATCAACAAAATGTGCTTGGTTCAGTCACTGTGTCCAGGTGTCTGTGACACGACAAAACACAGGTGATTCTTGATTTTACAGTTGCTGCCCTCACTGAGACTGATAACTGTACCTTCTTCTCCAGCTCCATCAGCCTTCGCTTCTTAATAATGTCACTAAACCCATCCTCATATGGATCAGCCACCAGAGTGTGTCTGTTGTAGGAGTGCAGCTGAGAAAGAAAAGATGCATTTCAATTAAAAGTTGAAGTAAATGACAAAAACATTTTGGTACTATTTGTTTCCATTTCTCTCAAATACCTGCATAAAAACATAAAGACAATAAGAATTAGATTGTGTGGAACTTTATATGAAGAGAGCTGGGACTACTACAGTGGTAATTCTTCTCACTGGCTGTTAACCAGTGTGAATGCATGAAACGTGCGTTCACTTAAAACAATCAAGCTGGGGTACTTTGTTTATCTATACAAACCAATATGACTTGTGATATGATGAACTCTAAACTGCAGGTAATACAAGACAATATGTCTTTAACTCTGAATATATGAATTAGAAAATATGTACTAATCTAACTACTCATATGGCAACAGCGTTACCCTCTGGCGTGTCCTCTGGAGGTTACTCCTGAGGATCTTCCTGATCTCCTCTTCTCGGCCTTTAGGTATCTGTAGCAGAGTTCTGTCTGCAGACTTGGCAGGAGGAGGTTTCTTGGGCTGGATGTTCCTGAGAAGTATACAGGAGACAATGTGGGAGTTGATGTATTTCAGACCAGTAAATCTGCTGACACATCAAGTTTGTCATGTTTGCTTTTGTGAAAACACACAACTATCTGTTGTAATAATCAAATCTCTGACAGGGTTATAACTAATCACAAATCACAACAAAGGTCATCTCAGGACACTTGACATAGTCTGATATTCTGTGTTAGGTCCAATTCCCTTCACTCTGTACATGCTCCCCTTTATCAGGAAACATAGCATAACTTTCCACCGCTATACAAATAAAGAAATGAGAAAAAAGACTTGACCTATAAATGCTATAAC
The DNA here is from genome assembly GCF_001952655.1 of Monopterus albus. Taxonomy (NCBI): domain Eukaryota; kingdom Metazoa; phylum Chordata; class Actinopteri; order Synbranchiformes; family Synbranchidae; genus Monopterus; species Monopterus albus. The sequence continues at coordinate 587,598 of NW_018127891.1, read as the reverse complement.
TAACATTAGTTTTGTACTTAATGCTGCTGTTTGATGCTAAACAGGTATAGTGGAGTGGGTTTTTAGAGCTTTTCTCTGAAACCAGCTCAATAATACAGTTGAAAACAAGGCTGTGAAAGTGGTGAGATGGAATTAAAATCTTAACATGGTGGCAGGAGAGCTAAACAATTAGCTAAAACCTGCTATGCACCTTCATAAAGTCACAGAAACCTGCAGACTCAGGTGATAATTCTCTAGAGGTTCATCACACTGAGTGACCACTTTCACACTGTCATGTAGTTTTCCCTGACACTCAGTACTCACTGCATGGACACAGTGGAAGGCATAGAAGAAGGAAGCTTGGCTCCCCCTCCACTCTCCACCAACTCAATGGCCTGTTTCATCTCCATTTTGTGGTAGAAGGCAATGAGCTGTGGCTCCTTTGAGCGTTCACCTGCAATCAGGCACTTCTTCACATACTTCTTGTTGAAGCGATTCAGTCTAAAAGGAGGAAATGAGTGAGAGATGAAAATAGAGACCGATAATAAGAGAGAGACATGGGGGGAATAAACTGAACAGAGAGAGGTTGGTCAGAGAGTGTGTGTTAGAGGAAAACAAGATTACATGAAGCAATAATTTCACATTTATATCCACAGTTAATACATATTCTCTCTAGAGCTAAAATAATTTGCTGATTAGGACAGAAAATGAATCAGTTATTTAATAATATAAGCCATCATCTGAATAAAATAGCTTGTTTTTCTTATTTTGACATAATAAAATGTATCGCTTCGGTTTTTTGTGATGAGCATTTGCCTTCTCACAGGAAAGGATATTATTCAAGACCATACGTAGTATTTTTTTGACATTTTATAGCAAAATGATTACTGACTAATGAACATAATGCAGAATAAGTTCTCTGATGACTACATGTTGCAATGTCTATTCACTGTACAACCCATACTTGTCCTTCCAGTGATGATGACCATAGTGTCCACAGATGTCTTCGATGCCAGTCAGTAGGTGGTCCAGGAACTAAGTGTAAAAGAAAAACAGAAAATCATCTTTAAAAGATGTTCAACAGAGGGAAAACAGACCTACAAAAAATGTCATGTGCCTACAAACAAACCTATATCTAAAGACTTGCCAGGGCCTGGCCGCTCGCATTCGAGCCCCAACCCCGGGCCTGGCTCCAGGGTGGGGCCCCGGCTGCGCCATGCCGGGCGACGTCACGGTCTTTGGTCTAACTCGATTCATAAGGGGGTTTTGAACCGCTCTTAGTCTAACCTGTCACCCAGGACCTGTTTGCCTTGGGAGACCCTACCAGGGACATATAGCCCCCGACAACATAGCTCCTAGGATCACTCGGGTACTCAAACCCCTCCACCACAATAAGGTGGCGGTTCAAGGAGGGGACAACCTCATGTAGAGCAATTTAATTGATCAGAAATGGATTTCATTTTTTACTGTCTAACATTCCACTTGGAGGGTAAATGTGCAAAACTCTTTGGTAAATAAACAATAATTTATGGTTAACAATGTTCTCAACTGTGATCACAGGCACTCTGGTACCACTCACGTCATCTGCATCCATCTTTTGCTTCACCATTGCTATTAAGACGCCCTCCCAGGTACAGCTGCCAAAATCAGCAGCTGGATGATTGATTAGCCAGTGTTTATTAACAGTGGCAGCACGCCTGCTCATAGAGCCACAGAAATGTACCATTACATTTGTTGCTCAGGCTGCAGCCAGGCGTGGGGTCAGACGAGACAGCCTGCAGATGCCAGTCCAACAGACAGTGTTGCCATGGGAACAAGTCATTAAGCAGAGCCAAAGAACTTACTATTGCTTTGTCAGAAGTGACAGATTTATATAAAGCCTGCCTGGCACTGTGGGGGTGGGGCTGAAACAGGCTCATTAAAAGGCACAAAATGAACAGCAGCTGCACTAAAGATTACAAATGATTACTGTGTTTTTATAATCAGCATCTTCTTATCTTACAGGTTTCCTTCTCATTTGCAACAACAATGAGATGAACCATATCATGCAATGTAACAGGTACAGCATAAAATTGCCTGCACTGTGATTCGGTGGTCCTTTGGGAGTCATTGTTCATATTAACATAGAGTATAAGTGTACAGTATAGTGTGTCATTGTTCAACTGCTATCACAATTACAAAAAGAGCAAGTATAATCTCTGAAAGATGCTTGAAAGCATATGCAGCATCCAGTATGTCACCTAACTACCAGCTTTCACACCAAAAAGCTGAACACTTCATTTGGATTCTCTGTCCAGCTCTCCATTGGTTGTTCTGTAGCCCAGTCCAACTGTGTCCTCAGCCAGCTCTGCTGACTCTGATCACTGGGGTTTTACAGTGGAACAGAAACAGCAGCGTCAAGCACTAGTGACTCACCTCAAAGCCCCAGAGAGGGCCCTGTGTGTGCGCATACTGTACATGTACTTATCTGAGCTGTATTAACAGCTTAAAAACAGCTGAGTGTAGCCCTTGGTGGTGATGTAAGGATGTGTCTGACTACCAGCACTACTGTGGACAGAAGCAGCTCTTTGTGTGAGACAGTGGGTTCAAGTTGTATTTAACTATCTGCTAAGAAATGCTGCTGTTAAAGAACTGAGAAACAAAACTGTTCTAACTCATAATGAAACAGAGCACCAGTACACTGTACACTTTACAGTGTAAAGTATATGAGATGCAGTACCACCACATAGCCAGTAGGTGGAAGCAGAAATTGTTCAATTAAATGGCTTCAGAGGCTTCTTACTACACAATGATGTTGTTTTTCATAACCGCCCCTGACAGCAATGCACAGTATACTAGCAACAAAAAACAAGAGAAATATCAACATTTTATTGTTTGTGTAACTGCTCTGCATTTTTCAATCTAGCGTCTTCTGTTAAATCATAGTGTTGTTAGTAGCATCAGTATTTCTGGATCTGTCAGTGTGCTGACGAAGCGTAGCAAAGGCAGATCGGTGGAACAGGAAGTTGATGAATTTGTTGATATTTCCTATGACGTCATCAATTTATAAAAGAGGATGTCCTGTGAGTTAACACTTCAAACCATTCTGACATCAGCTGCATACGTAAAAGAGGATGTCCTGTGAGTTAACACACTTCAAACCATTATCGCATTAGCTGCATACAGAGACATTCTGGATGATTCATATGAATAAACCACCATGAAACCATCAGATTCTGAAGACGATCTGTAGGGGAAGCATTGTACCTGAGTGTGGATCTCCTCGTTAATGGAGCGCTTGGCCTCCTGTTTCTTCTTCACTGCCAGCAGCTCCACCAGGGGTTTGATGGTCATGCCCTGTAAGAAGGATGAGAGGAGCGCAACATTAAACACCTCCTGACCTTAGCTAAAGACACAAACAGCCTCTTATTACCCAGTTTACTACTAAACTCTGTAATGGCTTTGTGATTGTTCTGTAAATTATAACATGAACCATGCGACATCAGGGAATCCAGTCCCACATTTCTCGATTTATTAAAAAGGCCACTGAACACAGAGCTGCCACGTCGGACACAAGCTCAGCAGTATCACGTTCACTAAGCGGGACATTTTGCAGCAGGTGCCTAACAAAAACAGTGGGTTTTCACACGACCTTTCACAACTCTGCCATTTTAGATGACAACGTGGGAAGTTAGATTCCACTTTTAAACATCAGCATCTTTAACACATCTTAAAATCCTCACCCTGGAAACATAAACGCACTAAAATCCTTCTTGTTGTGAATAATACAACAAATTATTTTTTGTTTCCAATGCTGTTCCCTAGACAGACATTCGTATATAAGTGGATAATGGGTATGTCAGGCAAAGAGGTGTTTCTCGCAAGAACCAATCCAGCCTAAGAGACAAATAAGTCCCTTTTCAATGAGAGTAAGGCAAAGCATTCTTTTTAAGTGTGGATCACTGTGATAATTATTCTCAACACACATTTCAAGTGCATACATGAACAAAAACAACCCTGTTTAAAAGCACCTTCACTGAGTGTTTGCCCTTGTGGATGTGGCTGTAAAGCAGAAGTTGATGTGTTTGTTAAACCTGTCAAGTTCATATACAAACAGTTCAGACAAAGAGTTACAACATATGACAGTTCTCTTTTTAATTTGGACACCAACACTTAGATTTTAAACTTTTTTTTTTTCCACATAGCTTAAAAATATGTCTCCCTCTTAACTGGGGTGTAACTTTACGAGAAATGCCTTCATTTGTAATCACACTGTCAATTTTTAGTTAGTTAGCAACTGGACTAATGGCCCCAGAAATCCAAAATCAAACACTTGTCTACTGATAGATTATAACCAGCTGTGTGTATGTGTGTGTGTGTTTGTTCCTGTCTGCAACCTAAAGGCTTGAGTGCATCATCCCCCCTTCTAAAACAGATCAATCTGGCCATCTGGTTAAGTGTAATGACCTAAAGTGAATGATACGTAGAGGATTCCTGGTCTTGAATAATATTGTTTACTGTGAGAAGGCAAGCATGCAAAGGAACCTGTCACTTCATGCTCGTTCCAAGTAAACCACACAAAATAAGATGTATGGATATTCAGTGACAACATCTATTACTTTACCCTAGACAGTGGAAAGTCACCATTTCATGGTTATTCCAAATGTTGAAGGCTAACCGGTGCAGTTTAGAAACTGTCACAGTACATTACTTCTAGTCAAACGTCAACCACTATTATCCATTACAACCAGTAAGAAAACAGAATCAACCGTAGTCCCTCCCTCAATTTCCTTGCAGGGAAAAGCTAGACTCTTACGAAAGTTTAGACCTTTATATGGTTGTGAAGATATCTGGTCCACATAAATACAGTAACGACACAATAGCTCCTCTGGGCTTGGACAGTAAACCAAATTACAGTACCAACCCGATAAATCTCTTACCAACCTAATCTTACTCAGCAGACAAATGTCAATAAATAAACTGTCTGATCCTACACTGGTAACAATAGCCAATGACACTTAAGCAGACATTCAACAATACAACCCCTGTCTTACTTACATCGAGTCATACTTTGAATCAACTCCACAGTGCAGGTGAGAGGGGCCAAATTACCTTCTACCTCCTGGACTGTATATCTCTCAGCATCAGACCAGCCACTGCTGAATCCAGCAGCCTGAATAAAACATGTTTCTAATCCAGCCCCTGAGGAAAGAGAACATGCCTTCGGGGTTTTATTTTAGTTACTGCCAGTTTGAGCCAAATTCAAGTTCAAGTTCCTACAGTTTCACTGGCAGACTAATTTATCTGCAAGGCCTGGGAGGTTGCAGTGAATAGTTCTTAAAATGGACATAACCTGTACACGATCACTGCCAGTGTGTCTTTGTCTTTCCTTTATGTATGGTTCTTACATCATCTCATGGCACACAGAGAAAATTCTACAGAAATATACTCTATATTTGTATTCTTTCTGTATATTTCTGTAAGGATTAGCTGATCTGAAAAGGTCAAAACTCCAGCAACACTTGCAGTGTGTAGAACAACTTTATTGCAAGACCAATGCATGTGGCTTGTGGCCTTCATCAGAGTCTGTTAAAAGAACAAAGAGTCATTTAGCTTCAGTTTTGGTTTTGTTTCATTTAAACAATGATGTATGTGAAGGTTCAAACTACACTTAAAAGGCAAATACAGAAGTCTATAAAGGAGCACATTTGCAAAACTATTGTATGTGGTGATGACAGATGCAAATGAGTGGGTAACATGCAGAACACAGCGATATGAAATTGTGCACCAGAGGACAAACAATGTCAAATGTTTTCACTGCAAGTGAAAAGTCAAAGCACAGAAATCACTGTATAGTCTCAACAGCCCTTAATTTAACAAAGATGGAAGTTACTCATTATAAAACCCCATGTTAAGGCTAATATTTGAAGTATGCCACAACACAGCAGGCCAGGCTGAATGAGCAGAAAACCTACAGTAGGTACACATACCTGAACAAAGACAGTGAAGAAGATAACAGTGATGATGGCAGTGAGAAACATCTCTCTCTTAGGAAAATGGTTCTTTTCCAGCAGGAAGCCGAGGGAGAAGGCGATGGCACCTCGCAGGCCACCGTAGGCTATGATGAACTGATCCTTGGTGGTCAACTTGACAATGCGGAACTTGTTAATGACGAAGGTCAGACCAATCACACCTGGGAAGGACAATGTAATCAGAAACTGAGATTGTATTTGTGATGTTAGTTTTCAGTGTGGTTTTCTCATCTTTCACAGCCACTGCTTTCATTTATTTTTACCAAAGTGGAAACTCAGCTAACAGACTCAACACCTGCTTGGTTCTTCACAGTGAAAAATATTTTCCGGTGGCACTGCACTGCTGACATAAATCAATAATAAACTAATCCACTTCTCGCCAAGTCTGCTATTTAAAACGCCAACTCTAAAAACTGCTAAAGCATCAAAATGGCTCTTTAACTGACAGGACCAGAACAATTTATTACTTTCCTATCACAAGATTTTGTATCATGCGATTCAAGCTGAATGTGTGTCACAAAAAGCTTATTTGCATTTGGAAAGTTTGCGCAAAGCCTCATCAGCTTCTGAGGCAAAAAATGTTAAAGACAAGAATTCAAAAATACATGACTGAACACATCTCATTCATTTTTTGAGTTTCTCTCCAACAACATTAATATTTCAGGGGATTAATAAATCATCCACAAAAGCACTTGTGACAGCCTAAAGTCGACATGGAAATCCAGTGCCCCTTCCTCTTACACGCCAGCAGCTGTGTGATGAAACATGACGGCAACATTTACTCGTCATTTCCTCATAGTTCCCTTTTTGAGAGCCATGCCTTTTTTCACACACATGGGAAATGTTATTGTGTAAAGTCACTATAAAGTGAACCATAGTAGAATTCTCATTCTCACCTTTACAAATAAATACTAAGCAACTTTACTTGTGTGCTTTTTGATTTGCATGCAAGTTCTATAAATGTCAAATATGTTAAATCAAAAGGACTTCAAGAAGAAATCTGCAGCAGCGGCTGTCTTATGTCAAGATTTATCAATAAAAGCTCAAAGATCTTTTATAAACTAACCACACTAATTACAACACTTCCTTTCACATGTTAACTGTTATTTAAATTCACATCTCAGCATGGCACAAGTACATTTAATTGTTGTGAGAAATACTGCAGCAGAGCTGACCTATAACCCGCGCCACCAGACACAGAATGACCGTTACAACGACGAAGGTCCAGTTCCAGGAGTGAGGCCCGTCCACTGTGACAACTCCCAGAAAGATGAAGATTAATGTCTCGCTAACGCTGCTCCACATCTTCAGGAAGTACTTGATAGTGGTGTGAGATTTGTGAGATATATTGGCCTCCACATAAGGCCGCATCACTGCCCCACATGCTATTAACCTGGAAGGAGAAAAGGCAAATATTATCTCACTTGAAAGCCACTAAAATACAGTAAGTGGTTGCAGAAAACATACATAGTTTATATGAGGTGTTTGTCTTGTCCCTGTGAAATTATATATATTTAAAATGAAGCCAAGTAAAACTGTTCTATACACTTTAAAGAGAAAATGCAGTTCAGGAGAAGTGGTCTTTTGTCATGAGTTGTATGTTTTCCACAAAGAGCATGATCCAGTTACTCAGCTAGAGTCCCACACCATCTATGAAAACATGTGACACAAACAGCGATGTCTCCATCTTTGTCTGGTGACCACTTCTCTCTCTCTCTCTCTTTCTCGTGTCATGTGGTGTTTCTATGTCAAAACGCACGCCGTCTAAGTTCTATGACCCGCAGCAGCTACTCACCATTCACCCTGATTCAAGTATTTATATTGGAAGAGTTTTTTAACCAAGATGAAAACTGTCAGACTTTAAATGAACAAAATATGTTTGTTGGGTGACCACACTACGTAACATGTTACTGTGTGCAGTGGGACAATAGACACATGACACATACAGCAACAGAACACTGTGAAGTCTTTTTACAAGAGTAGGTAGCACTGAAAACCTAATGACAAACTGTTTGCCCCATTCTGACATCCTCACATCATGCATTGAGCTAAAAGGCACAGTAGAGGGTGATTTCACAAAGATAACTCAAAAGATTTCAAGAGTTTGTTTCAAGTGCAGCAATTGTTTTCTGAATGTTTTGCAGACAGGCTCCGTCAGGGCTCTTATAAAAACCAAAATATGCCCACACTATGGAAAGATCACTCAGTCTGTCACTGCATTCTGCCATGTTTTCACTGACCCAAACAAACCCATGTTGCATACTGCACTAGAGTCCAAGAACCGCTACCCAACTTTGGTTGATCCTGGACAGTATTTGACCCTTCAGCTGCTCAGTAAGCGTCACAGTTTTAATGATATTTAAAATTTGAAGCGGCAATGCTAACCATCGGAATTTTACCACAGTTTACCATGACACCGGTAACCATTTCATCCCTAGTATGGCTTTCTAGGTTTCAGGACAATGACAAAAACAAAGCCTGATAAAAACCACCTTGAAAAATCCAGTTATTGATGTGTGGTGAAAGAAGACAGCCACAGACTTTAGAACAGACTGTACTTGAAGCTACACATTCACTGGCCCTGGCTCAGAGGGGACACCTAGTATATCATTACCTCCTGTCTGCAGCATCCATAACTCATGGCTTTGTAACCAGAAAACGGATCGATACATACTGGAAACACTGATAAGACATGGCACCTCAGAGAATGTTGGGATGCCAGTAATTTCAAAGATGGTTTAGGTGGTGATCTAATTAATTCCATACAGCACTGGTTACATGGAGTGTCATTTACCATGATGAGCTACTGATGATGCCCTTATGTTATTCTCTTGGTCTCTATAAGTGTATCTAAGTATATTACCACCCCCAAACCTACGCCATGATGCCAGAGAGGTGGAACAGCTCAGATGACAGGTATGCCATGTAGCTGTACACAAAGACAAAAAGTGGCTCGATGACACGCATGTGGGAGGTGAAGCGTGAAGTGAAGGCAGCCAGGATCCCATAGATAGCTCCGACTAGAACACCGCCCAACGCAACCACCAGAAAGGAAATGAGTCCAAGGAAGCCGTCCATCACAGTTACCGTGCCTTCACTTGAGAACTCCTCAAAAAGGTGGTATAGCACCTAGGAGAGGGGGGAAAACAGAAATAGTGGAAATGTGAATAGATAATATTAGAATGTAAACAACAGGGTGCAGATTAACATATATCACAGACAACAAAAGCCTACATAAAGTATGCTGGGAAAATATAATGAAAACTCTGGTGTATTTCATGTACCTGCACTATTTGTTCTTCACAAGAGGAACAAAGAAGTCACGATGGAAGCTTTCTGAAAATAGTTCTACCCTCTGGAGTGATTACACACAGCACAAAAACAGGGTAAATGTCACAGCAGATCACAAGTAAAGGTCTTAGGACATGTCACGTTGTCACAAAGTCAAGTCAAATGTAGTCTCTGTTTTCTGTTGCAGTGATGTTAAAAAGCATGCTTTGTTGTAAAAGATGATGGAAGTGTTTTCACATTATGTTAATCTAACAATTTTTGCTTGTGCCAAATGAATAAAAAGACACTTGCTGCATCTGACCATGGACTTGCCAAACACTCCTAGGATGATAAGCCCTGGCTGTCACCAGAGCCGGCACTCAAAGCTGCTTGTGCCAGTGATGACCTGATGTCATCCGGCTTGTATAAGATGTGCATCAAAGCCTAGCTTGTAGCTGAACTTTTGACCTAGAACCAATGGTCTTCAGAGAATGAGCATATATGAGGGATATCCTGGGGACTGACAGATGTATTTAGCGCAGTGTTCACTAGGCAAGTGCTATGCTAGTTGATTTCAAAAACAAAATGCGTACAAGTTGACAGGTCTGCTTTTACCTTCCCGTCTACCTTTATTGGAGCCCAAATTCTCTCATAACAAATGAGAGCCTGAGAGTCTGCTACAGTACCAACCACACTGTGCCTCACTCCTGTTTTGGTCACTCACCACAGTGACAGCATCATTGAGCAGCGATTCACCAAACACCAGGATGTGCAGCAGTTCATTGATGTGGATCTCCTCAAACACAGCAAGCACAGCAACAGGATCCACAGCTGAAATGATGGCGCCAAACAGCAGGCAAGGCAGGAGCTCTAGGGAGTGGAGGTCCGACGGGTTGGCTGGCTGGATCTGAGTCACAGCATACAGCAGGCCGCCGATGAAGAAGGCGTTCCACAGAGTCCCCACAACAGCAAACATCAGAATCGTGCCCAGGTTCTCCATGAAGGGGCGGATAGGCAGGAAGTAGCCAGCATCTAGGATGATGGGGGGCAGCAGAATGAGGAAGAACAATTGGGTGTTCAGCACAGGTGGGACCTTCTCTCCAGCTAGTTTGATGAGCCCCCCCACCAGCAGGCCCACCACGATCAACAGGCAGCTTTCTGGCACAATGCTGGACAGACGAGGAATCATGTGGAACCCTGGGAAAAAGGAGGGAGAAGAAAATGATACTATGCGCTGACAGAGGGAGATGAAGAACAAGAATGTGTCTCATCTAGAAATTCACTGTAGGATTAGTTGTTTGTAGGTCAGCATGTGTCTCTGCCTGAGGGATAAGTGAGTCAAGGTGTGTGCGGGTAAGATCAACTGGAATTCTTCCAAACTACTGTCTCACGTTATAAAAGGCAACACTGTAAAAACAAACTGAAACTAGCACATTACTAGAGCAACTGGCTGACACATACCACACTTCTGTGAGTACAAGCACTCCCCTTTCAACAAATAGTAACTTCTGCTTTACACTTTGATGAGAAAAACCACTGTTGTACAGTTTGTTTACATGAATGTTAATGTGCATAAAACTCAGTATTCTACACAGGTAATGTTTGTAGGAAATGCTAACATTTTTGTTTATGCTGTGCAGACATGTCAGCCTGCCTGCCCTGCTTATTTGGACTGCTATTTATATTCTCAGCATTTGTGTTAACATATGAAAAAGGTCTTTTGTGCAGCCTTGAAGATGGAGGCTGGGACAAGAACATAAGAAACCTATGGTATGGTGTGTAGCTGCCAGTGTTACCACCATGGCTTTGTGAATTCTTGAAGGAAAATATGGAAATAATAAGCAAGCATTTATTGTAGACAGCTGTCACATGACAGTTCAACAAGTCAAGGTTGCAATTTAAGTACATTTGCAATGAACCCACATTCACAAGGTGATACTTTAAAAAAAAACTGCCGTCACCAATAAATAAATAAATAAATAAATAATGGCACTGTTTGCAATTTCCTGGTTTTGCACAGGTTTGTGATGAAATATGACCTGATCTTCACCAAAGTCACAAATGTCAACAAACACAATATTTCTAAGCTGATAAAACACAAACAGTCATGGTCTTTCATGGCTTCATTGAACACACCCACTAAACATTTCATGACCAATCGATGCAGAAAATTGCAAACAATGTGGTAAGAAACTAAGTCGTAAGAAAAGCTTAATTTGTCTTCTTGTTTGTGTACTAATCCATCTGAGCTCCACAATTGAAATAAGCTTTTGCAATTATATGCCTTGACCTGAGGCTACGAGGATCACAGCACAAGCAGCTCTGTAGGGTGTCCCTGAAGTCTGTTAACGCCTTTACAAGCTGCAACTTACTGTCTGGCAAATAACAAAGGCTGTTTGACTTGAAAAACCTAGCTTTGTAACTTTAAAAAGTCTGGCCCACACAGGAAACGCAAGTTGATTTGGGACCAGAGATACAATCACCCCGAGCTGCTGTGAAGTGTCACATGAATTCATAAGCACAGCCAAGGCTACATATACACCCAGGAGGTGAAGCTGTAGCTTAGCTACTAAACAAAAGGGGATGAAGACTTCAAAGAATCAGCAGTGTGAATAGTGAGAAGACTTTCCCTGGCTATGTTTACTGTACCAGCTGACAACATGGTGCATTAACACTCGCACGCAATCACACACAGAAATATGAACCAGATAAGGCTAGACGCTCACACAGGGTTAAACAATCATACAGGGGGTTTATGGTGTGACAAATATATCAGCTGAATAACACAATCCATGATGGTAGACACACATGTGAGAAATGACACCTGCTTTATGTTTCATGCCCAAAATGATTCAATGTCCTTCTGAGCTTTCATGCCCAAAATGATTCAATGTCCTGAGTCACACAATACAACTTACATTTTTGTCTGCGAGTGTTTCTATTTGAGACACAAGCAGAGGGATCGATGTGTCAATTGAGCCATGTCAACAGGCTGTTTATGCTTTTTAATAAAAAATAGCTGGTTTGTTTTAGATTCAAATTGTAACATTCATACAGATTTCAAATCCAGAATCTTGGATAAAAGCCTCCACATGAGCACGTTAAACTATCAATAAGAACCAGCTGCAAAGTTCAAGCTCTTTGCTACCAGAATGTGGATGGTGCAGTGGGAGCAACACCACTGCACGATAAGCACAGGGTGTGTTCCCCCCTGAGCAAAGAGAGGAGGGGCAGGCAGGTGACCGGTTCAGGCCTGCTCTACTTTTCCTATGGTTGCACAATGAGGATGGTAGAGCAGCTAATTAATATTCACTCATTAACACATCACACAGATTGTTATGTAATGTACACAGTGGGCCAGTCAACAAGAATTACCACTACAAGTTAATGAGCAGTTCATAATCAAGATGTTAGCTGGAATTATATTTAAATTTAATTTTATCATTCCAATGTTACATGGCCCAAACGTATGGGAAACATTAGATATCCTCTCCAGGAATACAAGGCATCTGGAGTTGGGGGAAGAGTTGTTTATGGCTTGAGGACAACACTATTAGTGTTTTGGCACACAAGCTCAGCAAGCGCAAGTCTGTGGAGTATATAGCTCCATGCAACTCTGAGGACACACAGTCAGGAAACCTTTACTTTAATTGGTCTAAGGAGGCCTATTTACTCCTAAATGAGATGCCAAAGCTGAGGCTCTCTCACCTTTTCAAGTGAATTTTATTAGGAAACAGGCGCCACCCACAACTCCACAAAGACTTGGTAACCTTTTGGGTTAGACAATGTGAAACACAGTAAACAGAAACCTCATGTGACTCACCCTGGATGCTTATATGGGGAGAGGACGTAAATTCCACAGCTAGTTCTGAGACTTCTCAAAGGACAATGTTTCTTCAGAAGAAAGTATCAGTCTGTTTATTGTAGGCTTCAAAATAAAAACTAAATTAGCACATTAATGTTCACAACATGTCAACCCCCTATAGACACGGCTGCATAATTGAGAAGCTGTGTCTAATCGTGTTTGAGACATACAAGGACTTATGGCTCACGAGAAAACTCTTTGGGTGGGGGGGGGGGGGGATATCATCACACTGGTGGGCCTGCACACCTCCAGTAAGCTAATTTCTAAGTGTTTCCCAGTTGAACAAAACTGATTACAGTGGCAGTCTGTTCTCAGAAACGATGCCCATGGTGGAGCTTTCTGTGAAATTTCTCAACCTCTCTTTAATGGAAGACGAACAAGTTCAGCCTGTTTTGTTCGAGGCAGTAGCTCTTACTGGATCCAAAGAAAAAATGGTTTGCTAAGAAAGAGCATCGGTTTGTACAAATCACAACTTGAAGGGACTTGTGCTCTACATTTCTGAGCAATCACAATGCACATGTACTATGACATCAAGCTGTATGGTTGGACCATATGTTCTCCTCAGGAAAAACAGACATCCTTCATGAACAGCAGACTAAAAGTAAGGGCCACTGCTGCAAGAAGGCAGCCTAAGAAGACAGCAGCACAATGCTGGATGCAGCCTAAGAAGACAGCAGCACAATGCAGTATTTACTAAGAACTGATTGGCTCAGGATTTATTTTACCACAATCATGTTATAATGGCCCACAGCGTGTGCATGGATAATTCCAGGGACACTTTTACACAACATTCTTCTTTTCAGCAATGCCCACAGGGAGTACATCCAAAGGGTACTTGCACCTTGGAGTGGCTATGTTACACAAACCATCTATTGTTACCCATTTGGCGGTTTTGTTGATGGAAGAGTTGATGGAAACAAGTGAAGCTGCACGTTGCTCGACCAGGACAAGCCTAAAAGCCATTTCAGCATCAGTACTAAACCTTCAAAATGGAAAAACTCTCAACTCATCCAGGGCATAGGCCCAAAAGGCTCAGTGAAGGAAGCCTGAAGTATCCAACCAAGACTAAGTAGTGACATTTACCACATTCTTAAATTTCTTCTGCATTACCCCAACTGTGCCCTTCAGTGCTCATCCAGTTAATGAATGACAAAAAGCTCCAGGGTATTCTTAACTGATTTTATGCCAGATTCTTGAACTTTAAGATCAAGTGGGACATCTTGGTTATACAACAAGGTTACTGAAAACCAGCTCTTTGACTTGTGTGCATGTGTACCCAGCGTCAGCACAGCACGCTACTTGCTACACATTATCATTTCCAAAGCCAGGAGCTGTTGCCAGGTGACTATCTGTACACCAGTGGCAGCCAAACCTGCTGGATCAAGTAAACACAAAAGACAAAATATTTAAATAGCCTTTGTTAAAGGTGACTGACACTTCATTCGTTTGATCCTTTAAATCAAGATGTGAAACTGACTGGCCAGCTTTCCAATGCCAAGACACTTAGATGTTCACAAGAAGCTCAAAAAACATGCAGTTCAGAGTAATGCAGTCTCACCTAAAAACAAGACTGCATAAAAGATCAGCTTTTATGAGTCATTGTTCGATGCAAACCATTGTGCTCCTCAAGTTGCTTGTGCAAGCTCAGTGTTGGTTTAAATGATTAATAACGTCGTGCTGCTGCTATATTTCAGTATGATCCCCGAAGCAACGTGTGACGCACACAGGTGATCCCTTCCAAGGACGCTTCCAAAATAAGGCAACGACTGTGACAAACTACAACACCTCTATTTGATCCCTACTACAATTCACAAAGACATCTACTTTACCATCTGAGTGAAATGCCAGTAGCCAATGTCTGCTACAAACAGCACTGTCCACGTGCCTTCTATTGATCAGGATCTGATGTTTTAAATGAAAAAAGCAGAGCATCTTTATAAATGGCTTTAGAAGGAAACTAAAAGTAGAATTTAAAAGTCAAACAAACCCAGTAGACACTACTAAGAGTTTCATCTTTGAAGTTGTTTTGTAAGAAATAACCTTGTTTCATAAAGCCAACATCTTAGAAGAGACAGTTACTCTTATGACGACAGAGAGACCAAGGCACTGATCTACCCATAAAGCCGTTTTTAAAATGAAACTGAAACACAAGGTGAATCACAATTCCCTTATTTTTTTGTTCCTCAATCCCCGCTCGACCCAGAAGTCACTCCAGTGTGCCATGATGAAGGACGTCCCAAGCTGCTCTGAGGAGAGGGGAAGGAGGAGGCTTTCTGGAGGAGTAATAACCACGGATACATGAATGCCTCCTTCATGGAAGTCTCTTATGGATTGACATGCTCCTTTTTCTGAAATCACATGCTGCACATGAAAGACTGGAGGAAAGGACATCTCATGTCAGTAGGAACGAATTTCCTCTTTCCTCTCTCTTTGCAGTTTATCCTCGCATCTTTTCCTTGCATCTTTACCTGGGCGGGAATAGTCTCAACCACTGGATTTCAGCTAATCACTAAAATGCCCTTAGCCTGTAGCAAACTGATGATTACTGCTTTTGCCCCCGTGACACATGCACAAAATGAAAACCATCAGGCAAATTAATAGTCATTATTGCTTTAATGGTCGTTTACATGAATGTTATGGATATTGACTGGATATGGAGCAATCTTATTAAATGCTGGGAAAATATTTCTACAATTAGGGGCATTTCAAAAATGTTCTTTGCTAAGAAAACATCAGTGCTGAATAACAAACTAAATAGCACACTGAAGATAAGCTGTGTGTAGTAACACAGTGACTCAGGCTTTTCCAAAGGTGTTGTGTCTAATGGTGAACCTTTCGCACACAGTCATTACAGGTAAGGACAATATTAGGCCCCATACGTCTTAACTGGTTTGACAAATCCTGTAATTTTGGACTGTACAACAACAAGCATCATTAAACATACTGAGAGTCATATACCTTGTTATAGTGTGGTCAGACACTGACACTGCAAATTCATAATATACTGTAAATCAGGGCGTAGCTGATCCTGGCACACGACCTCAAATTTCAATTTCATCTATAAAATGTGGTGACTCAATTTTAAATAGTAGTAACTGTAGAAAGAGGCATACATACTGTCCAAGAATAATTATACAGGTGGTTTGAGGGTCAACAGCGATAAACTAATGTCACATTAACAGACTACTTATTACCAACTGTTTACTATTGATAAGCCAATCTTTTAAGGTATGGGTAGGTCTACTGTGTTGCTGAGAACCACCTTCTTAGCAAACAAGCAAAAAAAACTGCTGTATTACTGAAATTCTGTTAATCGAGACATTTATACATGTTAGAAAATAAAACCTCTAAAGTTTATAGCTTCAAACGACACACTGTGAAAACTTGATTTAAGATCACAGAGTCATATAAGGTACAAAATGCATAATACAACCTTGTAGTTGTTCATTTGTAAGCATCAGAAGGCACCAAAGACCTATTTTAAATAAAAAATAAATAAATAAATACTCTGTGAAACTGTGACATGACATGGGCCTTCAGTGTAACTTGGTAAAACCATATGTCAGCAAGACTAGCATCAATCATGTACTGAAATTCTACCAATACAAGCAAAACACTGTTCTGAGTCTCTGAAACGTAGTAATCTTCTAGCAATGCCAGCCAAGGTGGCCAGGAGTTTCAGAGTAAATCCCCAAGACCTTTATTTGTCTGCTCTAATGTGAATATGTCTCTACACAAAATCTTCAACAAATAGTTGGACAGCGTGGTCCTCAACAAAAGGGCAAACGGGTAATGGGTGGAAGGACTAAATGTATTACTGCTGACGCCTCAAGCAGTGGCACACACACTCAACACTGAATCTAAGAATAACACTTTATGGACCCACTATCATTCATGGGTGACCAAGAGGAACAAGTAATGACTGTGCATGCTGCACAATCAGGAGGAAACCAGAAGCCAGTTCAGCATCAATACTGATACTTCTAAATGTAAAAACTCTCAACTCATCCAGGACCTAGAGCCAAAAGACTCAGTGAAGGAAGTCTGAAGCACCCAGTCACCCATATTATTACATCTCTCCTTCATTACCTAACTGTGGCCTTTGGTGCTCATTAAGTTAATGTATGACAATTCCAACAGTATGAAAAATACAAATAAGGACTTTATGCTACATTCCTGAACTCTAAGATCAAGCATTTCTTCTTGGCCTTTGAACTCTAAGATCAAGCATTTCTTCTTGACCTTTTTATCTTATCTTCTGCTTGTCTTCAACCCACCTCCTCCTTAGAGCCTTTATGCATAAAGCTAATGACAACCAGCAAAGCGTAACAGCTCTTTCACTTATGAGTATGTGTACCCAGTGTCAGCACAGCCGGGTACATGCTATACATTATCATCTCCATAGCCAGGAGCTGCAGTCTGTTGCCAGGTGACTAACTTGCACAGCTGGCAACCAGCCGTGCTGGATCAATGCAACGCTCTGCTCTGATACATCACTCTCTAAAAGTACTCACAATCAAAACGTTTTTCTATTTCACCATTTTTTAAAGGGTTTCATATCATATCACCATCATAAATTAGCTAAAAGACAACAAAAGGTTATTTTCTTTTACTATATTTAGCTGATGCCCACTCCTGTTTCTTCACAAGAATCAGGATTCAGTACATCTCCCAAATGCAAGGTGAAACTAGCTGGACTTATCAGACACATTAAACACCAGAAACAAGCGGCTTCGCAGCCACCAGGGCATTTATGAGGTGTGCCCCACTGTCACTCATGTATTACTAATGAATATTATCAGATCTAACTTCACAAAGTTCAGTCTGAAAATCAGTGCCCGGTGAATGTTTGCTGATAGGATAAACAAGTAGAACCACTGCACCCAAAGTGCCGGTGAAGTCTTGTGTATGTAGTGCCGTGCTTTGACATGTTACATATTGCACACACAACATGAAGGTCATTAAGATAACAGCTTGTTAGCATGTATTCTCCCTAATTACAACTAAATAGACCCTTTCAAACACACACTTCCAGTAAACACAGACCAAAAAACGAATACCTGTATGAGTAGTTCTGTACCAATGGAAGCCTCTGAGTCACAGGCTGATAAAGAGTTATTTCTGTGCAGTGCTGGTCTGCAGTTTAATTGAAAGAGCGTGAGTCATGAATATATGGATTTGTGCTACTTATTTTAAAACTGTTAGGACATATTCTCAGTGACATTACAGTACATCTCTGCACTGGGTTTAATCATTTCAAGAAAAACACTTGTGTGGAAAATGAGAAAGGCACTATCAGCACAGGCAGGGCTGCCTGACATAAATGGACTGTGGATGTGCTTTTAGGCTTGTGAAATATTACATCCATCAACATGAATCAGAGACATGGCTAAGGCTGAGTGGTGCAGCAACCACACTGAATTAGCCGCAGCCGATTTTCAGCCATTCTGGGATAACCAGAGGCTTAAGGTCACCACTGTCTACAGTCGCTCTGAGCCTGCACTCTTGTCCATTCTCGTTTCTTTTCTGCCTCATAAACCTTGATAATGGTTTAACACAACCTTTCTCCTCATCATCATCATCTCTCATTTTTACTCCATGTCCTTGAGCTGCACCCTATCTGTGAGCCACTAGAGCCTGGTGATCCCTCTCTGCCTGCCCCCTCCTCAGAGACACAGAGAATCTCCCCAGACAGTGACGGAGTATCCTCCCTGCCTACAGGCCGGTGCTCAGTCAGGCCACTAATATCACAGGCAAGTGACAAGCTGCTGGCCCTCACGGAAAGACAGCAGGGGACAGTGCAGTGTTCTGTGGAAAGCACAATGTGAGGAGGAATTGGAAAGAGCAAGGGGAGCACAAAGAAGAAGGTAGTAAAAGAGACTGAAGCAACTAGCATGAAAGAAGTCTTTTAATGTGCATTGGAGATTAATGTGCTTGCCACTTTTGAGACACCACTCATGAGTCTTCACAACTCAAACCAGAGCAGCAGGGGGTTCTGCTTTGTTGAAAACGTGGCATATAGTTGCTTTCCAACATCCCCAGATTGCTGCGTCAAGCTGCTTAGTCATCACTACAGTAGCAAGAAATACATCTCTAGCCAAAAAAATACTCCCCATATGAAGCTGACGGATACGATGAGTAATCAGGATTTATCCTTAGTCAAGGACCAAGGTGAGCTATTCTAGTCGAAGCGAGCATCCTAGGCACATCTTTGATTGGTATACAGAATCCCTGATGGCAGGGTGGCCAAAGATGACCCCTTAACTCTAAACTCATAGTTTGATCTTTCTGCTGTGAGCCCATCAATAGCTACATGTTAAAGTACTTTAAAAGGCTTGTAATGTGGCTCAAGACATGTAGGCCATGCCAGGTTATTTAGATTTTCTCTCTTCTGAAGTTGTTCATTATCTGCTCAGCAGACACAGTGTACTCCATTCCAGGCTTCTCTCTAACACCAGAGTTTCAGCCAAAGAGCAGTCTGATAACACAGATTGTGCCTTTATTTGTTTTGCTATGCAGGTGATAGTAGTAGTGCATCTGGACCAAACCAGATGGCTGACTACACCTGTAGCCCAGGCCACACAGCCTGACACACCCAGCGCATTTCCTGGAAAATGTAAACGCCAAAACCAGGCTACAGGCATAATACGAACGGCAGCCACATGATACTCACCTAGTTTCATTAAAGAGGCGAGGAGCACCCATAATGAAATTTCAAAGGGGATATGTATGTGCTGGTAGTCGAGGCTAAGCACAGGGAAAGCTTTTTTGGTGATGTTGTGCCCTCCGTCCGCCTTTTTGTGACTGTCCGAATTTGCCTGATGGCTGATATCCGGGGAGCTGGCGGCTCCGAGGGGCAGCACAGACCCCTCCAGAAGCACCAGGACCGCCAGGAGCAGCAGTCCCCGCTCCGGTAAACCCCTACCGAAGCCGGTGGGGCTGTGCGAACCCGTCCTCGAAGGCATGTTGTTCAGCAATAAAGGCGATAAAACCCGAGAGCTTCTAATAAAAGTCCACTTGAAAAGCCAGCAAGTTCAAGGAAGTTGGTTAACTTACAACTCTGTGCTGTTGGGTTGACCAACTATACAACCATTTAACATTTCGACCTTAAGAGTCGGGTCGACCCAAACATCCATTATCGTTAGCTAGCTCGTCTTCAGCGTTGTTGCCTGTAGCCAGGTGAAGTGTCACACCGACACGGGCCCTCGGAAAAAGCAGGAAATCCAAGATACTACAGTCTCTTTTCACACCAGAACATGCAGTAGTGCATGTAAAGTATCCTATTTGGGATTTTACACCAGTGTTTCACAAGTTTGTCCGTTCCTGTGTCAGTGACTATCAATGTCCTCGTCGGTGAAAGATGTCATTGTTGATGCTGGAGGCGAGCGAGACAGAGCGGCATCCCCCCATCCGACAGCCCAAGAAGCTGGTCTGTGAGGCGGCGGTGCTCGGGTACTAACCTTGAAAAGAAACCACACAGATCCCACATTGCATTTTACTGTGCAACCTGTGCATTTCAACTTTTTATATAAATGTCCGTGTACGCGGCATTTTTTCTTCCAGCGGGGGACAGGACCTCAGACCTCAGACCTCAGTCGGGTTCTCGGCACTGAGAGGCGAAGACTAAGGGGCGCGCTGCTCCCTGGCTTCAGATGCTTCTCCCAGGCTGTCAAGCCTTGCAGGAGTGTTTAGCTTCATACAACCTTCAAAAAGCACACCCTTTCGCGGAGGTTTGGTGGATGGGAGGAGGTAGAGGAGAGTGAGGGGGAGGGGGATGACCGACTATAGTGACACCTATAGGAATGGAGGTTCATGGTGTCTCACGTGGAAGAAGACTGACAGTCTAACTGCTTTCTCCTTCACACATCTGTTCGTGAATGGGATTGGCTGAGTCTGCGTTGTTTATGACAGTAAACTCATACTGTTTTCATCTCCTGTGCGTGCTGCACGCCAGAGGCCAGAGAGGGTCAAGAGTGAGGGTCATCAGAGGTTAGTTATGTTGTCCTTAGAGGCTCTCATGAATCATAAAGAGGCTCACCAAAGCCTTAACATGGTCACCTTAAATTACCTCACCACCTGGCTGGTTGTTACTGCTGGCATTACTGCTGAAAAGCTTTATAGAGTGTGGGCTGAGTCACTGTAAGCATCCGTTTACACAAGTGTCATTGTGAATGCCATATGAATATAATCATGTCTTTGCCTTATTTTCAGATTATATAAACTGTGGCTGAGGACACTAGATTGCTCCATGTTCTGAACACTTAGAAGTACTTATAAATATAGAAGTATATATATACACACTGTTTACATGCAGTTTTCCAGAAAGATATATACAAGGGTTTATTTACAAGCTATTGCACTGAGGGTTGACATTTTGTTATGCTGTCATGGGTTAATTGTTCGTCAGTGTGACGGCCCGGGGGAAGAAACCGTCCTTGTGTCTGGTTGCTTTGGTGTATGGTGACCTGAAGCGCTGTCCAGAACAGAACAGAAAACTGGTCATGTCCTACAAGGACATTAAGATATTCTAAGCGGTCAGGGGTCTGCTATAAATGAGGGTGCCTAGAGTGGGTAAGTGCTCAGTAAAGTTTATGCTTAATATATTGGTCCCGTCTACATGTGACATATTGAATCAAGATGCTTATGTTCAGCGATACAGTACTTAACCTCTACACTGTGTACTGTTTGTTTTTTTGGCATGTAGCTGTGTGGGAGTGGCCTTGGACATCCTACTAGTGAATATCCAAGCTCACCTTCCAGATTATGTAACATGCATATGGGTGACAAATTAAAAAAAGAAAAGCCAACATAAAGTGTCTTAGTAAGGTGTTGGGCCACCGTGTGCAACCAGAACAGCTTCAGCTCTCCTTGGCGTTGATTCTACAAGTCTCTGGACTCTGCTGGAGGGATGGACACCATTCTTCCACAAGATATTCCCTCATTTGGTGTTTTGATGATGGTGGTGGAGACGCTGTCTAACACATCAGTCCAAAATCTTCCATAGGTGTTCAACTGGGTTGCGATGTGGTGACTGCGAATTCACATAATTTTCATCAAACCATTCAGCAACCCCCCCGTGCCCTGTGGATGGGGGCGCTGTCATCTTGTGAGGTGACGTTAGGGCAGCAAAAGCTATCCCATCTGGTCTGAACTAACCGTAGGGCTGTTGTGGTAGAAGTCGCAGAATATTTTAATAGTAGTTATAGGGGCATTGTCAAAGCACACAGTGCCCCACACTCTGTTGTGTGCGGGGCTGCTGGTCATCAGTGCAGTTTGAAGCTCAAATAACCTTTTTTTTTTACTTTATGACAAGAGAGTAACCAGTGATGACAAGACATTAACTGTTAAGAGACAAAACTACAAAACAAAAATGGATAAGATCATGTCTAGTCTGTCAGAATTATGGTCAGTGTTGATGACAATGTGCTGCACAACACACATGATCATAGTCAAACTGCAGGTGACAAAGTGTCTGTGCCCTCAGTAATTTGTCTCTCTGTGTATCTTTATCACTCTTTATGACGTGTTTATGTTTTACAGCCTCCTGGTGAGGTTGGGCCACAGTACGGGGCAATATCCAATACCCCTGAACTAACTCCTGTGGTGGCTGTTGACAGCCTTGTGCTTTGCTCTGATAGATAAGTTCTAATTTATTGTTATATTCTAGCTCTAGGTGCTACAGAGCACTCTTTATATTTTACAGTTTTTGTCATTAGTATACAATAAATCAACAGTATTTAAGCTATTGTCATAGAGTTTCACAAAGATGAAGCAAAAGGAGGATTTAACACTCACTTTTTGTTTTCCAAAATCTTTTTGGCGCTGTCTCACTACAGGTTTCAGTTTTTAATTTTTATGAAGGAAATTGCTTGTTTTGAGTCATTAATAATTGTGTCACTTTTCCAGTGTAAACAGTGCATACTCCAAACTCGTTTACAGTGTGAGCTGCCCATTTTGCTACCGCATCCAATAAAGCCAGAAAAGCCCAAGAATGACTAGTGGAAAATCAATCAGTGTGGAAAATGGAGCAGGGAGCCAGCAGCCTCTTCTTTTCACCTGTCAGGAGCTTTACTGGGAAAGGTATGAGAGTTGCAGATGCCCATGCTTTTGCATTTAGTTCGTAGTTCATTTTGCTGACCCTCACAATGGGAACGGAGCCTATAGGTTACTGGCTATGGGATGGCTATAGCCTCAGGGTTCAGCATAAGCAGTTCTGCTCTAACTAAGATGTTATCAGTAGCACCAGAACAATTCCATTCAACCTAAACAAAACAATTTGTGAATTAAACCCCATACAAAACAAGTGGCAACCTGTTACACCCACTCAGTTCTATGCTGTGTTATGACCTCACCCTTTATTCCAGCTATATTTACCCTGTCCTCTTCTGCAGACAGGAGGGGGTTGTTAGTGTTAATGTGATGGCACCTGGTTAGGCCTCCACAAAGGCTATAAATACATGCTCTTTATCATTCACTCATACACTTACTCTGCATGTTTATCTTTTGTAAAGAGTTGTGTTTATTTATAAGTGAGATACTTGTTTGGCATGTTTACCTGACACAAGAAAGTGTAAAAGTGAATGGGCCTGAATACTTACTAAAGCCACTGTAGATTCAAATCCAAGAGCTTTGCTGAACAAACCCAGATTTCTACAACATGATTCCAAAAGCCATCAAACCCTGGAGGAAAATAGGAGGCACAGTGCTGTGGTTAGTAGATATGAGGACAATTACTCAGGAGAACAGAGCTAAACAGATGGCTGCCCTATTGTATTTATTCTCAGAGTACTTACAGCAAATAGACTGCTTCAAGGCCAAATGAAATGAAAGTCCTGTGGGTTCAGTGCTGTAGCTAAGGCCACTCTGCACCCTATAGCTGAAGCCAGAAATTCAGATTTGATCAAAGATAAGATATGATGTACTCTACATAAATTAATTCATGGAGATAGAAGAGCTGCATGTTTAAAGCTCGGCAT
>NW_018127891.1:553060-563460 GCF_001952655.1 Monopterus albus | reverse complement strand
TCGTGACTGAGACTGCAGTCCAAAGCCTATTTGCTTTTGCTTTTGGAGACCTTCTTTCATATTCCTGAAGCTAAAGAAAGTATTATCTTGATGATAGAAGTCCATTTGCTCCTTTCAAAATGTGAAATTATACAGTTTCAGATCATAAAACTTTACCAGCCTACCTGGACCCTAAAGCTGTTTTTATGTATGTTTTGAAGGTTTTATTTTCTGTGTTTATCTGCAAAGAGTTAGTCACTGTGTTTTCTCCCACAAACCACACAGTGTGGAGCAAAACAAGCCAATTATTGCCAAGCAGCAGAAAAACAACTGACTCTAACAATTGCTGTTGCCACTAGATTTAATAAAAAGATAATTGACAAGCTTTGTAGTTTCCAGCATTTTTCTGTCTCTGTCTCTCATTTGGAAGAACTGCCTAGTATTAAAGCCCAGGAGAGTATCGCATTTATTCAAATATGCAAAACACAAACAGGTAAAACAGGCTAAACAGGACCGTGAAATCCTCCTTTAATAAGGTTCAGGGTTAAATCAGTAACCCTGAACAACCCCCCCACCCCCCACTGACAGTAGGCTCCTGGCTAAACTATATCGACATGGCTTTTCATTACTTTCCATTAGAGGCTAGCCGCGGTGCCCGCTGCTGTCACCTCTCGGATTGCTGTCACCTCTCGGATTTGTGATGATGTGTCAGAAGGAATTTTGGTTGAGACTTGGGAAAACAAATGGTGACGTGATGCCACCTGGTATAAGCTGTGTAAATGATGACGAGCTCTGACAGCACGCCTGTCAGCGGGGACAAAAGCAAAATATTTTGACAGGTTTAATTCTACTCAGAGCATCATGTTTTCCTGAGATGGTTATCTGAGGATTATAATAGCAGAGAACTAGTGTCCTAAGGGGATCATTTCCATCATCTTAGATTAAGGCAAGGGCATATTTTCATAATTATGGCCATGTGCTCCTGGCATACTAATGGTCAGACAGTGATCCACATAATGTGGTGTCTTGGGTATAATTTGGTGGCTGCTCAGAAGCAACATGGCCGTTGTAACATAACCTTGCATTGTTGTAACCAGTCACTGTTGAATGACCAAGAATTATCTTCATTTAGAGCAAAACAAAATGTCACATACAGAAGGAGGTCTGTACTGTGTGTGTGGTCCCTTGGTATTACTCACATTATGGGATCTGGAGCTGGAACCCACAGTGTAAAGTCACTGAATTTTAGGGTGACAACATGGTTTAAGGTTAGGGTCAGGGTTAGGGTCAGGCTAGTAATGGTTATGGGTAAGGTTAGTTAAGTCTCTAAGCCAGTGTGTTAATGTAAGCCAGTGTAAAAACTGATTTGTTGGAAATTCTGTTTTGGACTCAACTGTCAAATAAATTACTTTATAAAATGATTATTTTTGTGCAGTGTGTGCAGTGTCGTGTGAGTCATTGACTATAAAATGTGGTTTTACTTGTCTCTTTAATCAGTGTCCTTCAATGTGTCTTTCTGCTTTTGGCCCAAATAGCAAGACCTACCTCAAGGATGGAGAAATGCATTGTGAAATTGTCAGGAAATAAAGAATTTTAGCCAACAAATAAGAAAGTTACAAAACCAAACAAAATCTTTTTATCTGACTGAATGTAATTTGTTATGGATTAACACCCACCGCCTCCTCACTGCAGCAGAAGATTTAATGTTGAAAAGGAAATTAAAGAGAAGGAGGGAGGAACACTTTCTATCTTCCCCCTTTCTCTCTTAGTGACTTCTACCTGATGGTAGGATATATTTCAACACACATTTATATCTAAAAAACCCAGACCCTTTCAAATAGATGCTGCTGCACCAGTTCACACAGTCAGCAAAATGTCATTATTTGCTTTTGTGAAAAAGTGCATGTACAGTGCTCTGCCTGAAGGTGGAGCCATCATTCCAGGAATATGAAATGACAAAGCATGACCATCAAACCCTTTTCATACAGTATATCCACCAAACATGTGTAACAGTAAGGGGGGAAAACTGGAGAAACTGTCGTCATCATGTTTAGATAATTACACCAGTATTAAACAATTCCTAAGTTTCAGGAAGATTATAGTGCCAAGGATTAGTTCTGAAGAAAGGGGAACATCAGCCAGGACCATAAACTGGAGCACTAAACACTCTGTAAAATTGCCTTCATTGTTTATCACGATGCTGAAAAGTAATGACTTTGCTTGAATGCCTGCGCAAAGATGCATATAATATCTGACTGGTATAAATCAGTTTCAAATGGGAGCTGTGTGGTCATACTGAAAATGAAACATCACGTCGTTTCACACACACACACACACACACACACACACACACACACACACACTGTTTTAATAAAAGTCTCGCAGTGCACCAGAGCCAGGCTGTGCTCTGTTCTGTCAGGTTGAGGTTTCTGAGGTGTTCCTCTCTTTGTGTTCCAGGCAGACCTTTTGACTCTGGGGCGAGCCATAACTCTTACATCATTACTGCGAAAGGTGTGCATACTCAGCAGCTCAGCACAGGTCACATCTGGCACCACCCAAAACAGACAAGGGGGGAAGGGGACCACTTTGGACTTCAAAACAGGGAGTAAAATTTGCACTGTATATACACAACTTTAGTTCACTTTAGACTGAGTGCTAAAGAGGTAAAGCATCTCACAGGAAAATTTTTGTTTCATTTCACAGAAATTATTTCTCAGCAGTGTTTATATAAGTTTGTTTTCAAACTGAGTTTTTTACTTAACCTGTGGAGGGCCCCGTTAATCTCAGTGTTAGGTCCACTCGGCGTGACCTGCCTCTGTTCCGCCTTTCTCTCTGTTCTCTCAACCTGCGGGATCTGCACCTCAGCTGTGTTGCATTCGGTAATTAGCGACTCATTTGTCGGTGTGCACAGCTGGGGTGCATCCCATTGATTACCTGCCTCTTTATTTATACCTCTGGCAGATGCTCCGTCGTCGGCAGAGCATTACCTTACCTAACGTGCATACCCTGTAACAGCCCTTCATTCGTGGTGTGTATCAGACGACGTTTTTGACTTCCATGCTGACATTTCCTGTGCTGTGGATCTCATTGTGTTAGATGTTATTTTTATTGGTATCCACGCTGACAGTTCCTGTGCTGTGGATTTCCGTTTTTGTTCGCCTATCCTTCTGGTTAGCTTGTTTATTCACCTGTCCGTTCTCATCCTCCTCCTCTCCTGGTTCCTGCCATTAGCCTGTCTACTCCCTTGGTCATCCTGTTCTCCTCAGCCGTCTTTGGTCAGCCCTGTTGTATGTATTCATTGACTCTATTCCTTTTGTAATCCCCACCATTAAAACCGCCTTTTTTACTAGCACCTGGGTCAGCAATTGTGAGTACTACCACAGTTCTCCCTCGCCCTCCTGGTGAGGGGGACTAAACCATAACACTCAGGGTGATGTTTGCTAGTGGACATTTACTAGAGCTGTGACTTCATCCACACGACGAGGATGAGAGGGTGACTGTACATGACTTACCTCAGGCTTCACTACCTAAGGCCAAATGTGATATAAGCTGTATATCAGTACCTACAGTACATAGGCTGAAAAACTCAAGAGTGTAAGAAAACACACAATAACAACCAGTAATGAGTTTGATTTGACATGTATAAATACATGCACACACTGAGCACTATCTGCTACTGCTCTTCATATGTCATAGACCCACAGTCCACCCACAAACACACATTACACCACTTACTGATTAAGGTTTAACAGTGTTCTGACTCAGAATCTCGCAATCTCTGTGTGCGAAACACATCAACCCCCTGGCTAGTCCCAGACAGCCAGGAAGAGATGTTCCAGCATGTACCTCGTCATGGTGGCTCTGTAATTCACCACCACATGTTCATGTATAATTTACCACTGCAAGAAATTCCACTTTCATGTATTATTAAACAGAACAACCCATCATTTGGACTCGGCACTCTTTTCACTCTGCAATTATGGCCACGGCGCTGTGTTCAGAGAGATTGTGAAAAGTGAAACTCAATAAAGATACTAATAGAAGTTCTAATGCAGCAGCCTCCATTTAGAAATGCAGTAGAACATATTTAGCATTTAAAGCATATAGCCTGTGTACCGTCTGGTAATATGGCTCTATTTTTACTTTATTGAGCAACTCTATTTTGAATGTAGCTGTAACCAGTATTTTGGACACGTAGTGTACTTCCTCAGCTTTGTTAGGAATCATAGATGAATATGCATTTATGAACACAATTTGCAGTTATAATAAAATCCATATTTACAGTAATAGCAGTAATTTGGTACTAAATGAATATGGTTATAAATGCACTATGAATATTGTTTTTATTATCAAAATGTATGTAATTTAAAAGTAACATAAATTTCAAAGTAACATTAATTATTTTGGCTTATTCTCAGGGAAAACATCAAGCAGTAAATAAACTGATATATTTTCTTGTTAGTATTTTAGTTCTGGACCCAAATTCAGTAACATGAGCAAAGCAAGGTTTGTAATGAGGATACAAGGATTTAACTGCAAAAATCCAACAAAGAGTACTGATAGCTCAGGTAATAAACAGTGGCCGTTTTGCACATTCAGCAGATATGGAGCAACATTAACATCCATTTGGAATCATGTTTCTGGCCAGCTGATGAATGTGAACCCACTGTTAACTCTGCCTCAAGCCCTGGTTTATTGAGGGATATATTGTATTTGTCCTGCCCATTCAGAGATGCTTTCTGACTGGGCAGGGAATCTGTTAATTCCATTGTAGTGAGAATTCTTCTGATGTATGTATGTGCTACCCAAACACAAGCTGTCATGGGTCAGCCTGTGATGATACCATACATTTCTTTTTAAACAGTTATTCCTGAATAAACTGTCATTTACTTTTGCTTTGCTTTGTCTGCACGCTCAGTCACGCTCTCTAACCAGTCCAACAGTCCTGAGTTTTAATCACATAACCATTGCCACTATGTCAAATCAGGGTGACAAGTCAATCCCAGAGTCCACTGCCACTGTACCCTGTAGTGAAACCACATGCGAGGAATGTAGTAGCCATCAAGTTTATAAAAAGAGCAGCTCGTTACAGAAAAAGAACCACCCTATTTTCAGGGCAGTAACGACAAAAATGTAGGTCCTCATAAAACATGCAGGGTACTATTTATGGGAGACTGCAAATTTATACTATAGAGAGCTATGGGACCTGTTGGGTCATAGCTAAAATAGGGTTATAAAGGCTGGACCAGACACCGCTACAACTCTATGACTTTTTTTTTTATAAGTGAGAGACTGTGAGAATGTGAAATAGTGTAACCCTGCCTGTGAACATGCTGTATATAGTGTGTGGACAGAGACAGGAAGAGCAAGCCAACATGGCACAGGACAGGCCACATCCTTTCTGGCTCTTTCTGTATCTCTATCCGCCATAGTGTACATATGATTTATCCTTCCTGGGTCATTATTCTGTGGGAAGTAGCCACAGAGCATTAATGCACATTGTTCACTCATTTCAGATAAGACTGTTGCCAGGAAGAGAGCTCTGAAAAGCAGCTGTGCTGTAACAAGGGTGGGTGATATGCAACATAATATAGATACAAGTACAGGAGACACACTCCTTTCTATTTCAACCAAATTTATTTTAACTTATCTGAAACCATAATAAACAAATCACATGCAAAAGATGAATTTATAATGATAATAATGTAGTGAAAGTGAAGGAACACTTGAGAAGAGATGTGCAAATACTAAATACAAATGAGTGTCAAGTATAAGCAAACATCAGCAGTGTCATAAGTATGAATTCAGGATTTTATAATTAAAATGTTCATCTTGAAGCATGTTTGTATGCACATATTTCCTTGTATGCAAGGTGTATGCTTGCTTATTTGTATTAGACTAAAAGCACATGCATGCGTGTTTGACCATGTTTCTGCATGTGTCCGCCCCCGCTGCCCTCAAGCACTACAGAGAATGTCAAGAGGATGTGGAGGCAGCAGTGGCATGAGGAGCGTGAGTCAGCGTGGACGTGATGAGACAGGACAGCAATATAGCAGCATGGCACACTGCAGCAACAGACACAGACTGGATTTAAATATTGCATTAGAGTGCTGGAGCTGTCTCCCTGAAGGTCTATGGAACACAAATGTTCTAACCTCTTTTTCTCAGGGAGTGCACTACTGAGACTCAGCCTGAGTTGTCCTGATGACTTTGGAGCTGGTGTGGTTGGACCAGACTTTGTCAATTTAACAAGACGTTTCCATGGCTGAGTGTGAGCCATGGTTTGCTGGCGTGTGTCTATCTGTCTGTGCAAATGTGATGACAAGTTCACTAGGTGCTACTGTGAAGAGAGGAAAACTGAGCTTCTGTTCCAGTCACCCTGTGTAAGTAGTGGCTGACCACAGAGTTGCATTTTGGACAAAACCCAAAACCACAAAAGAGCAGAGGAGGGTGGGAGCGCACAGGCATGAGCTGAGCTGAACCCTGTAGGACTGTAGATCAGGGATTTGCATATCAAAATAAAAAAGATTTGTGAAATTCCTGAGAGAAAACAACATCATATTCAGATGCTATTAAGACCCAGAAACAAGTGAATGTGGAAGAAATAAGAATTCAAAGCTGGCTTATGCAAAGTCCTTTGTGACATATAATACAAACATAATGCTTCTCACAGTAGGGAACAGGAAAAGAGACTGTTCACCAGCTTTGCATGGCACTAGAAAGATGCAGAAATTACTCATTTAAAGTGCATTTAAACATCTAACAAGACCAAAAACACCCACTAAAGATGGTTAAAAAAACCCAAACTACAGCAGATTTAACCATTAATCACAGCAGGCACTGTAAAGTGTTACACTCACATAAGATAAAGCATTTTAAAACAACATTATGACACGGGCTCAGTTGAGTCACAGCCACTTACAGTGCCTACTGGAAAGCCAGACATGTTGCCAGCCAGGGGAACAAAACACTTCTCTGTGATCAGCCCTGCCCACTGATGGATTCCAAATGAAGATGTCGATACTACACAAGTGTGCATGGAAAACAATAATGTTGACAGGAACTTAGCCTGGTACAAAGTAGAGGAAATGTTTGCCTAAAGGCAGGAGAAGCAGGCCTGTGACTGGAGCACAGCCAGTAGACTTATTCTGTACAGGGAAAGTAGATGATTAACACTCTGTTACATCAATATTTCCATTCAAGGCTCTGTTGTATGAAATACTGAATCCCCAAACTGTGTGAAAGTCGTTTCAGAAAAGACAGGTGCTTTATGATGTACTAAAAGACAAAAAGCTTTTGAAAGAGTTCATCCAGATGTGTTCAGTCTCCCTGAAGCAACACAGGAACCCTTTTATTTTGCGTGTGTCTTGACCACATCATCTGCATCTTGTACAAGAAGACACACCACTTCTGAATGAGCCATTGTCTTGTGTCTCTGCTCCACAGCGAGAACAGCAACAAAGGAAGATGACAGAAACAAACAACAATTGTACTCTTTTGGAAGAGAAGAAAAAAGTGAGTGATTGTGGCATGTCTCCTCATCAGAAATCATGAGGGGGGAACAACAGTGAGACGGTATTTGGGTTAGGACTTCAACCACAGTCCGAAATATTGAAGAAAACGTTGTGTGATGTGGTGTTTGCTCGGGTGGGTGGAGCAGAGGAATGTATGTGAACTTCACTCTATGTCTGTGTGCATTTAATATAATCACAACATAAAACAGCAATTATACACTTTAATGAGCCAGAGTTGGTGTTAGCTAACAGGAGACTGACAGAGACAAAAATGCATGCATGTCTGTCTCATGTCCCTGTATGCAAGGCTGAGACACTATAGTTTCCAGACAGTATAAGATCACTATATGCTGTAGCAGCTTTTGCTGAGCTCTGGCCAAGTCATCATTTTTTTTTAATGAGGACAAATTTAGAGTCAGGCTCTTTGGATAACATAGCAACACATACATGCACCTGTGTGGCATCAAGTATTAGCTAAACATTATTCAGTATATACAGTACTTAAATATTATGTCTTAGCCCTGTGGCTTTTGTGACTTTTAGTAATAAATCATGCGCTTTTATTGCCCCACTAAAAGAATCTGATGGGCTAAAGGTAAATACAAACAAGTGCTGCATAATATATTATTAAATCCTTATTTGTGGATTTTACTTTGAACACAGCTGTAGTGCCTATTGCACACAGCACATTTACTGGGTCATCTGAATAACATGGAAATTCCCTCAAAATCTCAGCATTGACTCATTTACCAGCAGAGTTATTCAGATAATTCAGTAACTCTGCTTTTTGGAACTGGCTCCAGGGCCATGTGAGTTCTCAACAGCAACAGTGTGAAAATGTATTGGATGGCAATCAACATTTCCATGTCACCTTCCAGAGCTGATTTGAGGACAGTACGTACAGTCTATGTACACAAAATATAATAAGAGACTCCGTCTATCGCAGCTGCCATCAGGTAAAATATGACTGAGGAGACACGTCTCTGAATAAAAACTGGAGAGCCTGTGTGGGATGTCGGCTTCAAGTGTGTTCTGAGATATGATTTTCAGTTCGACATGCGACATATTTCCATTCTAATCTACACATATTATTGATAATCTCAGACAGGAATGTGGCTGTTTTAGTAACACATTTACAGTTTGATTACTGGATCAACAAGATGGCTACCAGAGCCCACACAATCAGTAACATGTCATTTCAATTCATTTCCCCTCACAAACCTTAGGTACTAAAACACGAATATGTTTCTTTTTAATACTGGCTCAGCACAACCATTCCAGTGTTTTAAAGGTAATGTTTTATGCTGGATGAACTCTATAAGGAACAGGCACAGTTAGTTTCCCCCTGGCCAGTTTTTATAGTTGGACTGAATTTCTGCATGACTGTCATTCAGTCTGAGGGGGAACTGTGATGGCTGGTTAACTGCCTGAGCTAATAACAATCTGGTTTATGGCATGACTGAGAATTATCTGCTGCTCAAACAACCTTCTATAAGTTTTAATATTATTGGAGCAGTATTTTACATGATGTGGCTGCCATGGTTTTAACTGAGACTGTGCAGTAAATTGAAATAAAACAGAAAATACTTTGCACATCTTTCAGCCATCTGTAGGTGAGCTGCCCTATTTTGTGTGTGGTAGTTTATCGCCCCCCTAAATTTAATAAGGATTTTATTTGTGATTTCTCCAACTTCCTTGCTGGAATCATGCCAAAATTTGACAAAATTTTAATGTTTGGGGATTTTAATATTCATGTGTCCTGTCCAACGGACCCCATGGTTAAGGATTTTATGAACATTATTGATTCTTTTAATTTGACCCAGTTTGTAAGTGGGCCTACTCATGCTCAAGGACACACTCTTGATTTGGTGCTTTCTTTTGGTGTCCCTGTCTGTGTGACTGATATTTGTGATGTGGGGATTTCTGATCATTTCCCTGTTTTATTCGATGCTACAGTCTCTTATTGTATAACTACTTCTAGTATGCCTGTCTGGCAATGTCGCTTGATTACTCCTAAGACAGCTGAGTTGTTTTCCGCTACCTATAATGACTTACAGCCTCGTATTTCACTGGAGGCTGGTCATGAGACCGTAGATGAGTTATTAGCTCGGTTTAGCTCTACATGCACGGACAGCCTTGACTCGTGTGCTCCTTTTAGGAATAAACGAGCCAGAATTAAGTCTGAACCTTGGCTAAATGAAAACACCCATTCACTTAAACTGGTTTGTAGGCGGGCAGAGCGGAAGTGGAAAAAAGATCGTCTTCACATTTTGCTGGATATTTAAAAAAAACGATTAAGAGATTATCAAAGTGCTGTCAAACATGCTAGAGCTCAATACTTTTCCTGGCTTATTGTAAACAATTGTCATAGACCCAGGGTGTTGTTCAGCACCATAAATGCGGTCTTATATCCATCTACAGCTGCTTGGACGGATGTGTCCTCCGTTACTTGTAATGAGTTTCTTCAATTTTTTGTGGATAAAATTGTTATGATCAGATCCCAGATTGATGATTCTGTTCTGGACCCTTCTGTTGCTCCTATATGCTCAGCTGTTTTCGACCAGTTTGAGCCTATTTCATTAGCTGCTCTTATGAAAGTAGTTCAGCTTGTGAAACCCTCTTATTGTCCTTTGGACATTATGCCAGCAGCTCTGTTTAAAGAGGTTTTTCATAGTATTGGTTTGGACATTGTCAATCTTATTAATGGCTCTTTGGCTTCTGGGATTGTCCCAATGGCACTTAAACATGCAGCGGTTCAACCAATTCTTAAAAGACCCAATCTCGATAGTACTGTTTTATCGAATTTTATACCCGTTTCTAAGCTACCATTTTTGTCTAAGATTTTAGAGAAAACGATTTTTATACAGTTACAGACCTTTTTAGAGAATAATGGCATATTTGAAAAGT
>NW_018127891.1:532546-552343 GCF_001952655.1 Monopterus albus | reverse complement strand
TGTTGATGTTTGTCTATAAGGCTGTACATGGTCTGGCACCTTCATATATTTCTGAGCTTGTGCGCTTTTATACTCCAGAAAGGACACTTAGGTCTTCGAACCAGTTGTTCCTGGAAGTGCCAAAGTCCAGACGGAAACATTGAGGAGACCGAGCTTTTTCAGTTCGGGCTCCTATACTGTGGAATGGTCTGCCACGGGAGATTAGATCTGCTCCGAACCTGTCTGTTTTTAAATCACTTCTTAAAATGCATTTGTATTCACGGGCCTTAGACAATTTTATTGATTGATGTATTTGTTTTGACTATGTATTTTTCTTGTTATTTCACTGTCTAGATGTCTTTTATCTGGTTTTAGCTATCTTTATTATTATTATTATTTGCTTATGTTTTACTGGAAAGCACCTTTTAACGCAGGTTTAGAAAGGTCCTATATAAATAAACTTTGCTTGTTTGCTTGCTGTAGTGCCACCGTTTTCTGTTTTTGTTTTTGCTTATTGTTTGAAGTAGAATTGCACAAAGTAACATGTCCTTTCTTTTAAAACAATTTTTAGAAAGCAGAAAGGCCAGTTAAAATGTGTAGTGTGAGATAACACAATGTCCAAAAATAGAAACATACATAACCATCTTTAGAGACACAGCAAATGACAAATGTTTGAAGGGCCGCAAGTCATGAAGATATGGCTGCTCAGGAGACAAATGCAAATTAAGAGGAAACTGAAAATGTCTGGAGTCCATTCAAAACTGAAGTATATAATGAAATGAGTACCATGTTGAACATGTTGCCTTAGTTGTCAATATTTATTGTTAAAGGCTGAGAAACTAACAGAAAGAGCAGACACAGAGTGTTCTGCTTTCACGTAGTGCAACTCAATCAGAGGAGTTATGAGTCATCATTCCACAGTTTACTGATGCTTGACAGTCCTGCTCACATCAACCCAGAGGGGTCTGTCAGAGGCATCATTCAACATGATCAGTCTCATTAACACTGAGCTGCACATACAATATTACATGCATACATGCCGCCATCACGGAAAACTTGGGGGGTTCAGTGTCTTGCCCAAGGACACTTTGACATGTGGACTGCAGGCACCAAGATTTGGTCAGGTGATGTATTAAGAGTGACAAAGTCCGTGTAGAGGTGAGTTTGGGGTGATGGTTGACAAAACATTAGACTTTAACACAGGAAACCGCTGTTCATTTCCTGTTTTAAACAGCCAGTAAACAGTCCTTGCCCGTAACCTTAAGCATGTGTTTATTATTGACAGTGAAGGTCCTCTGTTCTCAGTGAAGTAAGTACCTGTCTTACCCAGAACCCTAATCTTTTCCTGCAGTTGTTACAGGTTGTGCTTCTAGTGGTGCTATTTCAGGAGATGCTCCTATGGGTTGTGTTAAACAACCTATATGATTGTTTAGGTTGGAGAACTGGTTGTTCCTTTCTCCTGGGTTTTGCCCGTTTCATGCTGAAACAGCTGCAAGTCAGTGGGGATGGACTCCCACTCTGACGGCCCTTATCTGTATGTGAGTGTGTGTTTGTCCAAGTGATAGAAGCTGAAGAGGTAGGGCTTGCTACAAAGAGACAAATTCCTCTCAGTAGTGAAAGGTAGTCAAACTGTCAGCCATTCAATGGAATGAACAATACCTTCCGCAGTACATACTGTAAGTAAAATAATGATCAAGTGTATTACTGGAATCAATTGAGCTTGTTTCCATGGGATTTCCCAATATTATGAATCTTGTATTCTTCCAAAGCAGTGTTTCCCACTGATTCATGGCTATTGTTAAGGCTCAGGTTATTGTTCTTATAGCAAAATGTCAAATCCAGCGAATCAAAAAAACATGACTCCCGAAACCTAAAGTGAACAAGGAAGCTAAGTAATGACAAACTGCATGAATCACCAGATTTCCACTGACATTCCTATTTTTCACATGCTTTCTCGAAATTCTGAAGAGAAGTAATCATTTACAGAAAGTATTTCTCACGACCATGTCCATCTCTTTTAAAAAGGATTATGAACTCTTGGACTTGTTTTGAGTGTAGTCACTGTAAATCTGGAGGTAAATTTTCACCCTCTCTGTCAACAAGTTGAGGATTAAGGTGTCAAATAGGTTTTAAAAAAAGCCTGATACCTGATAGATGTCGAGGGCCTTTGGTTTGTTTGTGTGTGTGTGTGTCAGTGTATGTGTTCTGGTTTGTGTCACTCAGTGAAATGGAGCTGTCTCTTTCTGAGAGCAATGAGACAGAACCAAAGAGGTCCTCTGCTTCCTGTTTATAGCGTCTTCATTGTTAATGCTTTACCCCTGGAGACAACACAGAAAACTCCAGCTGATAAAAGGAGCAGTTAGAGGGTTAAGAATAACAAGAAGACAAACAGATTTGAAGTTACGGTGGTGTTTCTTGCCATAGCTAATCTCTTGCTAGTGATATCAGAACGGTAATCTTGTAGGGCTATCTGGAAACATGGCGCTACTTGTCTACTAGAAACTTTTATAGCCCCGTGTGTGTCTTTGTCAGTATCTGTGCTTGAGTGCCTTTTAAGTTATAGCGCAAAAAAATCTATTAAAGGTTCAAGGTGTATTGTGCAACAGAAAACCAATGAATTATGACTCTGTCAACCAAGCATCATTCATCATTTGTCAAGTCATTTGACATTGTTTTGAGGCCATAAAGGTCCCAGGTCTCCAGCCAAGAACCCATGAAGGCTGCTTGATAGCTGATCAGTTGCTGCTGAATTTTTCCATAATTGAACCTCACAATTTGGATTTTAACACATGTAGACTTCCCCATCCTTGGTAGAGTCGCCCTGCAGCCCATCAGATGAGCTCAAGGACCCCTTCATCAACACCGCCTGTTTCAAAGGTGCTCATTTGAACTGATTCTAAACTAATTACAGAAAATCAAATACTGTTACGCTATTTTTTCACATATGACATAGTAATCTCTGATTTATCTGTTGGATTTATTTTGTGGATTTCTAACTGCCCTCGAGGTCTGTCAAACTGCCCCTTTATGTCAACAACTGTGCACTGGGCAATGGTCCCTGTAATGATCACATAAAGGATGTCAGTGTGTTAGACCTTGGTGTCAAAAGCAGTGTCCAGTTTAATGGAGGCTCCTTGATTTAATAACCATGAGACTTTAGGCATGGGAGTACCCTGAGGTTATCGATGGCTGGAGCCAGACTGTGTGTCTGCCAATCTGTCCCTGTTATTCCCACTCAATCTCTCCCCTTAATGCTCGCACTGCGGGTCAGTCATCTCTCTGCACCCCTCAGGGAAGCTTGGCTGGGTTCACAAACTACTGATTATGGGGTACTAAAGGGTAATCAAAGTTAAATTCAGGATAAGCCTCCAAGTTTCACCATGGCACAATAGCTTTAAGCCATATGAGTTTGATTAAGGCTGATGGCAGTGTTAAAATCCAGCCTCTCTGAAAGTCCACAGGGTTAAAGGCTCAGATCACCTCTGTGACATGGGGGTGCGCAGATTGCCAGCATCATGTGCCAAAGAGCAGAATCAATGAAGTGCAGGCACAGTGAGCTCTTGAAAGGTTGTGCACAGTGCTGGCACATGCCTTACTGGGACACATTATGAAAATCTTCTCTCTGAACAAACTAACTTGAAACATTTGCTCAAGCAGGGACACATCTTTCAGGCAATTGTACATTTGCTTCCCCTTGAGCCACAAGCTCTTTAGTGACAAACAGCCAATCTCTCTGTGGAATTAACATAATAAAATGTTCTACAATCAGATGGCGTGCTTGATATAAATGGCTGTCCCTTCAAATCATCTTCACATCTGTAGTCTTGGCTTTGATCCATGATTTGTGGCTTCATGGTCATTTGAATACCAGTTGAATTCCACCTCACATCTTGGCATAGGTGCTTGTTGCCTGTCACTGTTCTTGTCAGAAAGGCAGCAGGCACTTTGGCACCAGTGTGCAAAGCCTTTGGCCTGGGAGCAAGCTCCTGCACTCCTGCTCAGAGTAAGTGGAACAACATTTGGTGAACACATGGCTGATCCAAACAGTTGCAAACTCCCATTAATTAAGATCTGATGTGTGTTTAACTATACCACACATTTTAACTTATATCATAAGCGTGCTGTCTTATTCCATTTGAATTCTGCTCCAAAGTGACTGTTACCAATGAATTATGACTCTGTCAACCAAAACATGTCACCTGTTGTTTCCAATGTTTCCAAAGACAATTACATATGCTAGTTCTAGATGTTGTAGGCATACAACAAGAAAAAGATTGTGATTGAAAGTACAGCAGTGGTCAAGCCAAGAACCCATGAAGGCTGCTTGATAGCTGATCAGTTGCTGCTGAATTTTTCCATAATTGAACCTCACAATTTGGATTTTAACACATGTAGACTTCCCCATCCTTGGTAGAGTCGCCCTGCAGCCCATCAGATGAGCTCAAGGACCCCTTCATCAACACCGCCTGTTTCAAAGGTGCTCATTTGAACTGATTCTAAACTAATTACAGAAAATCAAATACTGTTACGCTATTTTTTCACATATGACATAGTAATCTCTGATTTATCTGTTGGATTTATTTTGTGGATTTCTAACTGCCCTCGAGGTCTGTCAAACTGCCCCTTTATGTCAACAACTGTGCACTGGGCAATGGTCCCTGTAATGATCACATAAAGGATGTCAGTGTGTTAGACCTTGGTGTCAAAAGCAGTGTCCAGTTTAATGGAGGCTCCTTGATTTAATAACCATGAGACTTTAGGCATGGGAGTACCCTGAGGTTATCGATGGCTGGAGCCAGACTGTGTGTCTGCCAATCTGTCCCTGTTATTCCCACTCAATCTCTCCCCTTAATGCTCGCACTGCGGGTCAGTCATCTCTCTGCACCCCTCAGGGAAGCTTGGCTGGGTTCACAAACTACTGATTATGGGGTACTAAAGGGTAATCAAAGTTAAATTCAGGATAAGCCTCCAAGTTTCACCATGGCACAATAGCTTTAAGCCATATGAGTTTGATTAAGGCTGATGGCAGTGTTAAAATCCAGCCTCTCTGAAAGTCCACAGGGTTAAAGGCTCAGATCACCTCTGTGACATGGGGGTGCGCAGATTGCCAGCATCATGTGCCAAAGAGCAGAATCAATGAAGTGCAGGCACAGTGAGCTCTTGAAAGGTTGTGCACAGTGCTGGCACATGCCTTACTGGGACACATTATGAAAATCTTCTCTCTGAACAAACTAACTTGAAACATTTGCTCAAGCAGGGACACATCTTTCAGGCAATTGTACATTTGCTTCCCCTTGAGCCACAAGCTCCTTAGTGACAAACAGCCAATCTCTCTGTGGAATTAACATAATAAAATGTTCTACAATCAGATGGCGTGCTTGATATAAATGGCTGTCCCTTCAAATCATCTTCACATCTGTAGTCTTGGCTTTGATCCATGATTTGTGGCTTCATGGTCATTTGAATACCAGTTGAATTCCACCTCACATCTTGGCATAGGTGCTTGTTGCCTGTCACTGTTCTTGTCAGAAAGGCAGCAGGCACTTTGGCACCAGTGTGCAAAGCCTTTGGCCTGGGAGCAAGCTCCTGCACTCCTGCTCAGAGTAAGTGGAACAACATTTGGTGAACACATGGCTGATCCAAACAGTTGCAAACTCCCATTAATTAAGATCTGATGTGTGTTTAACTATACCACACATTTTAACTTATATCATAAGCGTGCTGTCTTATTCCATTTGAATTCTGCTCCAAAGTGACTGTTAAAGTCAGTGACGTGCAGTGAGGTTGACAGCTGGTGAGGCACTTACTCTTTTACAGTCAGATATACAAATACAAATTGTCTGTTAACAGACAATACATTATGTTTTATATCTCATATCAGAATTCTTCACACAAATGTGACCCATATTTAATTTGAGGTTAAAATTTTTAGCAAAGTGCTGCCTCATCGCGCATCTGCTCCATGTATTTGAACGGGACATACGGGAATTCTGCTATTCTTTATTGAAAAAAAATCGGATTCGAACGGTAAAAGGGCCTACAACACACACCAGCCGACAAATATTAACATTTATTATATTTTATGGTTAACTTTTTTTTTTCTTTTCAAGATTGACAGGGGAGGCTCTGCCTCACCTGCCTCCCCTGACCGCATGTCACTGGTTAAAGTTTAAATCAGCTACACAAAAGATCTACTTGTGTGTGTCTGATCGGGAACCAAGAAGAGACAACAAAAGGCACCATGTCACCACGCCTCACGTCCCTACAAGGTACATCCACTTAGTCTCATGTTTTGGGACAAGATAGGTGTTGACAACCATATCCGACCACCTTGGTGTTCAAAAAGCTTAAACGCTGCATAAGGTAAGAGTGAACCCAAGCATGTCTCCGCATGCTGGAACTGCTGTATGGTTAAAGGTCTGTGTCTCCTGTTGAGGGACAAAGCACAAAGGCAGGCCAGACTTCCATCCCTGAAGGCCAATAGGCACTGTCACAGAACCACTTACCCTCCTCAACGCCTCTGCTACAGGACAGGTGATGAGAGTGCTGTCTTCCTGCCAGTGGACAAGAATAAATCAGAGAAAGCTATTGGACCACAGAGAGATGGACAGCATCTTCTTTCAATTGACTTCATCAGGAAAAACTGTTGAAGAATTACTCTCCTTAGATGAGACTTTGTTTAGCTTGTGGGATTTAGGTTCAATCTGCAAACCATCACCCGCAGATGACCATAATGCTCAGTGTAACTTGTTAGCTAGCACACAGGAACCATATATCACCAGGCACCATAAATACATGTGGGAAACATTTTAATTTCGCCTGGTTCCTTTGCTGTAGGGGAACGACTGAAGTGGCAGTGGCCTGCTTAGGATGTGCTCTTTAATGTTACAGAGTGGTTGTGTAGATCAGTTCACACAGAATGGGACCACGTTTATAGGTTTGAGCTGCTCTGTCTTGACGATGAGGATATATTTTTTGCAGACTGAGGCAATTAGCCTGGATCTAGATCCACATCTGTTCTGTGCCAGCTGTTTGACAGATACTTTTGGAGTGCATTGGCAGGCTGCTTGGCGGTCTCTTACATCTGATCAAGACCTTTGAAGTCTGTTTGCTTCCAGTAAGCACTGGCTGTTCAGATTCATCCTCTATAATCGGGCTGAATACATTCAAATTTCTGGCAAAAGTAGCAGGACAGGAAAAGCATCAATCACATGCTTTTGGAGTTCTCTCCAAACAACTATAGCCTGAAAATGTGTGAAATATAAACAGGATATTCATGGATATTCAGACAATATACTTACTGTATATTGGAAAAACATATGTCCCCAGTTCCTATCGACAGCCACATCATTAGAAGAGATGATAATTTAGATGCATTCCAAAGTTACTACCAAGATTAATTTCATTAGAGTGTGTTTTATTCTTCTATGAAAACTGTGTTGCTTGCACTAATGTGCTGGGGTTCACTACATTTAATTAATGACACATCATCACTGCAGCAAACTGTATTTAATTTAATGCTTCTATGTCTAAAAACTGTGAATTTAGACATATTGTATTTTTGGTGAAATAAGGACTGGTATTAAGAGTTTAGTTAACTTTCAGAGATGGACAGCAAAGAAGTGTGTGGTTTGAGAATTTTGTTACTTGTTTCTGCTGTGAAAAACCAAGGGTCTTGGGATAAAAGCTGCTGTATAGATTGTAAAGTCCTTAGAGACAATGTTATGACCATTCACCACTGGAATCCATAGCAGGCAGTATGAATTATATAAAGTTATAGTTACTGTATATAAAGTTCAAGCTGACAAAAAACTTCTTATACAGTATTACCACCTCTCAAGCCTCCTTTAAGTAAGTATTTGATGACATCATGACACTGTCCTCATTTTCAGCCTTGTTCCAGCAAACAGCCCACCTTTTACAGTGTTGAATGTTACTGCAGGCGGCAGCGCTGCCAAGTAGACATGACTCTCCAACCATCCAACTGAGTGACCCACATACAAAAACTAATCTCTTACTTTCCAGTGTTTGTTTTCATAGGAATCCTGAATGTATTGGTTTGGCTTGTTTATGTGGAGACCTGTTGGCTGACTGACCTCTAAGTCTGACTGCAATGTGCTTCTCTTTTCATAATGCCAGCTCCTTTTCTGGCAAGGCCCTTCAATGTCTGGTATTGTTTCACCACAGTAAAAATGTTCATCCAAAGATTGTGAATTCCTGAGCCAACTGTAAATATCCAGAGACTGTTTCCCTAAGAGATGAGATAGTCGCTTCTCTCTCTACTTACACAAATATTGATCCTTAATATTAGAAAACACTGCACACACTGTTCTTGCCAGTTATATTCTGCACTTTTTCTCATCATATTTTACCGGTCTTCTTCAGCAAACAATAACACAGAGCTGCAAGCTGCCCACAGACATGTCTGCACATGGCTCAGATCCACAACACAGGGGTTCACACGTCACTACAATACAGCTACAACCCAGACATCAGTCAGAGCTGTACCATGTTGGACATCCAAACAACCATGGCCCTGAGTCAACTACTCTGCAAAGTTTAAGATTGTGACCATCTTCCTCCCTTTTTTGTTTCTTTTTCCTTCTTGTCTGAGAAATATTGTGAGCACTAAAACAAAGCAATGCAGGGTCATGCTGTTCCTCCTCCAAATGTAAACTCAGGCAAACAAAAGGCATCGTAACTGGCTGGAGTGTGAAGAGAGGGGTAAAGGTCAAAACCGAAGGCAAAATAAACAGGAGGCCACACCAGAGCAAGCATGTATAGGTTAAGACAATTCTCTACACTTA
Organism: Monopterus albus; assembly: GCF_001952655.1. NCBI lineage: Eukaryota > Metazoa > Chordata > Actinopteri > Synbranchiformes > Synbranchidae > Monopterus > Monopterus albus. Next base: position 543,557 of record NW_018127891.1, on the reverse strand, counting down.
GTCTCTTGACTTTTCATCTAATGCCACAAGCAGATCAGAATAACCTGGCCTCAGTTTTTTCAGTGGAGCATTTAAGAGTTAAAGGGTCAGTTTACTAAAATTACAAAAGATATTTTTTCATTTAACTATTTCAGTGGTATCTAACAATATAGACAATCCAGGTTCTGACATATGTATCTCCACTAAAATGTATTGAAGTTTGTTTGTGGTGCTCGGTAGCATGACATTGTTCCAGAAACAGAGTCCTGGTTTCACCAATCTTTCTATGAACAGCTTTTACTGGTGCTACTGTATTTTCTACTGGAGAAATACTGTACTGCCTGTAGAACTGACCCTCTTATCTGTCACAGCCCTCTGAGGACGTGTGGGCAAAAAATGTTCAAGATCTAAAACTCAAACTGGTCCTCATTAAAGGAGTCTTTAAATCCTGAAGCCTAATATCAATATTTAACTGTTGGTTTAAAAAACACTTTGAGAGATTGATGCGTATAACTGTTGCCATATGTACAGTATGCATTACTTTATATTGTGAAAGACTTTTAGTGTGGAAAATACACCATGGGAGGAGGCATAGAAATACAGAAAGTACATGAACATTCGGACAGTTTTACTTTTAATATTTCCATGATTTTTCATGGGTATCCAGTTCCACATGCTGGATAACACATATAAACAGAAGCTGCATGGAGGGGATTTCATTCCATTCCTCAGCAAATTAGTGTTAAGGAAAGATGTGGAGGTATTTGAAGAAGAAGCTGTGAAAAGCATTTGAACTGGACAAGGCGCTGACCATCAATCCTTTAACATGTGACATATAATCTAAGTGTAGGAAGAGTGTCTTTACAAAGGTGGGTATACATTGCAACAGTCATAAATGTAGTCATTTATTTTTATCATTACTGAGCCTTAAAAGCTTAGGGTTCTTAAAGCCAGGGTGATCATTTCAACCTGTTACCAATATAAAGAAACTTGTTAAGTCCAAAATAAAGATTATTATTCACCAAAACAGGCAAACAAAACATGTTCACTGTACAGGGGATAAAATGCAATGTACAATAATAGGAAAAGCATCAGTGCACTCCAGTCTCTGTAATATTCATTTATGCATTGAGTGTGTGGATGCTTTTCCTATTATTATACATGAGGAAATAATTGGAACAATTTAATTTGTATTAGAAACAGATCAAAATAATCTTGGTGTGCTTGTGTATTTTTTATTTGCTTTGAAAAAATATATATATAAATTTGTGTTAAGATGGAACTTTACAGTTAAAAGTCTGAGGTTTGGCTGTCAGTCATCTCCACTTGGTGCCAGCCAACAGCACCCAGTCTGACCCTGTATGTAACCCTGTTGTCCCTCTCACCCTCTGAGTATGTGATCCTTCACAGCTTTTACAAGATTATCACCTAGAGCTAACAGGGTTCTAAACAGCTGACTGGCACCGAGAATCATGCTAGGAATTAGCCACCTGCTACATCGGCAATCAACAGCCACACAGCAAAAGAGAGAGAAGCCTCTATGCAGGAAATGTCCTCCTGGGGTCAAAGGTAACATCAAACAAGGCTGAGGCTGCTCGCCACCTTGTATGCAGTACTGAGCAGGAAGTTTGGCTTCTTTGAGTCAGGTCTGTGAGGGCAGAGGTCAGAGAACAGGATCAGTAGATCATGTTACTGCACCCAGATGTGGCAGAAGACAGCCATGGCTCCAGTCTGGAGGTGCCCCAAATGTAGCGTGACTGACTAATAGTTCTGCAGAAACAAAAACTTCTATTGTGGGAAACATCATTCCTCTATAATGCAAGAGGTTATTTCAAGACTTGGCTGAGCGTGCTTGCTATTTTTATATTCTTACCTTAACACTTTACCTGTGACCTTCCAGGCTGCTTCTCTAGAGCAGCATTGTTTGTTCCTCAGGGGCACCACAGCAATAAAGGATATGCTTGTATGAGATATGCACTATGTATTTTGTTTATATTCACGGTAAAATATTTCCAGTGGCTCTCAGTGTGCTGTGCTGCCTCACTGGCCTGTGAGCTCCGTCGAGAGTGATGAGCTTGGGAATGAGAAACAGGTGTGTGTGAAATGTGTGGATCACTCCTTTATCTCACTCACTTTCCCCCCCTTCACGTGACCTTTTCGAGCCAGTCGTGTTTAACTGTACTATACGACAAAAGGGGTGAATGAAGGAGGATGAGCAAAGAAAACATATGAGCGATGAGAGTCCTGAGAAGGAGCAATAAATAGCTTCAAAACTGGCTGTTAACCTGCTTAAACATCCACTTTTCTAAAAATGAAGCATTCAGCATTGTGCATGAAGCTGGTACTTAATCAACTTCCTACAGCCAAATGAATACCTTTCACTTACCAAGGCAGTAATAAGTACAGGATGAAAAATAAAAGCTACAAGTTAGAGTCATGTAAATGAAGTCAAGCTGATAAGAGGTCTGGGAAGATCATGGATTTTAATCTAATTCAGTCACACATTAAACACATTAATAACATCAAGGGGTATAAAGCTGCTCAAATCATGTGTGATATGTGGTAACTGTGATGCTAATGAAGCTAATAGTCCACTTTGGTAATGTGTGAAGTGGACTGCTTAATACCTACAGTATTAATCAACCACATGAGAACAAACTGATTAAAGTCACAGTCGATCAATCAGACAATGAATCGGTTCATTGACATTAGTTAATAAATAGCTCAGCCAGTCACCATGCTAAAGCTATGTCTTCAGACTGCTAATAAATGTAGTAATTAATCTGTCATTTTGATGAGATGATGTTTAGCCAAGTGTGACTCTATGGCCATTCCAGAACATTAGTGTCAAAAACTACAACAGGATGGATTGCTGTGACACTCCTGCTGGCTTTGGTTATCCCCTGAACTTTCTTCTTGTGCTATCAACAAAACAACAATTTCCCTTAATTAGTGAAATATATCAAAATTGATTTTGCTAGATTGGCTCTAAATTTGGCACACAGTCAGGAGGCTGAATGCTACTGATTTGGTGATCCCTGACTTTTTATTTTTAGGCACAGTTTATAAGTTGAAATGTTACTTTTTATACAGTACATGTAAAACACATTTAGCACCATTCTTCAGTTTTTCCAGACAGTTAGTAGTAGACTATAACAGTCCACTGGAGGGATACAGCAGTCAAAGAAATGTTTCACGACCTGCTAACCCAAAAGTTCTCTTCATGAAAAGCTTATTTATGATCTACAAAGCACCGATTTTTTGTTTATTATCTAATAATTGTGCCATTGGGAACAATTTTATGTTGTATGCTCAATTAGCCTCGAAAGTTTTACCTTCACTTTTCAATCATATTTTCAAATATAGTGCTATAGTGTACGTCACTTGATTTGATCCAACTGATACATCATAACTATAATATTTACAAAGCTATGATGTTATATTTGTCAATGTGGTCTTCATCCCCAACACACACTTACGCACAGACACACTCAGCTCCCTGCCGGCTACACAGGAGTCAGTTTACACAGCCTCGTACCTGCCCACCCCCTCCACGGTAAGGAGGCCGGGACTCCCTGTTTATCGTGCTGCTGCCATGTAGCGGTCCGTGAGTGTGCCAGCAGTCCGCGCCGAGCGCAGAGCGCAGCGCCACGCTGAAGCAGACCGTGTGTCACAGAGAGGCTCTACGCCCCTTTAGTGGATTTCATAGGCTACAAGAGTGGATAAACTAAGTGAATAAGGTGAGCATGCAGAGGACTGATATATTTTACTGTTTACCTATTAGGACGTGTATGATTTGAGACATTTATGTAATATTTTTGTCGGGTAGAATCGTGCATGAACAGATTCATCCAGTATGTGATCTTTGCTTGATTATGTTTCACTCTTCTATCATCGGGCTCTCCGAACCGGCAGCGCTTTTGTACGGCTTTATATTAGTGACAGATTGTCATGGATTGATCACGAATTAACGGGACCCTTCGTGGACCGTATTGCAGCCTGATAAATAACCAACAGGCTGTTCACTAAAGACTATAATGCTGTGATACTGTCTGTAGCAATCACGAGTGATTTCACCCAATTCAGGCTTGGCTACATGGCATTAAATCAATAGCTATATTATTGTTATTATTGTTCATTGTGAGTGAATTCCCGCCACCTGCAGTGGTGTGTGTGTGTGTGTGTGTCTGTCTTTTTCAGTTGTCATCTTAAGTCTTTCCTGAGATCTTTATGGTGTGTTTGTGGTCGATACCCTCTCCTTGCAGTGAGAAATGTTAACCTTTCAGATCGCCACGAAACAGTTTATTTGAGTCTGACAAGTGCAGCAATTAATCACATATATATGTGGTTCACTGGCTTAACTCAGGCTTGAAGTCATGTGGTTAATAGCTGCATAGTATGGAAAGGCTGAGACAGAGATGAATGATGACGGTGCGCTGATTAAAGCAGATACAGTTGACCTGGGGCTGCAGGTTTATCCAGGTTTATCCCGTAGTGACTTTGCTCTATACTAAACGTTTACATAAGGAGGAAATCAGGGGAGCTGCCCAAATGAAGTTCTGGCTTCCAAACATCTAATCAGGGAAGAAAAGTTTTGTAAATCTTAAATTAAATTATGCATACCAGTTCTTTTATGACCAGTGCAACTGCTGTGAGTCATTCATACAAAACTAAACAAAAACAACTCATTATAAAGCCTAAAACTAAGACAGCTTTACCTGAAAACTTTCAAAAGAACAAAAGAAAGTTGGGGGCCTGAGGGGTCATTATGCAAACCACCCATTCTAAAACTGAAAAGACTGTAGAGACTGTCTCTTCCAACTCCACCTTGAGCCACCTACCCCTCCCACCCCCTGCCTCTACTGATATATTTAAGGCTGTGCATCTTGAATTGGTTTGATCAGCGTGGGCTCAGGAGCATAAACAATTTAGCAGCCAGACTTAACAGACCACACATCTTCTAAACACATTCACCCTCAGATTCATAGGTGAGCATGTGTTGTTTTGGCCTGTGAGCAGCAGCAGGAGGTTTAATTCATGCTTTTTGATGCAGATCGTGAACTGGCAGTGGCGTAGTTTTATTCTAACTTTCCAGATGGAGAGACGATCTTTCAGTTTCCATCTTAACAAATTATAATGATAAAAGTAAGATAAACTAATTACAGGAACATTTCCATTTAGTAGCTGTTCCAAATATTGTGTACTTTTTCCCAGCAGATGGGTTTGTCTAACTCTCTGAGCACTTCAAGGTTTTAGATGTTAGCTTAAAGGAAGTGAAGGTAAGAGCATCAGGGATCTTGTTAAAATGAACCACAATTATGTATGATGTATAATTGTTAAGAGGTAGAATTAGGACCATCCCCTCCCCACCTCACCCTGATTCAACTTTTGTTTTTTTGAAATGTACTTAATCTGACCTAGCTTGCATCCTTGCCTAAAAGCAACAGTGAGTCATAGATCAGAAACACCTACACTAACATCATTCCTTCGGACTGTGCATGTTCAAACACAGGATACAACAACTCTCTGACTAAATACCTACCTACAAGATTACAGTGTGGCGCAGTTGTAAATTGTCTAAATTTTTAGCCCTCGATTCACCTACAGTAGCAGTGTGCTAATTTTCCAGCTGTAATATTCTTGCATCTGCGTTTGATGCAGATCCCAGTGGAGCAGAATGAGAATGTGGAGAGCCCAGGCACACCGAGCTGCTCACTGCAACTCTGTCTGGGGTGTTGACAAGAGGTCTGACATCATTAACATGCCTAAATGAAATGGAACTTAGGTCTTTGCCTTCCTGCTTGGCTCATGGCACCAGCAGTGATATGAATGGTTGTGGTTTTGGTGGTGCACTATCTAGAAGGCGCCTGCAGTATCATGTAGACTTTGTAACTTTTGAGACGGCTTGATTTTATGTACTAAACTTATACTGTACATACTGATGCACTTACCACACTGTAGACATGTAAACAAAACCCAGAAACTGCTTATCACTGATGTCTGCATCATCTATCACAGTCTGAGTTGATTATCTTATGGGATATGATAGTACACTGAATCTTTTATGTTACAATGTTTCACCTATTTCGTATTTTTGACACTGCTTTATGAGGCTTCACAAGTGTGGAATGTTAGATAGTGTGAGCCACAACAGTTCTGACTAGAAAACAAACAAAGCCACCGGCTATTTTATTATTTTAATAAGGCACTCATGTTTTTTTTTCTCATTTAATATTCAGCTGTATCAAATTCAAAGCCTGGTTTTTGCTTTTCTTAAAAACACTACATTTTAAAAGGGATGTCAAATATTTGTTCTATTTCATCCCTGTTTTGTAGCATAGTTGCATGTAAAGACCCCCAGGTTATGGTGGGAAGCCTGAGTTTCTAATTAGAGAGGAAAATGTACCCTGTGAATGACATCACCTGCCTCGTGGCACTGTGTTTAAGGAGTGTGTGTTGCTGCACAGCAGCTGGTTTTAGACATTTGATGTTCACAACAGTGTGAGACTTCAAATATTCACACAGAACCCGTCAGGCTTATAATTCAGCTTTATTGCTCCTTGTCGCCTTGTTTTGGCCACTGTGCTGACAGACTCTGGGAACTTCCTCACCAACTGTTATCAGGGGGAACAGTTGAAAAAGAGGAAGAACTTATGAAAAACTCAACTTATCAGCTACATCCAGCACTAAATCAGCAAACTCAGGCAGGCATCCTATGACAAAGTAGTACCCCCTCTTACACATGACCACTGGCTGTAATGAAAAGTAAAACCCACCATCTATATGCCAAGCTAGTACTGTAGTACTTCTTTTGTTTTGTAAACACTGTAACATAGAATCATATTCACTGAAGTAGTAATTTGATAAGCAAAGACTTTTTTCTGAATATCTGAGCCTACGTAACTTTTTGGAGTGAAACATTTGGCTTCTTGGAAGAATTAAAATGACCCTTGAGAGCTCAGCATTTGCACCAAATGCTCACAGGTAACCTTGGAACCACAGCTGATACAATCATTGGTATAATCAGTTTTGTCATTCTTTGGGGTCTGAAGTCAGTTTCTGCTGTTACAGCACCCCCATCTCCATGGACTCATAACTCAATCCATAATTCATTGTGGGCAACAAAATCATGAAACATGAGCTGACAGATCTCAGTCTCCTGACACTCCCCTGTGTGTAGGTGACAGCTGTGAGAGCAGCCTCTCTCCCCACTGCTCTCACATCCCCATAATTGTTCACAGTCTGACCAGGCGCCTCTGTAGCTCTGCCACATCCCATCACACTCAAGCACGTCGTGCTGTGTTTGCTCAACCGTGAGAAGGATGACACAGGCCTGGACATTCCCTTCAACACAGGAGGGGACCGTCGACACAGCTCCACAGACTCTTCTGGTTCCTCCAGATGTTTTCTGATTCTGACAGGAGCAAGGGAGAAGAGGAGGGGAGAAGGAGATATGGGACAAAAGGAGAGGTCTCTTTCTGTGGCACTTGGGGTGGGGGTGACATGCGAGCAGGTCGGTTGATTGGAAATGAGAGAAGACAGCTGGCAGGTTCAATGGAGGTTAACAGCTAAGCATAGATGGCAGTGAGGAAAAATAGAAGAGCTCAACTGAGGGTCTTCACGTGAGAGATTTTTGGGTGGTTCTTTTCTTGTATTTTGAAATTTTTAGGAGAACTTAGGCTTGTTTAGTTTGTGACATCTCACACTGAATATTTAGGAGCATTCATATATATACTTTGAAAACATCTTTTCCCAATCAGCTTCTTATTTTGAGTGATAGGCTATTACCTGAACATACAGGTTTAGTAGTTTTGGTAATTTTACTCTAAACATTTTGTATTTTTGTCAGTGGTGTGAAGTGGGCATAACTCCACTGGAAAATAAAGTCATGTTACATATTTCTGTGATTTATTTAAAACATACTCTGATTAACAGTTTAGGTGAGTGTGTAACTGGTAAATCTACTCTGTAATAGGTATGATTTTTTTGATCTTCCAAACTTAAACTTTGGATGTTATGTATTCCTGAATATTTATTATGATAGAGAAATATGTTTTCTAGCTGAAACTGTTAAAATGCCCTCCAAAAACTCTAATAACTATAGGAGTTGTGCCTCAAAAACAGGTTTGGATGATGCATCCAATAAACTAGGGGTGCGATATTTGTAAAAGCTTCCATTAAAAGGAGTGTAAGTGCGTCATATTTTCATCAGCCTACATGGCCCTGGTAAAAACCTGAGCATTGCTCAGCTGTGCAGAGAGGAGCAAATCGATGTTGGCACATTTAAAGTGGTAAAGAGTATGTAATGACACAGCTGGGGGTGTTGGATGGAGTTTGGCGCTAGAGTCACAGATGACCCAGTGTTTGGGGACAGAGCACAGCTGAGCAGCTAAAGCTAACAGCCCCATCACAAGTCCTACAAATTAGTGTTAACTATTAACTGTTAACATCAGCGACATGTGTTTAGAATACAAGTGTTGCGGCCTTTTGGCAACCTAGTGTGTCTCTGTGAGAAGAGGGTGGAGTTACACAGATGTTACACCAATAGTCTTTCTGGGAGTTCTGTGTTGGCTTTGCTCACTTGTGCACCCTGCTTTCTAAGTATCACTCATGTCTCCTCTGTGCTGTCCAGCTTTTCATGCATTTCATTCTCAGTCTTAAAACAAAACCTAGAACTAGTGGATTCCCTCCTCTGCTTCTTCTGTCCATCATGGTAAAATGAATTTTATTGCGATGGGATTTTTAGTCATCTCAGATACAGGTACACAGGTGGATAATTTAACACCACTACGTCTTGGCATTGTGTTTTCTCTTTGCACTATTCATTGAAGTGAAGCAGACATATGCCTGGCAGAGTGAAAAACATGTCGACCTGGTGAAATAAAACATCTGGCAGCTTGCCAGGTAGTGCAGCCTCTCGGAGAATTCACACCAGTTGAGAGCTTAATGAGGGTTCAAAGTGTGACTACAGGTCTTCATAAATTAAAACTGTGGGAGAGGGACGTGCCCAGATTTATGCCTCTGTGCCATACGGCAAAAACAACTTCAGCACAGGCTTCTTTTATGGGGGGGTGGGCTGTGTTAGCTTCGGTTGCACAGTGCATTTCCAGTTCATGGCAGTGCCTCAGTAGGTCACTGCGGTTTGTACTGCTGGTCACATAAGCCAGCCTGGCATTGAGCACTGGTCATAAATTACAAAACAGCTCTGTCCAGAACTGGGATGTCTGCTTGATGTAGCCCTGAACTGGATGCTTAATATACAAACTTAACTCTTTTGCACACACCGCATTATCTTCTCCCACACAAACAAAAGACACATGCACACAGTAATTGCCTTTAGCCAAAGAAATGTGTCTTTTTTGACAAATAATTTCATTAATTTTACTGAACATGATTTTTTTCTCTCTCTGATCTTCAATCAAGCCCAAGGTGCACGGCTGCCGGAGTTGGAATTGCAGGTCAAGTGACATATCAGTGACATACTGCACGCATCCATTTGTGCCTCTATACTGTACTATACTATAGATGCGGGGGGGGTTAAAGCTTAAAGTGGTGAAGAATCACATTTCTGCAGGTTTGTTGTTCAACATCTGTTTGATGAAACTGCCCTCTGCTCAGCTGTGTGTGTGTGTGAGAGAGGAGTGCAGCCCCTCCCTCCTCTGAACAGAGACCGACAGCAAACAATACAGTGGAAAAGAGAAACAGAACAGCCTGCATCGAGGTTATGCTGGGTTAAGGCCAGTTGAACAGCTTGTTAACAGCTTGAGTATCTATTTTTGCTCTCTCCAAAAGTATATTCTACTAAAGTATACTGGTCAATATTTTTGTGTCTTGTTAAATGACACGACAGATTAGTTGACTTACTGAGTAAAAATGAGGGGAAACCCAACCACACACACCTTTATGCAGTTACACACACAGTCTGTCTTTGGATCCTTGGCAGTAATTATTTGGTTGTTGACTTTGATGATACATTTGCACAGTTTTTATTCGAGGATGCAGGTGTACGTCATCTCCTTGTAAGTGCAGGAGTTCACCCATCAATAGTTCACTCATCGACAGTGAGGTCTCGCAGCTTAACATTCCTGGGCTGTGAGGCTGGCCCAGATGTCTCCCTGTTACAGCGTGGATTATTAGGTCTCCTGACACAGTGCACCTGGTGGACACATCAGCAGAGTGATTTTTAAGATAAAAAAAATGTTGTCATCATTAACTAAAAACCTAAGATATAGTTTATGTAAAATGTTGGGCAGAGTTTGGGAGGGCAAGTTCTAACTTTCATAGGTAAAGACTGTGTACGGTTCTCTCTGCTTTAAACCTGAAGCTGAATAAAATATTACAGGTCAGAGCTGTTTAGTTATCAGCTGTAACAGCACTCTTCCTGGACCCTTAGCTGAGAAGAAGTAGGAACTTGCCCAGCCTCTGATAAAAGCAAGAATAAATGTGAATGTTATCTCAGCAGACGTTATCTGTGTTTGCACTGCATGGGCGTTACGGTGTGGATAAAGACCTGACACACGGGTTGGTCGTTATAGGTTGACTAAATACAGTAGTATGAATTTTATTTAAAAAAATAGCTAATAAGCTGATTAGATGAACAGCTTGCAAGTGACTTGGCTTTAAAGGTGATTAGACTATTAACTAATTTACTGGCTCATTAGCAGTTTTATTTAAAAGGCTTTTGCTTATTGTGTAGAAAATTCTGCTTTGTAGACTTCTCTATATTTATCCCAAAATGTTTCCCTGTTTAGTGTTTGAATACAAATCAAATCAAATCAAATTTTATTTGTATAGCGCCAAATCACAACAAAAGTCATCTCAGGACCCTTTACAAAGTAAGGTCTAGACCTTACTGTTATCAATATTGTTACATAGGGAAAACCCAGCAAATCCCCCTTGAGCAAGCACTTGGCGACAGTGGGGAGGAAAAACTCCCTTTAACGGAAGAAACCTCCAACAGACCCCGGCTCTTGGTGGGCGGCCTTCTGCCTCGACCGGTTGGGGTGAGTGGATAGAGGAGAGACAAAAGAAG
>NW_018127891.1:493455-528817 GCF_001952655.1 Monopterus albus | reverse complement strand
TTTGAAATGTGAACAGGCAGGTGATGCTCCGTGGACATTCGTTTGGAGCTACGACTCTTGCGAACTGTCACCCAGTGAGATCGCGGCTGCTCGGGAAGCTGTGGGGGGCGGCTAGTTTGGGCTAAGTTACGTCTAGGAGGCTCCACACCGGCTACATGGGCATAGCTAGCTGGCCTATTCTCCATGGTGTGGAGCTGCGCTTCTAAGTCTATGAGCCTCGCCTCCAATGCTGCTAGCATCTGACATTTATTACAAGTACTATTATCGCTAAAGGAGGCAGAGGAATAACTGAACATGCAACACTCCGAGCAAGATAAAGGAGGAGAGGAAGAGGGGGAAGCCATTGCTCTCGATTAAGCTACTAGCTTAGCTAGCTTCTAAACTAGCCGACCTAAAGTAGCAAGTTAAATTTGGTAGTTAGCAAGAACTTCTGCAACACAAGTACTTACAGAAAATAAACTAAATGGATTATAGCTGTAAGAAAATAAATGTTTGTTCATGTAACTTTAAGTCAACTTTAACTCTTTAATTAAGTGGAGGCTGCTGTATAAACAAACCCTGGATGACAATATAGTAAAACAGAGAAATACTACGTATGTTTTCATAGGAGAACTTATAATTGTTGGCAAATACTGTACATGAATAAACACTTTAAAATCTTTATATATCTGCTTACAGCTACATTATAGTTTGAAATATATGAAATAGAAGGGACTTTGAATGCTACACAATAATGTTCAGATTTAAATGATATAAAGAAAAATGTCCAGTTTCACAAATCAATCAATATCAATATCAATCAATAGGCCAATGAGCTTATTAGGTAATTACTAGGCAGCTTATTAGCTGATTGTAGCTAGTTAGCTAATAGGATAATTAGATTGTAGCTGATTTACTAGCTATTACTCCTAAGCTTCTGTGATTACAAGGAGTAGAACTCCCCCACCACACCCCCCAGCAAAAGCCTGGCCCTCTGTGGTCTGCTGAAGAACGCTGCACAAGTCTGGCTGCTCCGACCTGTGGTTCCATCCCTCAGCTGTTCCTTATATTCATTTACTTTGAATAACAAAAGAGTGCCAGCAGTGAGTTAAGAGGCCATCTTGTCCATTTTATGGTTTGGGAGGAGGCCTGTTTAGCTTGAGGGTCCCTTAAGTCCTTATAGGTGGCCCACTGCTGCTCCACATGAATGTGAAGAAAGTCCCTAGGTAGCTGCTAACCGTAGATCAAGCAGCTAATGGCGCTGAAGACCTCACAATGGCCATAGGATTTATAATGTGCTGCCAGGCTTCATCTTTGAAGGGACAGTAGCCTGTGTGTCCCATGGCCCCATCTCTTACATTTTACTGTCACCATGTTGTTATTTGTCCTTTTCTCTTTCTGACTAATGGGGCAGACCAACCAGGTCAAGACTTATCTGTGGACCTGGAAGAGGACCATTGTTGTGGCTCATTTAAAATAGCAAAGAAAGGCCGGTGTGCCTCTTTGCTTGGAGGATAGAAGGAGACACCGCCTTCTCTTTGCCCAGCCCCATAACAGACTTCTTCAGGTCTGTAGTGCTGGTTAATGACCAAACTAGACAAAGTCATGCATCACGGTTCATTAGACTCCTGTGCTTTATATTCACACTGTAGACACTCAATGTGCACAGATGCTTCGCCATGACATCTCTGAATTAACTTTGGTTGATGTTTGAACACTGAGACATTTCAGTCCATTAGTGATGATTGTTACTGTGTCATTCTTAATAGTGGTGCCAGATGGTTGTATAAAGAATGTGAGTGATGCAAGACGACATAGAAGAGAGGAAAGAAGTTAAATATGGCCAGTTGGCTCCTTGCCAGCAGCAGATGGTAAGCACACATCAGGTAACATGTGCAATTCCCAAGAGCCTCAAAGGTGGTCCTTGTGAATTTATTAACTTCTTATCTTATGTTTACCTCTGTGAATTTATAATTCATAATGGAACTTCTGTTATTCTTTTGATCTGAGGCCAGATGGTTTTTTGCTGGATATGCCCAGTGAGCGTAGATGAAGTTATTCGTCTGTGAGCTTTCCTGAAGCAAACGATTCCTCAGTTTTTTTAGACCTTAGCTTCTTTTTGGGGCACCGTATTCACATCAGAGAAATAAGCTGAACAGAACAGCATTTTTTCACTGTTAGACACAGGTGTGCATATGAAACACTGTAATAGATAATAAAACTGACATGTGACTTGTTCTGTGTTCTCATGGGGCCTAATGCAACTGGCCTGAACATTAAAAGGAAAGGTGAAGTACATGGCCCCTTCCCATGACAGCTCTCTATCAGGGCTATCCCCAAGTATCTTGATATAGCATGACACAAAACATCTGGTCCAGTTTAGCTCTATGGGCCCGTCTTATTTAATTCACCCCTGCAGGGTGGGCCATCCCCAGATGACACATGAGGGGCAGGAAAGACAGTTTTATTCTTAAAGAACAAGGTGATATTAGCTTAGTCATCTGGAAACCCTAGTTGGTTGGTACTTGCATTTTGGTGACATTTTGGGTTTTTTTTTGTCCACATGTCCTAGAGAACAGCAACACACTCAACTACCACCACTACCAAATCTGGCAAATGCGCCTATTTCCTGCAGTAACTGACAAGTATCTCTATATTCATTCTTCACATAACTACTTCCATTCTTTTTTGTGTGCAACAGGCATGATTTAAGGAGAAACTGTCCAAAACAGTATGTCTTATCCTAATTAGAACAACCTGACCTTTTATTATAAATCTTTAAGTTTTGACCAGTTTAAATAAAATGTGATTTTTCCTTCTTAGATTGTTGCATTTGAATAGTTTCAAATTCCAGAGGAGCCAAAACTCCACAATTTCTTTAGAATAAATTTGGGCATTCAGAGGGTTCAGAACAAGGTCATTTTTATGCAGGAATGTTTTTCCTTTTTTGCCTTCCCTATTTGGGAAATGGTGACCCCCCTCCCCTACAAGATTCATTTTCATAACCAAGGCATCTTGTAACATCAATTTGTGTTGTTCTAAGTTACAAACAAAAATTTGAAGATTCAGATAAAGAGAAACGGTGGACACACAGGGTGTACACAGTAAGAGTGACAGAGTAGGGAGGGAAATGAAAGGGTAAGGTTGCCCTGTGGCATATACAGGAGAGAAAGAGGAAAGGAGGGCAGGGAAGTGCAGAGGAATGAAAGGCACAACGATAGGAAGGAAACAGTAGGTGGGTAGAAGGGAAGAGCTTAGAGGCTAATGACAACCTCCAGTGAAAATACAAAGGAGGCTGTGAAACATGAGAGAGATTCTTCAGCCTTCTCATGGTTTTCACAAGCCTCCAGTTCACAGGAAACAGTGCTGGGTACTAATTTGGTTCACTACAGTCAGTGGACCTAATGGTGGCTGCTGTTCTCGTGTAAATCTAATTTGGTTTTCTCAGTTCACCATCTCTCTGTGTGTGTGAATATGTGTAACCTTTTCATTATGTGTCTTTCTTTGTTTTGCCATTTTATTAATTTATAAAAATTCCTTTATATCAATGCCTGTCTATATTTAGCACTGTTTCTTCTTAGGACAGTGTGTCCCAAACATCCAACAGCAAGCACGGTCACTCACATTTAGTCATGTGATGTCTGAGATAGTACTCAGAGCATGCAGTAACCTCAGAAAGTAGTTGTTTCCTCCAAGCCCTTAATGTCAGATTTAATAAATGCACACTAGCATTAAGAGTAGGACCAAAGAAAATATGTTAGGAGCAGGGCAAATATGGATGTCTTACCCATTTTGTTGTGGATTTTAAGGTTATGACTGTTGGGTCAAGAGGGCTGCTGTATCCATATTGTCCTTAATATATGATTTGGCATCCTTTCCCCCATTCCCCTGCACTACAAAGCCAACTTCAGAATTAACAACTGTATTTAGGCTCCTACTGCAACAATCCCTTTTAATGCTCCAATAGCATTAGCTTGCCACATTTCCATTTTTAAACTCAGATGTGGAACAGATTGTTCCAGAAAAAAGGTGTCTAATACATACCCTCACCACAGGCCCTTTTCCTTCTCATTTTCTACCCATTTTACTTGTTTTATACCCACATTCTCCCTATCCCACACCTGTTGTGGCACATTTTTTTCAGAATTCTACCTAAACAATGGTCAACTTTCCAGAACTCTAACAGACCTACCATCTGGAAAAACTAACTAGCTTGCTGTTTCCCCCTTCCCCAGAGAATTCATATTGCCATTTACTCTGTGGGGGAGTGCAGAGGCTGAACAAGTTAGAGAGTAATGTAGGTCACTTTCTCAAGTGTCAATATTAGTTTAACATTTAGTAGTAATAGGAAGAACTGATTAGAGCTATAATCTAAGTGAGGTGTCAAATAACTCTTAACTTTTAAAAGTGACCCAATAATTTTCATACATGTGCTGCATGATTTAACTTGCAGACACCTTGCTGGTAATTTGTTGACCTACAGATGTTTTTAAGCTTGGTTTAACATTGTAGTGCTGTGTAAACAGCCATGTTATTTTGGTTCAAATGTTGTTAATGACCTTTGCTCATCATTCTGCCATTTGTTTACTATCGTATAACTCAAGAGTATGTCAAGATTTAAGACAGATGACTAGGGTGGGTTTGCCACCATCGCTGCCATCCTTTAGCTTGTACTAACTGTACTAAGGTTTCTTGTTGTTTTACATGTTGTGAGGGAAAAGCCAAAATAGTATTTGATAACCCGTGAAGAAGACCTGAGGGAGCAATAATATAACACCCTCCTGCTGTCTAGCACAGCACCAGGAGCATTTATGTCTCCAGATGGACTCTTAACACATTTGGAAGAGAGGGGAATGAAAAAGGCACCTCCTAAGTTTTGAATGTGTTCTTTGCCTGTCCAGCTAACACACAGCAGACGCTGACTGGTTTTGTGTGCACGTGAAACAGATGCAGTATAAGAGAATGACTTGATTATTTGCAGCCTAACTGTGCATACTGCCCTTTTTCATTCACAGGGATTGCTCTCATTGCCTCCTGCTCGCACACATGCACAACTAGAGCAGATACACAAATATAGCCATGACCACATGTACATACACACATTCATGCATCATACATACATGCATTCATAGACATGATAACAGAGCTGGCATGTTTTTCAACTATAAATAGTCATTGGGTAAAGCTGTCCTGTTATAAGCACTTGCCGCCTCCTTCCTCTCTGAAATCTTCATATAGCATGAAACCTAGACATGAAAGCTCTCTTTTTACAGAACACAGAATTAACCCAGACCGTGGCAGCCTGTTTCACTGCATCATGCTTGGTTCAAAATGTAATTTAACTTTTGTAGTGTTTTGTTAATTCAAAGAACATGCTGTTTAACTATGACTATGAATGAGTTATAGCTTCAGAAGTGTACCGGTTTACTTAAGCAGCACTTCAGGCTGTTTACCTTAGAGCAGCTTGTTCAGCTTTGCAGTGGCTGCTTGTTTAAAACTTTAAAGAGGTCAACTTCATTTATGCCTCAGAAAACTATCAGTTCTCTGACAGATTTCTGCCTCTTGAGGTTGTTGTCATGTCATATCAATGCAATAGTTGTAACTGGTGCTGAGACAGTTTGATTATGAAAGCACCACTTTTCAGAAAACATTAAAATACATTTATATCCACAATATAATTGTCCAGGCTTTTTCTTCTTGCCATGTTTCCTCATTAATTTGCAATTCAGTAGGTTGTATTTGGTGCTATTTCCTTTAAAGCAAACTTACCTAATTATTGTCTGTGCAGAAAAAAGTTATACAGTTAAAGGCAGCATGTCATCATCCTGTCTGAACAACAAACACTGTTCTATCCATTCTTCTTTCTTCCACCACTCACAGGATGCTGCACTAGTGGCTAGACATTGTCCTCTAACAAGTAAACAGAAATGGAAGGAGAGACAAAAAAAATCCTTGGACAGGAAACATTGCACCCGTGTCTTTTGTTTGTTTATGTGATTTTTATGTGTTCATATGTATGAAAATGCTCAGAATACTGTGTTCAGTGTACAAGGAGAGTCACATTTGGCCTAAGTGATTCACAGGATGTTGTTAGTTCAGCCACAATGTGAATGTAACCTATAGTTGAACCTTTGCCTATTTAATCACTGATTGTTTACTTGAGTGTCAGCTACATGTCTAAAAGAATCGGCATATTGTATATAATATATACAGTTGTATGGTAGAGGGTTATTAAATGCTTATACATGCCAGCTCTGCAGTGCTGCCCACTCCAGACATGTAATTCTCTCCAGCTTTAAATAAGCACAATGTTAGCTGAGCTGTCCTTCCTGCCATCTGGTCTCTGCTGTTTAACTAAAAGCACTCTTTCTCTCTCTGTGTCTGTCTCTTACAGGAGTCCACCCAGGTGACTAGGACCCGATCTACATCTCCCTGGTTTGTCCATCAACAAACTAAGTGCCTCGGTGCCGGCCACCCTCAGGTCACCTCAACCATGATGGGCGCCAAACAATAAAAGTCTTGACCCAGTGTCCCCCAGACAGCCTGCACAAAGCAAATATTTGAGGCCATTGTATCTCTCTTTTTTTGGAAAAGATCAGTGAAGGGTGTTGTTGGGAGACAGAAAGAAAAAGAAAAGTGGGGGAGGAAAAGTAGTCCTTTCAAAGTGCACTCTGCTATTTCTGCTGCACTGTGGGCAGGCAGCGTCTCATTTGGGAGAGCTCTTGGCCGACAAAAAAAGGACTTCCCTGTGCCCTGCCTATCCCAATGCCTGTGTAAATACTGGATAAAGATATCAATTTGTCTGGGCCGAACATCGCCCAACAAGGCGAGTTATCTACAAGGCAAGTTATCTATAAAAAACACAGTGACAAGCTTCAACTCTGTGGTGTCTTGAGGTGCTACCTATGTATTAACCCTGAAGGAAGATTCACAGCTTTGAGAACAGGAATGAGAGTCACAGACTTCTATGCTTAACCCCCTTTTCAAACACCATAACTAATTTTGAACAGCAGATTTCTGTTTAGACAGCCATTTGAGGGCTGTAGTTTTAATGTCTTTCCAAACTGGTGAATAAACATGAAGCCCCTAACACCAATTGGATCCCCATCACCTCTGAGGCTCCTCAACAAGGGTCCAGACTACCTGCGCAGGCAGATAGATGGTGGAGGCCACGGCCGCTCCATCAGTGCAGTGGAGAGGCTTGAGGCGGACAAAGCCAAATATGTTAAGAGCCAGCAGGTGATCAACTCCAAGCAGGAACCTGTACTGGCACCTTGTGCCACTCCACCACCACAGCCCCGGAGAGCTGCTGCCACCCCTGGGAGCCTGACGCCTCAGCTTTTCCCTCGCAGTTCATCCAACACCCCCTTCTCTACACTCTCTGGCTCCTTTACTTCGAGAGATGAAAATGAAAATGATGACTCTAGAAAGGAGAACCGACACATTTCTGTTGATGTTGAAGCACATAACAGGAGCAATGTGAACAATGTAATGCCTTCCAGCCCCAGGACACCTGGAAATAACACCTTGGTAGCACCACACAGTGCTCCTGTGCTCAGAAGAAGTACAGGCAAACGCATGCTGAGGCCAGATTCCCTTGTCATTTACAGACAGAAAAAAGAGTGCAAGAGCCACAGTGGAGCAGCAGTGGGAGAAAACAATAACATGGAAGTGAAGGGCTACAGTTTTGTCCGCCGCCTCTTCCAGGGCTCCATGAGAGAGAAGAGTAGTGAAGGTGAGAGCAGAATCCAGAAGATGGTGATCAGGGAAGAAAAAGCACCATTGCGGGATGGAGACTCCCGTATGTCTTGGACCAATGACAAAGACGCTACAGATGGTGGACCAGGGAGTAGGAGATCTAGTAAAACTGACCAAGAACGCAGTCCAGGTTTTGTACCCAGCCCTGGGTTTAGCTGCATGCTTGAACAGACTAACAATGGATTTACAAACTGTGCCAGTGTTAGAGTTAAAGATAGTATCACCAATGGCAACCACTCAAGTAACCATGATGACGAAAATGATCCGTGGAAGCGGGCATCACCACCAGCACCCAGAAGGCTGTTTGGGGAGTTGCACCGTTCAAAGTCAGACGTCAATCTACGCTGCTCAGTAGCAATAGCAATATCAGAGCAGGAGCATTTCTTTGACTTCTGCGGGTTGGACGTGGACATGATAGAACGTTTGGGTCGGGAGAATTTCCTCTCTGCGGCCAGCTCCATAGACACACTCTCACTGGCACTTCGCAGCGTGGGTGGGGAGTGCTGCGGTGGCTCAGATCCCAGTGAGTTCTCCCGCCACTCAGGAGATGGGCTGTTTCAGGATGAGCTGGCCGAGCAGCTTCCTGCTGGTGTGTCAATCATAGAGAGAAATGCTCGTGTCATCAAGTGGCTTTACAGTTGTAAGAATGCAGCTCAAGAGGGCCCCAAAGAGTCTACTGTTTAATATAGGGACAAGGAACCATGTGCCACGGGGTGCTGAGGGTCTGCAGGTGTCATTTCTAACTAAAGAGTGTAAACCAGGGAATCTGTACACATTCATCCAGTAAGAATCAGTTAGTGAAATCGCAAAAGATTTGGGTCTGCAGACCTTTACCCTTTGTGTAGAAATTTGCTGCTTAAAGAAATTTGAAATATAACAATGATACCCTCTTGAATTTCACAAACATTTAGTAATGGCTGTGATTACATTTTGCACCTTCACAGCAGAGAAGCAGAGCTTTCCTGGCAAAACTGCCAGAAAAATTATTTTTGTTTTAAATTTCAGATGAGAGTTAGTTGTGGTCAACTTGGTGTTTGTTTCAGCTGCACCGAGGCTGAACGTTCCACGGCACATAGTTACTTTTAGTCCCTTGTTCACCCTGACTCCAAAGAGAATGATTTTTTTTTTTCCAAATGAGAAGACTGCTACTGCTTATCTCATGTCAAATTGATATGTTGTATTTATAGATTCTCTTGAAGTATTGTGTTGGTATAGACTGACATAACTGGTGAATAGATCTACTTTTTCCCAGCAAAATGTTTGTGTGCATGTGTGTGTGTGTATGCATTGCTGTCTTCTACATTTGTACCTTCTGTTCAGTTCTTTGGTTACAGACAGATTCAGAACTGAGCTGCAATCAGCCCATGTGACCCCTCATAAGGCACATAAGTGTATGTTTGTCATGACAAAATGGACACAGTTAGTATCTCTGACACCAGTGCTCTCTCTTAATTAATTTAAAGTGGAAAACCACGAAGCTATGCTTTTGCTCTAAACTGGAAAACTGTTGTGTGAGTGTGAAGTGAACCATGAGTACCTCATTTGGATCTGTCCCAGTTTAGTTTGATTTGCTTTTTTTTTTTACTCTTTAAACGCAGGCGTTGGAACAGTGAAGTACCCCTGTGGGGTTGTTAATGCACTGAACTGGACAGAGAGAGGAAATGAAAGAGAAAAATATAGCTATGACTCAAAGATTCATCTCTTGTAACATTGAACACTGAGCTGTATTCAAAGGAGCGCCTAGATTTGTGGAAGACAAGGCCAATAATTTTCTTTAATTTCATCTCATTTTCCGAACCCTACAGTGGCCATACACTGTCGAATATTCACTTGTGATACAGTCATTGATTTTCACAGCTAATGCTTTGTGCCTGTTCAGCCTTCGTGACTGTGTAAGCTATAGCGCTGCAGAAATAAGGCAAAGGGAACAACAGCCTGTTAATGGTCAATCCTGTGAGAGCAAAATTGGACTTTGGTGAACACACATGTACACACAGAATTTAAATCTCTTTAAAAAAAAAACTATTAAGCATGAAGGAAAATCTCATAAAATAATATATTCACCTCCAAAAGAAAAGGAACTCAAGTCGTCTGCCAAATGTGGTCACATTTACCATCTGGCAGTTTACAGATGTTCAACCTCCCCAGCTGTTCCATCAGCCTGTTTTACATCAAAACAAGCAGAGAAGGCTGAAGCTGCCCTCCTTTCTCTGATAACCACAGCTCCCTCGCTTCATCCATCCTTCGGTGATTTTCACTTTATCTCCAGGAAAGGTCATCTCCATTGCTTGGCCTGGAGGATGCCACAGAAATATGAACTAGAGGTCTCTCAAGTTATGTGGAGGTTACATTCTAGTCTGAATCCAAGGACACATTATAATTGTACATGTGATGAATTAACACGATTACTTAGAACCTTGATATGTTTTTTGTTCTGTACTCAATACGAACATGGCACGCACCTGAAACTCCATCAAACTGGATTTATTATTTGGCTGTTTTACATCTCCCCATTAAAAACTGATTGGTTGCATATTTACAAAGTTGCTCCATCAGTGCTCAATCTCTTTTTCTTTTCATATATAGGAGATTTTGTTTTATTACAGAGATGTTTATGTAAGAAATCCACACCAAAATAAACAAAAATAAAGAAATATTTGTGTAAATGTCATGTCTTTATTGTCTTTGTTATGTCTTCTTCTCTTTTTTTTTTTGGTCGATTTTGGAAAAATTACCGCTCAGCGTCTAAATTCACTATGCACCTATAGCTGCTAATATTATAAAGCAGTAAGAAAGAAAATATTTGTATTTATAAATGATCCTTAAAAGGATTATAGCATTTGGTATTCAGTAAAAAATACTATGGAGAAAAGAGCTCAAGATCTGAAGAAAAGGCTGTGACTGTGATATGTTGTCTAATCTTGTTAGAGGGTTATGGCAGACTGAGTCAGTGTTGTGACGGCGTCTCGTCCTTGACTTTTTGTTGCCTCCCTCCACCACATCTCGTCTCATTTTTCCCATTATCTCAAGTGGCTATGCGCTAATCCTTTTAGCATTCCCTGCATACTATGCTCTTGAGTGAGCTGCAACAGGTTGTGTTTATAGACAAGGAGACCTCTGTGTGGCCTGATGCTATGTCTACGCCTTCCAAGCTGACCCTCCACCCTGTCTGCAGACTCCTCCTGACACTGACTCTTTTCTCCTTTTTAGCCCCAGGTCAGCTTTTGTTTCCACATGCAGCAGCTCACAATGGATTTAAATCTCAAGGTGAGAAATTCACTGGTTTTTATTTTAGGGTGACAACTGAATCCCTAAACTGGAAATCAGAGCACGAGTCTTAACACTGACAGTGAATTGGTGCCTGAGTATTTTTAACATGTATAAAACTAGAAGCAGTAGGTGATTAGCTTAGCATAAAGACTGAGAGAGCAGCTAGTCTGGCTCTGCATTGCTCAAAGTTAAAGGATAAAATAGGCCTATCAGCCCCACTCTTGTTCACCAAGAAGTAAAATGCAGCTTCAATTAAACAACAACTTGTTAATTGGTGAACTTCTGTGATGCCAGTAGACAGAATGTTTAACCTGTGGAGAGAGCTTGTCTTGAGTCTTGGTGCACTAGGCTAATCACTGGCTCTTGGTACACTAATCCTTTAAGATATTAAAATGAGCTTTATTACAGCTGTGACAAATGTGAGTTACAACATTTCTCCACATCCCTGTCTGGCTACAAGTTCCATTGTTCACTGGAGCAACTCCAGGATTTATTCACTTTTTTATTGAAATGACTGCATAAAATTCACAAATAAAAATGTTGTTTTATTTTAAAGACTTTCACTTTAAAGCAGCCCAAAATAGTTTGAGGGCATTTAAGAATACAAACATCTGTTATGCAGATGCTGAGACAGCATTTTGCTGGTAGGTTGTTTCTTCAGATAGCCTTAAATTCTGTAAGTTTCAAATAGTAACACATACAAAAAAACGAATGTCTTTATCCCGCACTTCCTTTCCCTCTGTCTTTCCCATAGAGGAAGAAACAATAGCCCTCCTGTGTGACTGTGTCTGTGTCAGTTATTTGGAAGGGAGGGCCTGCTGTGACATCCTGTTTTGGGTTCATACGAACAGGTTTAAACATATGGTCATGTTTTGGATTTCTTCCTTTAGTCCATCTGGAAGTAAACAGACAACAGCTGGTAGACAACAGTTATTATTACAGGGTTGACAATTAAGGTTAGTGCTGAACAAGCAAAGTGTTCAGGGGAAATGTCAAGCCAGTGTAGCTTTACTGTTCTTGCAGAAAACGCCAGGTAGTTAGAAAAGTGGATGGTAAACTGGCAGGGATCCACAACTCCAGGCTTTGATGCTGCTGATGTGAGTTTTTACTCACATAAAAAACACCACAGGAGGTTTGAAGACTTCCTGCTTTATAGTTTTGCCCACAAACAAATCCCATCCAGCAAAGTTCTGACCCATTTATGACTGCACAAACTGGTTTGGAGCTTTTAAAGAAACTCTTGAAACTTCATAATACCATTATAGTCACAAATGCAAGAAGTTACATGCCTTATAACTCACACATGCAATTGTGAACTTACTTTGTGAAAGACATTAACTCCCACAGAAGCATAGCAGACTTCCTTCTAGGGCAACACACGAGCTTCTTTTCTTCAGAATAAAAACTCCAGTCCAGCTGTTTGATAAAACCTCTGCTCAGGTACTGCCATTTTGTGTCTGAGTGGCCTCAAACTGATTCCATTTGTAGCTAGGATTTTTCCTCTGTGCAATGAGAAGCAATAATGTGCATTGGGGTTACCATGGGTTGTGAAGTGTGTCAAATCTGGCCTAGCTCTTCTGAGGCAGCAGCTTCAGCAGCCTGCAGACTTCTATGCTTGAGAGAAGCTCAGTGCATGACCCACAAAACACACACACATAACTACCACGGAATAAAGCTTTGCAGCCAATTAGCAGCTGTTACCAAAGCACATGTTCCTCAGAGATATGCTGGAAACAAAAAATTAATTTTAGATTTGTAATGATCTGTTTAAATTCAGAATTGCAGTGCCTGCCCATTGCCCCATCAGTGAAACAAAATTATTGTCATTACATTTGCTAATGCAAAACGAAGAATACTAAGTACTGTATAGACAGGTAGCGGTAATTTGTGGAAACGCTAGGATTTTTGCCACTGATTGAAATACTGTGGATAAAGGTAAGGTCATTTACTTACTTAAGGTTAGATGATCATTCAGAGAGAACAACATTCTACAGTCAGGTTCAGAAAAAGGCCATGTGAGTTCTACATATTGATTCTACTTTGTTTGAAATTTACTTTGTAAAAAGTAACGGCGGAAATATGGAGCAGCAGGAACATAGGCTAAGGTCTTGAGCCAATAGCCAGAGAGGTCACCAGGACCTGACCTGATTTGATACAGATACAGAATCCTCATAACTGAATCCAAGGAATGATTGGAATGGTCCAACACAGCAGCAGTCAAATCACTTATGTAATATGGTTCCAAAATTCAACAGCTGGCTTAAATCTGGCAACACAGCCCACTAGAGAAGCAGTCTAAATAAATAATAGCTATTGTTGGAGCTACTCGTTGTCCTCTCACACCACAAAGCAACTCAGAATGCCAAGCTTCTCCCTCTAACTGGCTGAAATCTTAAACCAACCTTTACAGGAGACGGTGGGACTTTTGCTTTGGTGCCCCCACCCCTGTAACAAAAACCATCCCTGAACTAAAGGTATCCTGTAGCTACGTTGGGTCATAAATCAGAGGAGGGGCTCTTTTCATTCCCCTCTCTCATGTATGACCTCTGCTTCCCAGGGGGTCAGGGACATGGGCTGAGCCTCGGCCCTGTGGGAAACCTGACCAGGAGCCAAGGACCCTCTTCAAATAACCGTCTGACGTCAGGGCAGGCTGCAGCAGAACAACAAGAGGATGGCCGGAGGGCCTGGTTCAAACCCAACTGAAACTTACAGGAAGAGGACACAAGAGTTTTATGTGCTTTCTTTTCAGTGTGCAGTGAGCTCAGTTGGCCTTCATTGTAGAACAAGGTCTGGGATTGACTGCAGCTGGGCTGAACCGAAACAGAATATATACTCTGTTTGCAGAGAGTAATACAGATATCCACAGTTTCCTGGTTTAGGAGTTTCACAGCTTCAGTGATTTACTTGAACTTCTGCTGTCCTGTGAAAGAGCCCAGACAGGTATGAATAAATAAATGAAAGGAATGAAACACAAAGGCATCATCTTCTTCTCCTTTGACTTAACACTAGTAAGATACTTCTAGTAAAGAAATAAGAGATTACCCAGATAAATTTTGCCAGATTAACCAGATTGCTTTTACCTGCTAGGAGTGCAGATTAGCATGGTTTACCGGAGGCTTTGCGCTGAGATAGAGAGAGGGAAATTACCATTAGCTCCCTGTAGCCTTCTTCATACCGTATCCAGGTGTTCATTTGTGCCAGAACAAGCTGAATCTGGAAACCTGTCAAGCTGTGACTGGCACCTATTCCAAAGTTTAATACTTTCGGTACACATAGCTTTTTACACCAGCCTATTGGGCTAAAATTAGAGCAGTTAAATGTAATATAAAGGTATTTATGTCATGACATATCCAGCCTGTACTGGTCCCACTGGGTGCACATTCAATTTAACATTAGTGATGTGGAAAAAAGCAAAAATCAAAAAAGTCAGGCAACTGTAATTTAAATTGCATGATGCATTAGGGTCTATAAGAACGTATTTATTTAATGTTACTGCATTATCTAGTCTCTGGTCTGCTTTAAATTTGTTGATGTAATATTCTCAATCTAATGTTAATGTGGAATGGAGTAAGCACTCACACATTAGGGTGAAGGCTGTAGTCTTGCGGTCCTAATGCAATTAGCATTATCTCAACATTTATAACTGATGCTTGCAAGTGTGTGTTTTTATATGATATGTTGGTCTCTACAAACACACAACAAATACTGTTTTTGCCTCTAAGCTGCTCCCTTAATGTGGAAACTACTCAAACACACTGGTCATTGAGGAACTTTTTTTCATCATTGCCCCACACTGACATGCCAGGTCCATCATCACGTGATATTCCGGGAATTCGTAATTTACTGATTTAAGAGCTGACTGTATTCTTCCTGTTTTGTGGAAAAGACTGATAAGACTTAAAAAAAAAACAGCAGAGATGTTGAGTTGAATGAATTAGTTCTTTTCTGAAGGATGCTACAGGTTGAAGATCTCTGACCTTGTATGAGTGTCATCCTTTGAATGATTGTTCTTACAGTAGGTTACTGTCATGTGAGAAACCTGTTTGCTGATAATCCAAAAGCTTTTCACATTAAAATAGGTGACAGGAACCGAAGTGTTAACATCCATCAAATTTACCTGCTTTCTTTTCTCTGTATTGACATGATTTCACAGCAAATAGTTTCCAACATTCAAAGCTTTCCTTTCTGCACAACTCCCATCCATCCTTTTGTTATAGCGATTATTCCTGAATAGGGTCGTCGGGGGGGCTGGAGCCAATCCCAACTGACATTGGGCAAGAGGCGGAGTCCACCCTGGACAGGTCGCCAGTCACAGGCCTGACACTTAGACAACCATATGCACTCACACTCACTCCAATTTGGAGTCACCAGTCAACCTAAGCTGCATGTGTTTGGACTGTGGGCCAGAGTACCCGGAGACAACCCACACAGGCCCGGAGAGAACATGCAAACTCCACACAGGGTCGGCCAGGGCTCAAACCCTGAACTTTCTTGCTGTGAGGCGACAGCGCTAACCACCGCACCACTGTACCACCCTTTCTGCACAACTTTTATTCAATAAATTACAGAAATGTTTCAAAATGAATAAACAGTTGTTTTGGCAGTGTAACTCAGATTATGTCAGTGTTGTGTCTGCTGCTAACACATACAGCATTGTGAATGTTGGCAACCTCTTAGTGGTGTTAGGGTTTTTAATTAAAAGTCATGTACACTAGTTGAAGAAGTCTGCCAGTCACTCTGACAACAGATGTTCCTCCAAACAAGAGGTAAACACAGTTATTATAAAACTATGGAAGCAAACCAAAAATATCTGGTCAGTCACATGACATCTTTAGCCAGTTTCAAGCGAGGGTGTTGGCGAACAGAGCAGTGAGAATATAACTGCATCAAGTGTAGATTAATGGTGATAAACAATTTGCAAAGATAAGTCATTTTAAGTATTTTTAAAACTTTACCACTTCAACAGTTTTCTTGTATATTTTTAACTAACTGGATTACATATAATGTATTTAGCTGCAAATGTTGCCTGTTATCTATGTAAGCATGCAAGCAAGTTGCTAAAAGAAAGCAAACAGCTTTCGTTGGAGACATAACTATTTCAGATTCAAACCAGAGAACTTGCTGTTAGAGAGCAGACAGACTATCATTACCACGACCGACACGTCACCCTAACAAAAGTCCAAAAGAAAACACATGGCTGTGTTTTCAAAAATAAGTGTTTTCTACTCAGGTCAGATTTAAGTTACAATTATTGTAATTTTGACATTTATGTGTATCCAAATCATTCCTACAGTACAATACAGCAACATTCTGCAATGCATTCTTCACTGACAGCACTTAAGGGCACTGAGTAGTGAGAAAGCAACCTAATCACATGGTCAGATCTATTTCTAGTCATGTGGGAACAAGAAAACATCAGGCCAACAGCTGGGCTTTGCTCTTCTCTTGTATCCACAATACATTCATCTACACTTCTCCAATTCTGAAATTTGACTCCCACAGAGAGCACAGAGGCGCACAGAGTTCATAATCCGTCTCTTTATTGGTCACTTTATTGTAACACTGTGGTTTTTGTTTACCCGCTTTCACTTTCAGTTCTTGATGTTTTCACCAACAAGAGGAAAAGTGTATCCTGAGGCCACATGTTCACAGTATGGCCTGGGTCCTGGGTTTAACCAACGAGAGGCCAGATAACAGCGGTGATGTGTTCCACAATCAGTTAAATTTGTTTGGGAAAATTTAGGTTTGAAAAGACAAATTACCCACAACTTCAAATAGCCTGAATCAGCCTCTCAGCCTCCTTTAGGCCTCAATTTTACCTTCAGGTCAACAGTATGGAGGTTTGCAGCGCTCATAGATCAGGAACCCCCAACAAAATCTAAGCATGCAGCAGAAGATTAAAATTATAGACAGGCAAAAATATCTGTTACACAAAATATTGTCTTTTGAATGTTACAGATTTTTCAGTTGTGTTGTAAAATAGCACACGTTTTTTACGTGTCAGGATTATAGCATTCTTGCTATAATCAGTAAAATCTGATAATGATATATTTGCAATTATTAATTTTTGATTAAGTTCCTTTGTCTTTTTTTAACAAGTGCGACCAAGACATAAATTTGTAACTCTGCTGTAGTTTTGTTTGTTGTCTTTTCTGTAATTCAGTTTTTTGCCATTTTATAACCTGGTATATACAGTACACAATACACAGTGTATCAGCCTAGGATGATAAAACTGCAGTTTGCAGAGGACACAGTAGAATGAGTGATGACACTGAATAGATATATGTACATTCTCCTTCTCAGGTACATGCACATGAGTCTTGTTTTCACGTTAATTTAACCAAAAGAAGCAGCATCGGTGATCAGTGTCTTCCCACAAGCTGTTCAGCTCCAGATGAAGTGTCTTTCTGCAGTGCTCTTCAGCCTCCGTCATCATCAAAGCAGACCAGAGTGTTTGACCTCGCCCTTTTCTCTACCGCATTTCTGGGGTTATCCTTTCCAAATTTAACCCCAGTTTGGTTTCTGAGGGCAAGGGAAGGCCCATCTTCATGGCGCCGTGCTGGTCAGGACCTCCCCTAAAGATTCGGCCAGTGACAGACCTCAAAAACCATAGAGGATTTCCATCTGACATATCATCTTCTGCGGGATCTAAATGCATTGTACAGGAGAACGCCTGTCAATCAAAAGCGGTATAGGAGGCATCACACTGG
Organism: Monopterus albus; assembly: GCF_001952655.1. NCBI lineage: Eukaryota > Metazoa > Chordata > Actinopteri > Synbranchiformes > Synbranchidae > Monopterus > Monopterus albus. The sequence continues at coordinate 511,100 of NW_018127891.1, read as the reverse complement.
TTTTTAATGCTTAAACAGTTTTCCAAATCTTGTACTCTGTTATTATGTCAAACATTTGCTCAACCTAAAACTAAGCATTACAAACACTTTTCCCATTTAACTGATTGCCACAACAACATTATCACTTTTAATAAACAATAGTTAATGGTGCTGCTTGTTGTGGGGCTCTGAAGATTTATGACAGCACAGCCTGATACCAAATAGTGGGTCAAGCATCAGCAACTTGAATACTGAGCTTCCATGGGAATCTCACTCACTGTGTTCTGGTAACTGGCTTAATGCAAACAATCAACAACATTTTTAAGTGGAAATCCAAAACTATTACTGGAAATGAGTGAGGAACGCTTAATGCACATTGCTGATCCTAACTGACAGATTAGCAATTAGAAAACAAATCACGTGTCAACAAATTACATGTGAACTGACTGTGAAGTCTAATGTCATCTACTGAAGTCTGTTTCCTCTTATTACAGTCTTCAGTCCATCAGTATGAGCTCTCATGACTTACTGAAAATATCCTGAATTACTGTGCGTAGTCTAGAGAGGAATGTGGCTCCATGACATAAATGATGCTGAATATCTGAGTTATGTAAACATGGTTTCAATCCGATATTTGTTAATTATTAACAGTACTATGGTAGCAATAATAGTCCTGTGTAAGTTGCAAATTGGTTGTGATGTTCAGCGATAAGATAAATAAGCAGAAGAGGTTGTACGGTGTGGCCTGAAGTCTCTCTTTTTGAAAATAAGACACAGACACATACTGACACAGGCAGACTCTCTTGCACTCTGAACTGCCTCGTGCTTGGTAAAGCAATACATGGAGCTCTGAAACATCTTCAGAGAGCATGAATGAAGGACACAGCTGGAACTGGATTGAGTGATCTAAAACATGATATGGTGCTTGTATTTGACACCCGACGTTGTGACCCAGTCATGCCCTATGACAGCAATGTCTTCTCCCGGGGGAATGTGAGTGATCCAGGTGTCTAACTGGCAAATTAGAGTGTCACTTACACTGGTGTAGAGGTCCTCAAAAGCACTAATAGTCACTCTATTAAAGGAGCTCCCCTGGTTTTCATAGGTGTTGAATGAAGGGATTAGGTCTGCCTTAATCTCCTGTGAGTCACAAGATTTTCCCACCTGTGTGCTGACACACTGGACACCGAGTACTAAAGACAAGAGGAAAAAGGTTTAAAATGTTTTAAAAGGGAAGTGACACGGTGCCACAGTGGTTAGCGCTGTTGCCTCACAGCAAAAAGGTTCCAGGTTCGAGCCCTGGCCAACCTGCACGAAGTCTGCATGTTCTCCCTGCGCCTGTATGGGTTCTCTTTGAGTACTCCGGCTTCCTCCCACAGTCCAAAAATATGCATCTTAGGATGATTGGAGACTCTAAATTACCCATAGCAGCAAGTGTGGGTGCATGTGGTTGTCTATCTGTAAATGTCAGCCCTGTGATAGACTGGTGACATGTACCCTGCCTCCCGCCCAATGTCAGCTGGGATTGGGTCCAGCCTCCTGTGACCCTCAGTTTAAGCGGTACAGATAATGGATGGATTGAGTAGAGAGATGTGATTAGAAGATAAATTGTTCGCTGTTTTACAGTACGACCACACAAACAGCTCCTAGTAAGTGCCACCTCCCTATAACAGCCTCATCCAACAATAACTCTACATCCTAACAGCCTCCATTTACTCCAAGTGGCGCTGTCTACCCCACCACCTCTACAGACAGGTTGTAACATCCCAGATTCCCATGTCAGAAGCAGAGATGGACAGAAGGGCAGCGTTTCCAAAGATAAGCAACATGCCAAGGAAAGCAGGTATTTCATTTGGAGGGGCAGAAGTAAAAGAAAGACCAGCCGAAGCAGAGACGAAGGCTTTAATGACATCTTGATGACAGGCTGGATGGGGGTATGCATAGCTCCTGCAGCAACAGAGGAAGAGAAGGGGTGTAAGATGAGACATATGGGCTCGTGTAGTTGTGAATAGACGCCTGCCCCGTTACACTCCAACCCTGCATGTCTCCATACCTGCACTGATCATACATGATGAGAAACAGGCGCACTGAGGTCTCTAGCTGGGCATCAATATGTAATTTCCGACATGGCTAGTTATGTTACGGGCCAGTGGTTCCCCCAGGCTCGATTTACAAGGCATGGATGAATGAACAGTATATGGTGTATGAAGGCTGCTCCTGTTATGTAAAAAACACTTTATAGAGCATTTCTTCTTTTCTGTGACATAACTTCACTGAAGACTGTAACAAATCATTGAAATGCAGACTTGCATCAGATCTGACACACTGTCAGGGCACATCTAAAGGCTACAGTGTACATACTTGTCCCAAATGGGCACAGCTGGTGGGGGTGGGGGCTATCGTTGTGTAAACAGATGTGATTATTAGATTTCCTGTTTTTGAAAGTTACAAATTGTCAATTGCAACATCTGAACTCTGCCTTTGTCTATTAGACAAGCACTTTGTTTTAGAAATACAGAGGCCTCAAATCAAAAGCAATCACATTTTATTTTATAAGTAGTATATATTACAAAATGCCTTCAAGAATAACACAGCACATCCAGCTGCCTTTGACTTAGTAGTTATAGATATCTACTGTGATACCTTAATGTACTGTACTTTGGGAATTTGAAACTTTCTAAAGTACTCTGATACATTAAAGAATGCAATATATCAGACAAAACAAACTGTTTTTGTCCTCACCCACATTTTTTGAATGCCTCCGTGCTGTGCTGTGGTCTAGTCAGCTCTCACGGGGAGTTCTGTACGTATGTGTGTTACTGCTTGAAGGTTGTAGCTACAGGTCAGGAGCAAAAGCAAAGAACAACAACCCTAAACAGCTGCAGAAACAGTAACTTGAGCCTGATAGAGATTCTGTGGAAGGCTAAAGAATCACTTGGCATTCCAGCAACCACAAAACCCAAATACACAACACAAAGACATCACACATTCTAACACTTGTATTTTATGACCGACACCTACATCCAGCAGTCCACAACAACCTGACAATCTAACTCTGAGAAGCAGATGACTGATGAAGAACTGTAGCCGTCTGGCATATTGCTCCCTTAAATATAACTTCACAAATTATAATTCTGGAGTCAGAAACATCTCAGCTGCTGAGTTATATTTTCTGTCATGTATGATGGCTCATGTTCTACAGGCTCAGCACTCCTCTGAGTAGGTGCCCCTGTTATGTGGAATAAATCAATACAGCAAACACATATAAACATGAATCAAAAGAAAAACACACGTATTGACTATACATGTATTGCCTTGAGGTCATGGGACAATCCTTTAAGCCCTGATCTCTTGTTAGACAGTGTCAAGAGCTCTAGAACACCAACCTATTTACAGCAGAAGGACAAAGATCTAGATAGGTGATCCGATTTCAGCAGAGATGGAGATAGATGATGGGTGGCGGACTGTGAGTTTTTGTGTTTGTGGAGAGTTTGCGTGCCTGTGCCTGTGTGTATTTGCATATGGCTCAGTGGAGAGATTATCCCTAGAGGGGGATACTGTAATAGTCAGGTTGTCTTTTCTAAAGGGGTCCCAAATCTATTCCTACAGAGCCACGAGATTTCAAAGCTGAGCCTGAGCCCGAGCCCGAGGAACCTCCTTAACATGAAGTGTGGGACAGAGGATTGTGGGTATTTAAATAATTTATGTGGCACTGTGTTGGCATGTTAAAAGAAATACCACCACTCTAAACAAATATATTTTTATATTTTTTTATTTGTTTTCACAGGATGTAATGGGATTAAAACCTGTTAATTTTCATTTTAAATCAATTAAATATTATTGTTGTGAATAATTTTAAGCTTCATACTTTCAAAATAACATTTGAAGATTAATCATCCTGTTTCTGAAAACCAAACAACAGGAATTTAGTAAAAATGAAAAAAGCTTCAGTTTGCTTTTTAAACCTTCTTTCACAGGCGTCTGGACTCAAGGAATAACAAGGCCACAGGCTGCAAGACAGAGGTCACAATAACCCTGCAGAGAGTTAGGCTTACTTTCAAATCAAAGTCACCTCCTTCTTATCTCTTCAGACTTACTGCAAACAGTGGAGATTAACACTGCTGACTGCTTTGGCTTCATGTTTGTTTTGGGGATCTTCTGCTTTGAGCTGATAAACCTATCAGAGTGTTGTCTGGTGCAAACTTACTGCTAATCGCTCATGCTCTTTCCCCCTGAAAAGGACCTTTGTGCAAAATTCTGAAATCTACAGCCATTTAAATCTGACCACAGTACTTCTGGGATATTAGTTTAATTACTGTAAACAAGATGGACCATCTTAGAGGAGTAGCCTCTGAGGATGTGCCCCTGGGTTGAACCTTCTAGAAATAAAGGTTTACAGCACAAATGGGTATCATCAAGTGAAATGCAATTAATTTTTGAATGAAAACCAAATAACTTAATAGATAAAACAAACTTCAGTAAGATTAGTCTAAGAGCTAATTAAAGGAACCCATCAGTCTTCTTCTCCTCAGCCTTGGTGCAAAACTACATTTCTTTACAAACAAAATAGAGACTCAAAATTAAAAATGTTTGTCCTGGCTTGCTGTGACTATTGGTCAGAAACTTCACAGGATATCTCTGTAGAAGGATGAGATGTCAGTGATTATCACCACTATTTCAGTAATATCACAGACCTACTGTATCCACATCTTTTAATGTTATTTACATTTGTACTGGATAAAAACTGTAGGAACTGTAGGCTTGTCTGATATTCCTGACTCACACAAACAGACAGTTGGTGTCTTGTTTGTTTTGAGAATCTTTTTCCTGTAGCCTGGTCTTTAGCTGATAAAACATGGACCAATCTGAGCTGAGATTAGCTGACAAACTTTAAAAAGTTAACAGCATTCTGTTTTTTGGCCCTAAACGCTACGGCTATGGCCTTATAAGGCTATCCAGTCTGGATGGACCCTCTTAAAACATTCTGGATATAAAAGGTTTGGGTGAATGCTTTCCTCTGACAGTTTCCACGTCCTTGCCTGGAGCAGGTGTGACAGTTGTATATGAAATGACAGTATGGGTGTGTGTGTGTGTGTGTACATCTTTGCTCCCGCAGGTTGGTTTTCCAGATGGGACTGCTGCTGGAGCATATGAGTCACTGCGTCTGTTGAAATGCCCACCACAACCTAGTCATACCTGAGTGCTACCAGACATGTCTGACTGGGGGGCTTTCGTGTTCAAACTCAAATACTACCTTCCTGTTTGCTTCTGCGGCCTCTGTTCTGGACTTTTCCATGTAGTCTTTGTTCCGACCAACTTCGGAGCTCAGATGTTACAGATAAAACACCTTGTACTGTAATCTGTGCCATAGAGTATGCCACAGTCTGGTCATTCCAATTGCATAATTTATGATTTTTGTTGGCTAAGAAGAGTCACAAAAGAGCAGAGGATGGAAATACAACATCATCTTACAACATAATCACACAGTAGTTTGACCCAAAGTCATCATATTGCCTTTGTCATTCAAATAGTCCCACTGACCTCATGAAATGTTTTTCTTCAGCATACCTTGTGACAAAGAAATGAGTTTTTTAGATAACCTAGTTTCCTTCAGAGGGCCAAGAGAGCACACAAGGATAACACAAATCTAATTTTAATTATCTTTTTATGCTTCAGCTTGTCTAAAGCTTGCACTTAACTTGAAAAATGTTATCTAATCCTAGCCTCTACATCTCTACAGCATTACCTTGTGTGTGTATTATTGCCATACATCAAGCCGTGTGATCACAAAAGTAATCGCAGCATGACACAAAAGACAATTGTAGAAATAAACAAAATTTAACTTATCTTTTCTAACCATCTCTGGTCCAGACAGTCCACCAGAAAGAAAGGTAATGTGGGCTATGTGCAGCAGCTAACACGGGTATGTACAACTTTATGGGCTGCTTGTGTTTGAAGTAATTACAGTGTGTGGAGCAGAGCCCAGGGCAAGGTGTGAAGCAGTTCAGTCATCGCTCATCAACAGAAACAAAGAAAGTCTGAATGAGGTGTTTGTGTAGGAAGGGGGTGGGAAAATGTTTGTGCTGCACCGAGAGCCAAAAGTGAACCAAAAGGCAACGACCACTGGGAGAGGGAGACAGGATGAGGTACACACCTGTTTGAAAAGAGTTCAAATGACAAAAGAGTTCAACACTTGGTGGGCAGTGTCTGAGCAAATAGAGTGAAAACAGTACTAGTGTTAGTACTCTGATCCCCAACTCCTCCTGATAAATATTAAAGTGGCCTTGACACTGAATCCAAAAATTGTGTGTGTAAGAAGGGGAAGAATATGTTGCTTTTTCAACTGCCAAAGAAACGTAATGTAACGGGAGTGAGGGAGACATCAGCTTGTACACAGACACACAATCCTGGAAAGAGGTCTAATCAGGCAGATTAAGTGAAAACGCCTGTTGGGGGGGTACCAGGGGTGATAAAGACCAACGCACTACACAAAACAAAGACCAACTATAAATTCAGTTTGTCCTGATAAGTGATTTGTTACAACAGTGGATAAGATAGTCATTAGTTTTTATTTGTATATCCCATTATCAGTAAAAACATTATGATTTAATGCTCCACAAAAATCAGGCCAAATATTTGTATATCCCATTATCAGTAAAAATATTATGGCCCGCACAATGATTTGATGCTCCACAAAATTCAGGCCAAGCTACCACATCAGTGGCACGTGAGCATTAAGGCTTCATCTGATAAGTGGAGCTTCTACTCTGACCTGACACATACTGTATATACAGTATATATATAGGCTCCTTCCAACTGATGTCAGGTGTGATGCCACACCCAGCCGATCAGCACAAACACACACGCACACACACACACACACACACACACACACAACATTACACTACAAAACCATAAACACACATCTACATAAAAAAAACTGCCAAATCCTTTGCAACTTGGTCAAATAAATCCTTTTTAGGTCAACACCTACAGGTATGCAGTAGCGCAAAATGTTTCTTTCAGTCCATTCACAACTTTAGTGACCACTATATAGACCCTGATAAAGATCATATCCTATACACAGATCAAACTGATAAACATAGCACAATATCGCAAATTTGCCTCAGGGAGGTTTGATAAGGAGATACTCTCAGAAAGTGCAACAGAGGAGGGATCCCTCTCCTAGGACACGCAGATATGCAAACTATAGACAACTGCCAAACTACTGTATGGACTGTATACAAAGTATAACAGCAATCTCCATTTGTTTGATTTGTTGCAAATAGATTCAAAGCAAACTTAACATGATTATTCCTTTCAGTTGTACCAAAGCTGTAACACTATATATGGTTCTTTTTAAATTAATCAATACTGGAGCACTGGGGCAGAGCAGCACCTGGCGGGACTCCCCATAATGCCAATATTTTACAATATTAACAATAAGTTTTAGGTGTTTTGTGAACGAGTTTGTTGTAGTAATGAACCTACAGATATTTATCATCCAGCGCTGTAGTTTCTTTCACCTCTCCTTAGTGTTTTTCAGCTCCTTGTTTTGGTTTTGCACCTTGCAACGTTTTGGTTCACTTTCACACTCTTGTTTTCAGTCACAGTCAACAGCTGTTTTGAGTGAAAGCGTTCTACAAATCCACTGCACACGACATGCTCGACACTGGACAGCAGACAAACAAAGTTAGCATTCAGCTGATGAACACAGTGGAGTATTTTACAGCTAAAGAACCAGACAGAGGCTAAAACAGAGCCAGAGGGATTTATCAGAATGACATAAGCATCACTTCATATAAAGACTAATCTTGCTCTGTGTGTGCAAACAGGAAACTGTTAGATAACATTCACCATACATTAACACTATATGTTGTTTTTACTGCTTATTATGCTGCCCCCTAGTGGCCCAAACATCAATTAGAATAATGCTATTTTTGTCTGCCTAAAAAGTTGTGTACAATATTTATATCAATCTATAGTACAACTACTGACTTGACAGTTTATCCAGAGAGCAGTACATGTATGTGAGATATGTTTGAGAATACTCCAATTTAATCTCTGCTCATAAACCAAGCAAAAAACATTTTTCCTTTTGATGACAGAGACACATTTTAGTCCACTTGTGCCTCTCTGCATTCCCACTACTGTCTCCCACTGCACAAACTACCAACCATCATGGTTCGGTTCCTGATGCTTTCATGCCCTATAAACTACCTCAGAGCTCCCCCCAGGCATCACATATTCAGCAGCATTCAGCAGATCTCACCCAAACAGGCCACTCTCCTGATGCTAAAAAAGAAAAGTACTTCCTCGTCTAATATATTTTTTTTGGGCTTGTTTTTATGGTTTGTGACACTGGATGAACTACATCACTACATCAATATGTCCAATAGCTGAACCTCTCACTGACCTGTGAGTAGGGGAAAGAGCTGTTCTGACTCAAACTGAGGCCGACGATTGTGGAAGTCTGGGCACAACTCCTGAGCACCATGGGATCCACAATGACAGCCTAACATCTGAAGTTTTAATAGAATAGTTGAGGCTTGTCATCTTAAAAAAATGAAGTAAAATGAAGAAACAAACAAGCAAAAAAAAAAAAAAAAAAGACCATGAACCCAAGTTTGGGTGTATTTGTTCATGTAGTCTTTTTTTATTAAGGTGCACTGCCAAATTCAAATGGAAATGTCAACAAAGGCTCCTAAATTAAAAAGGAAGCAGTGTTTTATCTGAGGAAGCATTGCACAGCCAGGGAGGAAATGCATGTACAGTTTATTGAGGGTAAAAAAAGAAAAGAAAAGAAGAAAAGGTAATCACAGAGGAAATGAAAGGTGTTTTTCCACCGGGAGTATGACCAGATTTTTGGCTCTGTTATAAAATATGGGTTTGGTGTGCATGTCATAGAGATGAGAGAAGTAAAACAACACAGAAGAACAGAGGAGACAAGGGCTTCACACTTAAAAGGTAAAGGCTGCCCCCTGCTGGTTAGAGGAACCAAAAACATCCTGTTGCATTTTGTTTATTTGGTTAGAATTAAAATGTTGGAATAAATAGCACCTTTACACCCCAGACAGAATGGGATGAGAGGTCCAAACCTTCCAGACTAAACCAATGTCAAACAAACTTAATGACCTCCAACACATGTCAAAATAGAGTAGCTTCAAGATAACAAAAAAAACTGGTCTCAGAGGCCACTCCAGCTTCTCTCCTGCATAAAGCAACAACACAATCCATCTAAAAACCATATGAAAAAAGTAGAGCCTTGTGTAAAAACATACCACTGCTTTGAAAATGAAAATACATTCACTCACTCAACTTTATCAGATCTTTTAGTGCAATAGTCTTTATTATATCATATCAGAAAACAAACCAGGAGAGTAAAACATACAACACAAAACCAAACTCTGAGAGAAAATAGTATTTAAAGCCTCTTTTCTTTCATGCCACCAAATTAGGAATGTCACAAACTCACACGTTGTAGCCAGTTAAGTCAGTCAGTCACGTCAGCACACCTGACACTACCTCAACACACACATTCATATTTTACATATTTAATTTAATTGTGCAGCACATTTTCCATTCCTGGTGTCTGAGGCATTTTTTATACTGCACTGCCAAATCTTTTAACAGCAGTCTCCTGCCCTCTGAACAGGTTAAGTGAGATAATCCTCAACTAATTCAGATATCACTGCCTTTAATCTCTTAATCCAGTTTTGGCTACACAACGAATTAGATCAGGTTTGGTGACAGGTGTGGTGGCCCTGTAAAGGAGAGGTTTGGGCCAAGTTATTGATATGATAGAGGTAGGTCTAACAGAACAGATTTATTATTTGCAGGTTGGTCTTTAAATAATACTGGCGTGCCAATATATACGTGAGAATAGGTTTTAGTCGCTGTCTCCACACAAACCCTAAGTTTTTCCACCCTGAATGTGACTGCACTGTAAAAATTAAGTATAAAATACACAGCCCTTGTTTTGCTGCAAAGCTCGTATCATCCCAAATTACAGTCTACTGAAGACAAATTTTCCTCTTTTGTGCCCCAGGATAGTTGTTTCTTACAGAGCTGTGGTGGAGGGCTATGTTTTAATAGTTGCTTGTTACCAGTTATTCACCTGCTTTTTACTCAGGTAAACGATAATCAGTATTGTCAGCTTATTGTGATAGGCCTGTGCTCCTGGGAGATAAGTTGGCACACACTAGCATATGTTTCTATAAAGCTGAATCAATGTCACTGTTGCTTTGTAGGGGAACTGAGCTGCAGTCTGTCATCACTGCACCTTTTTGGGAACATTACACAAACATGACTTTGGTCTGGCTGACTGATAAATAACAACACGTTATGGATCTATGTGCACTCTCCTCCTTGTCAGCCACTGTTAGCTCGACTAATGATGTCACAGCAGAGTTTCTCTCACAGCACCTGTGGAAATGGGCTCCATGTGCATGTAACTCTCTCAGCTTTACAAACATGTATTTATGTACATTTTGACCACAGTTAGTTGCAGCTTGGTCCTTTCAGGGTCTTTGTGGTAAAATATGTGTAGCGTCACTTGTTTCTTTCAAAACACCCTGGATATAGGCTACAATGCACAGATGACTGAGGCAGGAAACACTGAAGAAAAAGCTGGAGTGAGTCTGTCCCACATGCACAAACATAATCCAGACACAGGAGCAGGTTTTACTGGTGTCACCAAACCACAAACTGCAAAAACTATTCCAGCTATGAAACATGTAAACTAAGTTAAATCCGTGCAAAGCTTGAGAAATAAACACTAGTATACAAACCTACATGCGACTACTAGAACCTCACCATCCCTCCGCCACAGATCAGCAAGGAGCTACTATCCTGGTAAATAAAACAGGGAAGTTTGTTTATCGTTACAATATAACTCATAAAGATGCTGACTCAGATTAGTTTAGTGGGACAGCTGAAGCTTCATTTGAGCCCCAGTCAAAGTTTGGTGTGCATTTTTACACAAAACAAGGGCTAATTCGTCCCTAATCTTTTACACCGTGGACACATGCTGTATGGATCCTTCAGGGTCAGTGTGGAGAGTAGGGAAAATTATATTTTAACATCTATTCTCACGTAGCCTACATGCACCTAAATATTGCTTTAGGACCAACTTGAAAAATCTCAAACCTATCAAAGCTATCCTGTAAATAATAAAACTGATGAATATATCCCTAGCATACTGTTCACTTGTTATACTGCTGGCTGCAAAGTGTTCTAGTGAAAAGACAGCTATTAGCTCTGTGGACAGATTTGCGTACTATCCATCTCCTTTCCAAGGAGTAATAAAATAAATCTTCAATTAGCTTTATTTCCTTTGTGAAGCTAAAGTTTCTCACTTTTATGTCTTTGTGTGTCAGCTTTGTGTCTAAATGTGCAGACTGGGTTACTGGTCATTCTAAAGTACCAATGCCATCATCAAAGTTACAATTTATTTTTGTTCTTGAAAAAAAAGCCCTAAAACATTTTTGTCATGTGGTTGTAAAAAGCCTTTTTTGGGAGATGGTGCATTAGTCATATAGTTTATAATGAGACAAAAGGAGGGTTTTACAACAGCTGTACATTTTAGCTACAGGACTTCCTGTGTAAAATATATGATCCTCCTGTACTTCCACTACACCCCTACATTAAAGCCCTACCCAGCCCCACCAGCCATATTTTGTTAGTTTTCTTCCTTCGTGAACAGCTAGTTGGTCTTGGTCGTGCTCTTAGTCTTCAGCTCTGCCAGCTTGCTGGTGACAAAGTTCCATTTGAAGGATGAGTCCTCGCTGCCTCCTCCCAGAGAGATGTATTTGGAGAAGCTGTTGTTGCTCCTTCCTCCATCTCCTTCACTCTCCTCTCCCTCAGTGATCTGACCATCCTGGCTCTCCTCTCCTCCTGCTTCTGTCACCCCCTCCTCACCCTGCCCTGCTGTCGCCCTGTTCGCTGCAGAAGCGGCTGCAGCTTCTGCCTGCTTCTTGACAGCCCAGTTGGCCGCAAAACTATCCCAGAATCCTGTGCGCCTGGTGGGTCGTGCAGACTCTTCCGGCTTTACGGCAAGTGGACTGAGAATTCAGAGGAAGCAGTGTAATTAGATTTGAGAGTTGAGTAATTGGGATTTGGTGCAGTAATGCTCTGAATGCATCTTACACACAGAAGCTATAAAAATGTCTCATAATCTCACAAACCAGTCCCATTTTACCTGCAGAAACCTCACAGATAGTACAAGATGTGCAGATGACATGCAACCAGAAAGAAAAGAAAAGAGCTGTCAACAAAAAAGAAAGATTTCTACTCACTGGTCAGCACTGGTTTCAGTCTCCTCTAGAAGCTGATGTTCATCATCCTTACTGAAGAGAGATGATAGTCTGTTCCAGCTTTTAGCCCCAGCACCCTGCACCTGCACACACAACCAACCCCACACAGAGGGACAAAAGCCAAATTAGGTGTTTTTAGTGACTCAGTTGAACATCAATCCTCTGATTTTACACACACTCCTTTTTATTTTACAGCACTGAAGCTGTTAGGCAACTTACCTGACTAAAATCTAGCAGTATATAGCTTTATGGCCAGATTATAAACTGTGTTTGTCTGTTCACCTAAATACTTTTTGGAAGATAAAATGTCCCAGAACTCAAGCAAGTGCTGTCAGTGTTCACATACTTTCTTGGCCAGTTGGGAGACGGCATTGGGCCCCTCGTCCTCCAGCACTGGACCCATGTCATTCTCCACCTCTGCAGCCTGCAACAGCAGAAAAGAAGAAGATAAAAATGTATGCAACATCAGTGTCCCGCATTTAGTTACAATATACTATTAACTGCAGATGCACATGCTTTGTGCACATTAAATGCCATCTAGTGCATAAAATGGATATTACAATATAGACTAAATATGTTAATATACTATAGGAGACAGATAAACATATTTACAAAATCTTTTGGAACCTCATTTGTTGGAACCCTTTTAAAAACATCTTCTACATGAAATATTTCTTTAGCATTTTGAGAATGTTGTAATGATTTAATTGTGATTTATGCCTTTACCAATGTACAGTCAACAGTCCTAGTGACATGAGGAAAGATCATAGTAATACACGTTAGTTGTCTCAGTTCACAGTGCAGAGCAATGTTGATTGAAACTGGAGCAAGGACAACCCTGCACATCCATCTGGATGGAAACTCTGTCTTCCGACACACACAGTACTCCCTGGTCCCCCTATAGAGAAACTGTCAGCTGGCGGGTCTGCGAGGCCCAGGATATCTGGCTATCCCTGTCAGTCAGTCAGTGGAATGCCAGCTAATCTGTTTGCTCAGCTCCTGTGCAGGATTGAGTTTCTCAGCACACTGGAGACCTGCGTCAGTGCAACATGGGTGTATTTAGCTGGTACCAAACCCTGATTACAATAAGACCGTGCAAACCAGTGGTAGAAGAAGTACTCAGATGCTTCACCTAAGTAAAAGTACCAGTACAACAATGTTATTGTTATTTTTGATGCAATGAGTAAGTTTCTTTTTACTGCTAGTTTAGGTGGAGCTAGTTTTATCAACTTCATACACAGTTAGATAGTTTAGCCCCATGGCTCCTAAGCTGGGGATCAGCCCCTCCCAAAGGGCCACAAGATAAATGTCAGAGGTCATGGGGTGAGTAACAGGGTAGGAAAGAATTAAAAATAAAGTCCTGCTATACAATTTTGCCTTCATTTATTGGACTTTCTGTACTTTTACTCTTCTTTTGTTGAAATATTAGATACCTTTCCTCTTTAGGACTGAAACAATTGTTTAACTGAAACCATCTAAGAGTTTTAGAGAGGAAATCATTGGTGGAACTGCTAACAAATCACAGACATCTGAATCATGACAAGCAGCTTCACATGAGGAGTCACAAGACAAACATGCTGGGAACCACTGGTTTGACCTTTAATGACTATGTTTAACACTTTAATAAAATGGACATATTCTTCATATAGTGTGTGGCCTCAAATTTCAATCTGAAGTAATCTGGTGTAAAGTAACTAAATACTTATCCTCATGTACTGTCCTTAAGGACAGTTTTGAAATTAATGTTTTCTTGAGTATTTCCATTTTCAGCTACTTCATACTTTGACTTCACTACATTTCAGAGGCAAATAAAATTTTTACACCCCTACATGTATTTGATAACTTTAGTTTCTCTCAGAATCACATTGATACAATAAAACACAGTATAATCATATGACTTTATTGATTGTTAGTGGAAACTCACAGGCTATCAAGCAGTATTGTAAAGTACTTCAAGTTATAATTATTAGTTTTAAAACATAAAATCACCATCAAGATTCCATATAAAGTATTTAATTCTTTCAGCCACTGATAAAATTATTGCATATGACTCATAATGTTGCCTTGCTGTATATTATTTAAGTTACAAGCTGCATTACTGCTACTACTAGACTCCATTACAACACTGGAGACTGTGGGGTTCAGGTAGATCTGTACACCAACATAAACAAGCACCATTTTATCACTCAGTGGCTCATTTGGCAGAATAAACTACCACGGTACTAAAGAAGGAGGATGTGTAGGCCTAACTTCTGCATTAAAGTTCCCTTTACACAGAAAACACTACAGCATAGCAAGCCGACCCTGTGATGAATAAAAAATGATCAGCAAAGTAAAACCTGGCGATGACTTTCTGACATCAGTGCCAACCAGCAACTTTTTAATACTTCACCATATGAATATGATTCACTCTGAACATAACAAAGAGGGAGAAAGGTATAAATTCTGTACCTCTTCAACAGTTTCCTCCTCATACTCAGGGTTAAGGGTCTTCAGCACTTTGCTCTTATAAACCTTCCACACAGGATTCATACTTGCTCAAACAGAAGCTCAACTCTCAGGGCAAGACCTGTGAAGACCTCTCTGTGTGTCTATGGTCCACCTCCACCAAGCTTCCACTTCTGGCTTCCGCTTTCAGTTGGGCCAGCTCTGACCCGTTTCCATGCGTAAAGCTCTCAGTAGTTCAGTAGCTCTGGGAACCTGTTCAGCACTGAGGCCTGTGCTGTGTTTCTCTGTTTCTGTCAAGCTAACAGGGCTTACGGCAGCTTCTTCCCCACAGAGAGACTAAACAGGTAAAGCGAGGAAGCTGCGCTGTTTGGACACACAAACACACACTCACATTCAATGTCACGATTCTGCCGGTGTTACCTGGAAACAGGTGTAGATTTCCTCATTCATATTTCAGAAGGTCTCTTTTCCAGAGCCTGAGGTCCATTATCAGCTAGCCTTGGCAGACAGACTCCTGTATCCCTGATGCACATATGAACACATACATGCACCATGTTGCCTCTGCTTAGAAATCAGGCTTTGGTCATTTTAAATTCACAGGAGCTCCACACTTTGAGTAAGTTTCATGTTTTTTCATACAGTAAGTGAAGATAAAACCTTCCTTCCAAGTTTGGTTTCCATCAGAGTTGAGTCTCACCGTTATCAGACAGAAAGAAATGATAAAACAGGAAGGTCTGTCCTAAAATCATACATCAGTAACTTCTCCTCTGATTCACATTTCCTTGTGCACACATCCATGCCTGCAGTTTATTTATGGAAACAGACCTTTATGCCATCTCACCATACAACCCAGTTATCTGCCACTGTTACCTGGCCACTTCCTCACCATGATCCTCTCTGCTCTCATTGATTACGGCAGCGTATCAGTCAAAAACCAATCAGACTTCAAGTTTGCTGTCAGGGTTTTTTGTAACTGGTTGCTTGGCAACCTGAGTAGATAGATAAAGAGAGATGTATAAAGCTTTGATGACTGATTGGGTTTCACCTGGCACCCTTGACAATACAGTTGGCCATGGAAGTACACACTGTTTTGCTCACTTAAAGATGTGTGGTACTTGTTAACTCCACATGTCTCACTGGTCTCATTTATTGCAACAATGATTGTAGCATTGCAAAATACTGACTTTTACAACAGTAATATTCCACCTACTTTATGTTTATTTAAAACTATCCATTGAAGCCTTGATAATAATCTTGATTATACACCAGAGAAATTTGATCTCACCAGTCCTATAGCTCTCTTGTTCCTGGTTTTGATTACCATGCAGAGTTGACAGTAATGAAGCTTTAAGGACGGGCGGAGCCACAAGATCAGCATGAATTATGAATGCAGTTCTATAGACACCATGTCTGTGCACACAGGCTGTGGGTTATTTGAAGAGCGAACAGTTTGGTTATGGCTGCAGCTGCTCAAGTTTCAGAATGGAAAGGACACACCCAAGCGTTTACCAGAGTTAATGCTCCGCGCCAAGGAGGTTGATTGCTTTGGAGGCGGCACACCTTTTTTAATGACCTGCATATCTTTGATTAGATAAGGAAACTATTAAATAATTGAGGCAGTATCACAGTGTAGATTTTATAGGGTTATAAGAGTGAAATTTTGGCATATTATGGTATTTTTGCATTAAAAACAACAGGCAACATTGATCGAGAGGCGGACTGCACCCTGGGCAGGTCACCAGTCTATCACTGATAACAATAATCAAATAATATAATATATAACACAATAACACTGTCAGGGAGCATTCTGCATAATGTCTATTTTTAATTTAGACATTTTGACAATATGCAGTTACATAAGTAACATTATGATTTGTCATACTGCTGCTTTTACTTAAGTAAGTAAAGGATCTGAATTCTGTTTTCACCATCGATTTTAAATATTAGTTAATATATTGCAATGCATTATGCAGGAAATGCCACAATCAGGGTATATTAACATATTTATATTTTAAAATACGTTTTCTAAGGCTATGAAAGGTGGTATTCATTTTCTTACCACATAAAAGTTTGATAAATAATCATATCAGAGATGTAAACTTCTACCTGACAGCAGCAAGCTGATGTTTGATTAAAATCTTGTTGTTGTTTTATTTTACTTGATACTCATTAACTCATGTCTGATGTGTTTATGAATGAGACCTACTTTCTCCTTGATTTCTCCAGAAAATTCTGCATTGAAACCAATTATCTCCTCCTCCTTTGAGCTTGCCATCACCACTTTGTTTATATGCTCATTCAAATGAATAATTACTGACTTTCATCTATGTTTATATCTCCTCCAGTTGGGCCTGACATGATGTGAATTTGAGAATGACAACAAAGCACGTAACTTTCCTGAGGCAGTCTTTCCCTCGCTTCCATAAATCCTCTTCTTTCCTGAATCCTGCTTCAATTTCCTCCTCTTTCCATTATTATTGTTATTTGCACATTAATAGCTGACCAGATGTTTTCCAGATTAAAAGTAAACATCAACCAGACTTGTGCCACATGTTGTTACAGCTCATAGCCATTGACTACCACCAGTGGACTCATTTGTCCTTTACAGTGCTGGACATCTGGTTTTGAACATTGTGAGGCTTTAACATGTGCACTGGTTATAAACAGAATTTATATACCTAACTGATGGTGGTATAAAGTGTCATAAACTGTTGTGTAAAGAATGAAGAAGAAGCGCTGGACAGAGATGTGCAACTAGCCAGTCAAGGTGAGAAGTAGATGTGAATGTGAGATCCTTGGCTTGGAAAATGACTGGACATGACAAACACATTCACAACATCACACAACTGTTGTGCACATGCAGGCAGGGACAAACATGTGCTTACATTCTGAGTTTATACTCCA